>NC_058518.1:183759770-184062800 GCF_904849725.1 Hordeum vulgare subsp. vulgare
CTCTTCGTGGTGTCGCTTAGACACCGTACTGTGGCCACTTAATTATTTTGTTATGCCCCTTACATGGTGTCGCGCAGATGCCCGAATGTGGCTTGTTAATTATTTTGTTATGCCCTTTCCGTGGGGTCCCTTAGATGCCTACTTTGGCGAGTTATTTATTTTTCTATTCCCTTTCCGTGGTGTCTCTTAGAAGCTCGCCTGTGACTTGTTAAATATTTATTAAGCCTTGTATGCGGTATTGCCTAGATGTCCGACTATGGCAGTTTATTTTATTATTAACCTTTCGTGGCGTCGCTTTAGACACCAAGTCGGTGCATTTTATTTTCTTGAATATTTTTGGAGGACTACCACATGACTTATCTACCTTTACTTCACTTCAACTTACTGCTGATTTATTAACCTTACTCATTGTGACAATTAAGTTAACCTGCACATATGCATTTTGTTTGCATTCATTTTATCTTATGTCCAAACAGTCTTGTGAGTACTTTCAAAGTACTCACTGGCTTGTTGATTTTGTGATATATTGACGCAAGAGTTCTGATGGATGAAGAGTACGATAGCTAGTATGATGCTTAGAGGAATCCGAGTTAGTCTTGAGACCTTGGAGACCACTCTTATATTATTACACCGTTTCTGCCATTATGATTACACTGTCTAGCCTCACTCCGACGCTTGGCACCTAGTTGTTTGAGTCATGTCACCTCACTCCAATATGGCACTTCCACCTATGTATGCGAGTCGTAGTGCTACCCCTTGACCACTCTGCTATATCCGCCTTTATGCTAAATATGGGCCTGTTTGTAATAAACTGTTGAGCGGCCTCCGCTCAACTCTGTATAATATTAGGTACCACTGGTTTTTTGTATCAAGATTGGTCTACGAGTGTGAATTATTTTCTATGATGGGATGACATTCATGGCTGATTTCTGATAATTATATTATTTGGAAACCGGTCGTGATAGATTCCTAGTAGCTTCTTCCATTCAAGGTCTTCAGCTTGCAGCGCGAATTCCTATCCCCTTTTATGTTCGACCAGTATTAGTTCGGTCGCCGATGATTTCCCTATTTCTGAAAAATATGTGTTACTTAGCCTCGAAGGCCAACCGCTCGAGTGCAAGCAATGCTTCTTTGTGACAACTTTTTAGCGAACGATCGCGGCTAGTCCTAACCACTGACTAGTTACAAAAAATTGATCCGTGGTTCTAGGCAATTCTTTCATTGGCACGTTCGATCAATATGTAGATAATGACCCGCTTTTTAGGGGATACAGTGTATGATTTGGGCTATCCCACGCGTGCATAACTGCATGATATATCAGGAAGTGGCGAGGTCTGTGGCGTAGTAAAGGGGCACTTGGAATTATGACATCTTATAAATGGAAACTGCCGCCATAGCCTCCACATGCTTCATACATCTCGCATGGCCATTGCCTTCCCTAATATTCTGAGCTCCAAGCTCCCATGATCATTCTTCCCCCAATCTCTTCAAACATTTTTCCCAATTTGTCGATGGACGTCTCGGGCTCTAAAGGCAAGTGGGAGGCCTCGTGCATCACCAACAACGACATCTCGGACTGTAGCGTGTTGGCTACTTGTCGGGCAACATTGTTCACCGCGCTCCAGAAAAGGGCCAAGGCATCCCCACGCCAAAAGAAGGCGAGAGGGTGGTGGTCATTCCCCACATCCACCGGGGCCTGGGCAGTTGTTCTCTCACGAACGAGCTAAAACAAAGAATGTGTCGTTCTGCACTAGCAACTTTGCTCCACCTTCACCATCGGCGCCGGCCTCTACTCTGAACAAGAGGGTGCGCTCGTCACTTTACTTCGGGCAAACGCAGGTGTGTTCACGTGGATGGCGACCGACTTGTTGGAGTCACGAGGGAAGCGATCGAACATCACGTGGCAGTGTATCCCAACGCGCACGCCATCAAGGAGAAAGCACGGCACCATGCACTCGAGAAGCAACAATTTGTCATTCAAGTGTTGCCTAAGCTGCAAGATGCTCGGGTCATCTGCGAGGTGAGCCACCCAGAGTGTTCGCCAACCCCGTCAACATTCCCGAGAAGGGAAGCAAGGAGTGAATGTGTGTAGACTTCACCAATATAAACAAGGCCTGCCCCCAGGACCCTTCGCGCTGTCGTGCATCGGGAAGATCATGGACTCCATTGCCGGTTGCGACCTACTGTTCTTCTTGGATTCCTTCTCGGGCTATCACGAGAAAAAGATGGCGGCGAAGGTTGCGTAGAAGACGACATTCATCTCCCCCCGCGTGATGTTATGCTATGTCTGCATGCCCTTTGACTTGAAGAGTGTGGGGGGCACCTTACATAGGTTGATGTGCATCATGCTAGGGTTCGAGCTGGGAAGGAATGTGGAGGCTTATGTCAAGATGCACGGGGCGAGGACGCTCATCCAAGATCTAGAGGAGACATTGGCCAACCTGCACAAGGTCAACTTAAAGCTCAACCCCGACAAGTGCGTGTTGAGAGTCCCCTCAGTCAAGCTCCTTCGCTTCCTTGTATCTCATCTGGGCATTAAAGTTAACCCAGTAAATGTTAGGGCCATCAAGATAATGTGCTCCCCTGGACCCTCAAGGATATGCAGAAGTCAGAAGGATGCCTGGCCTCCTTGGGGAACTTCATCTCCAGGTTCGCTGAGTGGGCATTGCCATTCTTCAAGATTACGAAAAGGTCTGGCCCGTTCGAATGGACCCCAGAAACGGACGCAACATTTGAAGATCTCAAGATATACCTCACGAGCCCCCCGTCATCGTTGCGCCATGCCCTCACAAGTGCTTACTGTTGTACCAAGCGGCCACCCCCTAGACAGCCAGTGCGGCCCTCGTGGTGGAGCGGGAAGAGCAACTCTGGACAAAGAGCAAACCCGTGCCCCTTCGGAAGGCATCGCGTGAGGTCGCTAGAGCCCCATTGCCACTACTCAAGGGCACGCTTTATGGGGCATCCCCCCCTCAGGGGGCCGTCCTCCCTTAGGAGGCCCGTGATGCCACACTTTCCGATGCCCTCTTGGCCCTTGACGCCACGCTTTCGAATGCCCCTGCGGCCCCTCACACCATGCTTCTGGAGGCCCCCGCTGAGCGCGGCGGTCATGCCCATCCTTTCTAGGTTCACGAGTGAGTTAGCTTTGAGTTTTTCGAGCGATGGTCTCGGTTTTTCTTATTTTTGTGGAGCTCCTTTGGTTTTTGTTCTCTTGTCACTCCCATATAAAGGCGCGGAGACAGAAATGCAGGCGGGCATGCACATGTCGTCAGGGCTTGTTGTTTTTCTCTATGTAGGACTTCCCACGAGGAGCCTCGCGAGGCGGGCCGTGCCTGCTCCTGCCCTGGGCGCGAGTCCCCAAGAATCACACTTCAGGGTCCCTCCATCCCACCCTCAGGGGCTAATCCCTGGCTTCATGACACATCAAACCAATTGTGAGAGGAGACAACGCGAGGGAAGGGGGAACCGGGTTCCCGAAGCACCCTCGTCCGACAAACCGAGAGGGGCCCTCGCGAGTTTGCTAGCCTTATGAGGCTTGTGCAAGCAACCGCGGCCAAGGGGATGGGAAGCTTGCAACACTCGAGGGTATCCTTCCGTGCTTCGGGCGCACACCAGGAGTGAGGCCACAAGAGATGTGTGCAACATGCTTTTGTTGGTCGTGATACAGGTGACACACGAAAAAGGAGAACATTGCAAAAGGAACGAAGATGCCCGAAGCACAGCAGGCTTCCATTACATGGAACAAAAGTAAGTTACAAAATATCTAACACCCTCACATGTCCAACTTTTCTTTGATGCGACATGAAAAGGCTAAGGACGCTCAAGCAGAGGAGGCATCGTCATCGTCATGGCCCTCGGGGGCTGCGGTGCTGAGGCCGTCGCCTTCCTCACGAGGCACCGCCTGGGCAAACTACCCAACCAAGGACTCACATTCCCCTACACCTCGTCCTTGAGAGGGCTCTGGAGCTCCGCGGGCACTCGCTCCATTGCGCGAGAGAGGTCGAACGAGGGGTTGGAGAAGACGCTCGTCAGCGTGTTGCTCAAGAGGTGGCGCGCGCCGGATTTTACGTATTCTTCCACCTTGGAAGCACCCGAGTCCAGCGCCTCCACCACCGCAAGGAAAAATTTGGTGTGGCTCCTGTCGCGATATGCCCGTCCCACCATGAGGGCGTCAATGATGACGTGGTGAAGCGCGGCATCAGCACGTAGGGCCAGCTCCCGGGACCGCTGAGCGCCCCGCTCCACCATGTGGTACGCGTGCGCCGCCGTGTGACGTGCGTGCACCATGTCATGTTTGGCCGCCTGTACATTTTCGGCGGCTTTGCCAAGTTACTTTTGCTCATCCTTGGCCTCCCCCTTGCTCCTGGAGGCAGCCTCCAGTGTGACTTGGCCCCCTCGCAGGTGGGCCCTAAGCGCGCTTGCCTCCTATTGGAGCACATCGTACTTGAGAGGGAGGAAGGCCTCCCGCGTGGTCAGCTCACCGTGGTACTCCTCCAGGGTAGCTACCCACTCATGAGCTACCCTCGCATTTGCGCCAGCCAAGGTCTCCTCGAGTGCCGACTTAAGGGTGGTCTCGCCGGCAACGATGCGCCTCTCCAAGGCCTCGAGGTGCTCGTGCTCCTCTCTTGATTGTTGGCGATCTAGTTGGCCTCCCACTCGCAGCTGGACACAATCGCCTCCCGCTAGATGATGGCGGTCTCCCTAAGAGTCAGGTCCACCCCGTGCCCGAGGACGTGAAGAGCGAGCGTGGCAATCACGAACGCACGCTCTCGAGGTTCTGCCGCCGCCCTGGCCGAGATCGAGTGCCCCTCAAACCCCGCCAACCAAGGCGTCGAGCAAGAAGCTTCACCGACCGGCGGCGCATTGAGAAGCGCGCCCGACACGGTGCTCCTGGACCTCTTAGGCGCAAGCGCCCTGGAAAGATCGTGAATTAGGCTCGTTATATCAAGAAAGGTGTGTGGGGGCAGGAAATAATGGCGGCACACTTACTCATCGCTACCATCCCGGCGCCCACGCGCTCGGACTAATCTTGGGGACCGAAGCTCGTCGCCTTCGGGGGGAGGCAACGACCAAGAGGGCCCTGCCCACACTTCTGTGCTGGCGGCGTCTCTATTCTATGCCATAGAGAAAGTGAAGGCTAAGTTCGCTCGAGGATGATGAATAATAATAAGAAGAAGGCAGCCAAGGAATGGTGTAGGGGTGGAGCCGAACGTGGGGCGGGGTGGTTTTTATGAACAAAGCCACGACCGCCGAGGAGCCGCAGGAGTGAAGGCAATGAATGCCCCATTGTGCATTGCGCACTAGGCTTGGCCCACGGACAACAGGGGCTCGCGCCTTCCCATTCCACAAATGAGTCACACCACAAGTGGCGCGGGCCCAGGGGCGATCTTGCACGGGACAGATGACATGGATGGTTAGCATCGGTCGGGGGAGCAATAACGACCGACGCTGCGCACAAGACAGCATGACAGATCACTTGGAGCGGCTCCCTAGGTGTTGTGGGAAGGAGCGATTGTGGGGACCTCGACTTAGGGTTGTGATCACTGAATTAACGTGCTCAGTGATCCCAGAGATCAATGCTCACTGAGCACACAGAAACTGAATAACAAGAGTCTTACATCCATACATACCGTTTGATACAATAAATGACCATTGCGGTCAAGACTTAGCTATATAGGGCCTTGAAGGCCAGCACACCAAACTTGACCAATAGTGGAGATATTGGTCGAAAGCGTGAACCCATGCCATCAGCCTTAACCTACACACATTCTGGCTAGGAAGCGTCCTGGCCCGCAGGAAAATCACCAAGTTACTCTACACCATTTCTTGTTCTCTCATTCTTGGTCAATGAAATAAGCAGTGGCAAGCCAATGAGTACTTTGAATGTAGTCGCAAATAGCCCATGTTGTGGAACAACATAATAAAGGAACATGAACTAGCATAAGAATGTAGCCTTTGTGGAAAGCAGGTTTTCTTTAATTACAATAACATGGTCAAGTGTAGATATAATCATGCATCATAAGGTAGATGGTAATGATAAGAATAGGTTACAAATATCAACATATCTATTGAGGGCTGAACACCTGAGGTTCACCCTATATGCCATGTCACCGAATATGACAATTTTATCTTTCGCGACCACACACACACACACTTGGTTTATGTGGAAAGGAGTAGACGTAGTTCAAACAGCACCACCCAACTGTCCTTGACCGTGGACACGACTATTCGAATAGTTTTACACTCTGAAGAGGTTGTACGCTATACCCATTAGATACAGGAAACTTCCATGTCATCCATGACTCGCGGTATATAACATACCCGAGGTATGTACCCGATCATTGCCTTTCCCCTGACAACACTAGACAAAGAGTCCACTCGATTGGTACCCAGCCCACATGATGTACGTCTTACGAGCACCAAATCTAGACCATATCATCCATGTGGGGACCAACGTTGTGCCCGGAACACGTAAAAACGGCATAGTCGACCTACCTGGTACAACCCCGTCACGAGAGTAACCTTATCAGTCCCGCCACTTGTAATGCGGGATCTTTGTTAGCACTGACCAAAGTAATCAACCAAGCCCTGTCCCACAAAGGGGTATCGTAGTCGTACATGTAAGGTTGGGACGGTCGACACATCATAAATCCAATCCCATTTCTGAAACAACGAAAACTTTTCCGGTACACCAGTTCTTTCTCAAGTGGTCGTCCAGCTCAACACCATCACCCTCGGGCATTAGTGGCACCCGACGGAGTTTTCGTAAAACCATTGATTTCATCTTTGTTTTACCATCATCATGCATATGCTCATCTCATGCGTAGCACCACTACTACTTGTCCACTTTTATTAGCGTGACCCTCATAGATGGTTGGGGCATGCTCATTGCAATTCCGCAGAGGACCTATCGGGAACACAATGCTTGGGTACACCGATTAATCTTAACTATATGCATCGGAATAAACTATTCAACATGGCATGCATAATAATGTTTTCTCAAACATGGTCAAAGGGCTGCTTGCCTTTGCTCACATAATTCCTCGGGGTCTTTGAGATCTTCTGGTCCAACTCCGAGTACTCCGTCTACTCCTCAACTATCATTAGAAACAATCACAGTAAGCCACACAGCAAGCAGAAACAAAAGTGCTATCTAAATAGGAGTTTTATTTTTCTTGGACCTCTTTAGTCATAATAAAAACACCTGAAGCTTGCTGTAGGAGATTTGGACCATCAGGATTTTGAATGGACGAAAGGAGGAATTGGTGATCCTTTAAGAAGCCTACAGAAGACATCTGGTAATAATGAGTTGATGCACTCAGTTGACAGAGCATGATTTTAGAAACATTTAGGAAGAGTTTGACTGGATTTGGAGTTGGTATGAATGTTCTAGGGATTTTACAATATGGAATAAATAGTGATATGTACTATTTATTTAATGCAACTGTAATAAGGCAGAGTAAAATGTTCACCTAGGCTAGGAAATTAGGGAATGATTTAATATGTCTCTGGAAATTAGAATCACTCCATTTGGAGTTGATTTGGGATTTCTAGGAATTTCACAAGGTGGGGTTTTAAATATCCAGATTTTTAATTTGAATAATACATTACAGAAAATATTGTTGGAAAAATGTGCAATGCACAGATGTGGATAGGCCATGATTTAAGAAACCTGCAGACATTTGAATCATCAAATTTGGAGTTAAAATGAATTTAATGTGTATTTTACAAGCCCCTGTAATATGAGAAAAGGGGAAGGGGTCCTACCAAGTGGGCTATAATGCGCCCAGGCGCTGGAGAGGGAGGTGGAATGGCCTAGCTGCTCAGCCATGCGGGCAGGCCGGCCACATCGAAGGCGCATTCATAGGAATGTGTCTCCACACGGGGGAGGCCATCTCTAGTCACAGGGTGGCCATTTAACGGGGCGGGGCCACCCACTAGCTCCTCTGGCCAATGACAGGCGGGACCCGTCCGCCGATGGCCCACCTTCAACCTCCCTGTGCGCGAAGGCAGAGGGGGCTCGACAAGGCTCGTCGGCACCAGAGGGCTCCGTTCCTGACAGCCCGACCACCGGAGCACTTGGGGGCTCGAGCCATCCTCGCCTGGGGGCTCATTTCTGCCGTGGAACTATTGGGGCGAGCGGGGCCTTGGCCGTGGCGGGCACTCCGGCCAGTCGAAGGAGGGAGGAAGAAGAGGGAGGAGGCTGCGGAGGTCTGGGATGCTCCTGGAGGTGCTCGAGGGAGAGAAGGGGGTCGGGGTGCTCGGACGCGAGCGAGGACGAACATGGCTAGGGCGGCCATGGGAGGAGAAGAGAGCATAGGAGAGAGGTTTGGGAGGTACACACAGGGAGGAGGGAGCTAGCGAGAGCAAGAGTGGCTTGACGGAGAGGCCAAGTAGGGAAGGGCAACCGAGGGAAGTTCGGATGCGCCTCGGGTGCTCTAGGGCATGGGGGGGGGGGGGGGGGCGCGCGTGCCTAGCTCCCTTGGCTGCATCCTGGCGTCGGGGAGGTGCGTGGACGGTCAAGAGGGGATCCCTGGTGCGTTGGGGCACCCTACAGCTGCGGGACACAGGCTGCATGACAAGAATAAGCCTTAGGGTGCCAGTTTTGTAGGCCAGGGACGTGGTCACCACCCCACTACGTGTCCAGAGGCATCCATTGGCGAGGCCAAATTGTCAAACATACAGGGCATGCATGCAGGAAGCTCATGGTGGAGTTTGGTCTCGAATCAAGCTGATTTGAATTGGCTTTGACTGCAGTTTAGTTTGCAGCAGCAATCTTAGGGCTAGCAATGAGGGTGCTTACTAGATGGTTTGTGAAACAAAACCTTGTCTAGCAGCCTTATTTATGGAAGGATTACAAGACTGTCAACTTTTAGCTCACGGGGATGAGGTTAGCTAGCAGCTGCAGTTCAAGGCTATATTTCAGCCAGAAATCAAGTTTCAGATGTGCTTCCCATTTTTCCTACATGAGCATGCCATATCTTGGTTTGAAGCAATGCATTAGCTTACTAAGGGATCTCTGGAAAGTGGTGGGGCCTTTAGCTTAAGCAAATGTATAGCAAGAGGGGTAAAACAGTGCTGCCCAGGTAGAAATTGAGCAGTAGATACATGGAGTCATCCTCCAATAATTGACCAGTGTCCATGGAAAGGTTACTGGGGATAAAAGGGAACTAGGGAGGGCTGTGGTAAAAATCTAAGCTCGAGGGAATTAGTGGAAGGGCAAAGTAGCAACTCTTGTAAAGCAGCAACTCCATTTGCTATAAAACTTAACAGAATCACATAATAGATGAAAATAAGCTTGCACACCAAATTATGTTTAAAAATGTATAATTCACAAACCCATGAAATGGGCAGAAATGGCTTCCTACATATGAAACCATGCAATCAATTCCCACAAATCCACAACTTGGTGTGGGGGTATTATTTGAGCATTAAAGCATGCCCAAAAAGTTTGGGATCAGTTGGAGAAACTTTATAATGTAAAGTTTCCCAAAGTTAGAAATCAAGAGAGAAGGTTATGAGGGGTTTGGGACAAGTTCTTCTATTCTCCTTGATGTACCACTTCGTGTGGATGCATTATTATAGTATAATAACGTGTCCACCAAATTTGAGCACAATTGGAGACACTTGGCAATGTAGAGTTGCTCAAATTTGGATGTGGACACATAGAATTTTAGAATAATTAAGTGAATCAAATCAACTTGGATTGAGATGAAACTTGGCAAGATCATCACATATATCATATGTGACATGCTAGGATTTTAAAAGAATTTATTGAGAATATTTCTGATAGAAATATCCCAAAAGCTTGAAATAGGCAGGAAGGGTTTTGAATGGTTTTCCCAAATATTTTCAACATGACCATGTGTTGAAACTCTTATATATGGAATATATATGTCCAGTGAGTTTCCCCAATTTTTCTCAAATATTTTGAAAGCAATAAAAGTATCTTTCCTTCATAAGGGACCATTTTTGGCCTCAGAGAAATGTATTTAAATAAAATTCTAATATAACTTTTAAATTAATAATATTGTGGTTTTGGGAAGCCGTTTTAACAATGGGTTTTAAATAAAATATTTGGTCCAAAATAGCTTCCCTAATTTGAGGACTTGTAATACAAATCCCAATTGAGGTGTTTTTGAAACCTTAAATCAAGGAAATGCTTTTTGCGGAAAATAATGTTTGGTAAAATAGTTTTTGATCCTACACACATCGCATGATCATTAGGCAATGGTTTTGGTCAAGTAGGTGAGCCTAGAGAGTAACACGAACATTGGGATTAAAACACAAGCAAACAAGCAAGCAAGCATCAATGACATGAAGCATCACAATTAGTCATAAAAAAATTAATTGGTCCTAATTTTTTAGATAAGTTAATTTAGTTAGGAGAGTCGAACACGGGTTGTGACAGGGATCCCATGTTGTGTCGGCCACAGCGCGTCGAGATGGACCCACAGGAGGTTGGGGCCCATGTCGCCCCGCCCCTCCTGATGGGAAGGATTGTACTCAACGCGGGCCCGAGGGCTACTGTTGGGCCCCTATGACCAAGGGTACTGAGGCCCGTTATCCTTCGACCCCGGGCGCGATGTGGCAAGATGAGCCTGGTTCGGCCCGTTGACGAGCCCGGTAATGAAGACCCTTGCTAGGACATGTGCCTCTCGAGGCGGGTACTCGGAGACCATTGCCAAGGGCCTCGGGAGGATATCTGCAGCGAGGTTTCTCTTGAGACCCTCCTGGAGTAGGCCTGCCGAGGGCGACTTGGTTGGGGCCCACAACACGTCTCCTTCACGTGGATGAAGAGGTCGTGCAGCTAGCATGGGAACGGTGCGAGCGGTCACGTACGGGGAGGCTTTCCCCTTTCGTGCTAAGTAAGGTGGGACAGGTGGCATCCACCCCACAGCGACCCCAAGGGTTTCTCCTTCGGTGCAAGGAAGCTGGATATGGAGGCTCGCAGGATAAGGGTCATCCACGAGCCCACCGAAGCGTCATGGAGAGAAGCTTTTGCAGGAGAAGACCACCTATGTCAGGTCGGGCTGCAGTCCTGTTCCCATTTGAAAATGACCGATGGGGCAACCCTTCCCGCCAATGTTTTCGGGGGGCAGAGGACCATGGCCCGTATATAGGAGAGGGCTGGCCTCTGTAGAAGGGGATCTGACCTCACCCGGAGCAAAGGCAAGAAACCACCTTTGTACATGTTTTCCACCTCAAGAAATCCACACAAGCAGGAGTAGGGTTTTACACCGCGAGGTGGCCTAAACCTGGGTAATCTGTTGTGTATTCTAGTTTGTCCTCCTAGTCCACGCTACCGTAGGATTGTTGTGAGGCTGTGAGGTTGAACACGGTAGAAGAGCGAGCGCACTTGACTGTTTGAACCTTTCCCTAGCTTTGTGGAGTCTTGATTCCGATATTTGGCGCGCCAGCTTGGGGTGTGCACCCGCTCTCCCACTCTGGTTTCACTCCAGCTTCGACGACCCTATGGCTGACGCCCATCACACGCACCCCGAGAGATCGACACCGGAAGGTTGTTACCGACCCATCAGTGCTGCGGCCACCACCTTCTTTGCCCCTGCTAGTGACGGACAGCAGGGCTTCTTGTGGCCACCGCTGCATTAAGGAGGTCGCCCTTCTGTGTCCCCCACGGCGTCAGCCCCGGTCTTTGTCCATGTGGGGGACCTAAACACGCAGGACGCACTGCTCATGACGAGCGAGCTATTTCACCACCGCCTAATGGATGGAGGGTACGATGTGTGGGATTACCATGTCGCCGAACTCGTCGCCATCGTCATGAGGGCCCTGGCGCCCTACGCCCCGCGTAGACACCCAATGTCACAGGCATGGGGCTCGACTAGTGAGCTGCTCCCGAGTGGCTGCTCTCTCGGCCTACGGCTTTAGGGGCTTGAGTAGGCCCTGCCTCATGCCGTGCTCCTGCTCCTCCGGGTCCCGGTGACCGGCCCTGTTCCTCAGTCGGCCCCCAGTAACGACGCACCTCGTAAGGCCGGCGACAAGTTCTGCACCCTCCGTAACATGCACACCGACAACACGGAGGACTTCTAGGCGATTAAGATCCTCAACAACAAGTGCACGACTCGGCTCCGAGACCGTGTTGTCCCTGCTGACCACGGGGGAGATATCGGTGACCTTGCTCGCCAACCCAGCAGCGATGGTGGAAGCGGTGTCCCCAAGAAGTCGCACAACGCTGGTCCCCTCGCGGCGGCCGCCACTTGGATGACACCATTGTTCCATCGCGCCCGTGAATCCCGGGCGAGGGCGGTGTCATGCCGAGTATTGGCGTCGAGGCCTACGTGCAACAAAATGACCCGGTTCCCCCTGGCGTGAGGGGTGCACTGGGCGCCACCATCGAGCCTGGCTCAAGGGCTCCAACCTGGGGCCGCCGGGCATGACCGGAGTGGCAAGAAGGCGCCTAGGGGATCTTAGGGTTCGCCCCAACTCATGCCCCTGCAGGCCAGGGAGGTGGCATCGAGCACCAAGGTCGTGGGAGTTCATTGTTCGGAAGCTCAACAAGCTACATGGGACGCCGGGGTAGTGTGCCTCTCGAGGTGCCAGGATTCTTCGGGCTCGAGAAGCTTCAGGAGCCAGCAGCCTCTGGACCCGGTCGTCGCCCGCTAGTGTGGTGGTTCCATTTGGAACAAGACGCAAGGTGGATGGGCGCACGCGTAAATATCGGGCTATCAATGGTTTTTTGGACCGGCTCGGTTGAAATGGTCCGTGGTATTTTTTACTGCCCCGAATGAGTGTTTCGTTAATACGTAACGAACTTAACTAGATTTTACTTGGAATAGTGTTGTTTCCCATGGGTGCTAGGCTTTAGTACCGAGCTGCTGTCGTGCAGATGGACTCTTCAGGACATGTGGAGCGTGACGGTCCTCATGCGATAGCCAAGGGAGCGATGATCTAGTGTACGTGCTTCCATGCCGAGCGGCAAGAAGCGTTGGAGAAGAATCCTATGGTGAAGGACCCTTTATGGGCGCCCATGTCTGCACGCTGGATGCTGCGCGCCTAGAGACGGAGGGTGGGGCCCCCATTAGAATTGCCCATAGCCCCAGGCTAGATAGCAAGTGCTTGGGTAGTGAGGGTGGGGGCCTCCAGAAGACCGCGACCCTCTCACATAATAACGAGGGGGTTGTAAATGTCCGGGGCCTCATGTGTGTAACCCCACGACAAGATGCGACGTGGCGGTGGTAGGGGCCCTGTCACATCTTGTTTTCACTTTGCCTCAACTATAACCTTTCAAATTTGGAGTATATTAAAACTTTTTAAGCAAATGCTAGGAGTGACATGATTTTCATTGATTGCGTATATGCTTGAGTGTGTGGATCTAAAAATAATTTTTATAACATGATATTTCAATGAAAATCCTTTTTTCTCATTATTGTTAATTCAAAACCTTGCTTTTGGGTTTGCATTACAAGTCCCTTATTTTAGGGGGTGCCTTCAAACAAAGATTGTATTATGATTTTAGAACTATTATAACTTTCCAAAATCATAAAATAATTATTTTATAAAGTATTTTTCTATTTTATTTGCATAACCTTTTCCGATGCTTGAAATGATATTTCTGAGTGGAAAATTATTTTTATACCTTAGAAAATTCTGAGAAAATTTGGGAATACTGAGAGGACATATATTTTCCATACATAAGATTTTCAAACCCTATTTATGTTCAAAATATTTGAGCAGACCTTTGAAAACACATTCTGTCTATTTTGACCTTTTGAAATATCTCCAAAGGAAATATTCTCAATAAATTCTCAGAAAAGTCTAGCATGTTTCCCAAGCTATATTTGGTGATCATTCTAAGTTTCACCTCATTCCAAGGTGGTTTGGTTCACCAAATAATTCTAAAACCCTTCCTGTCCAGAATAAAATTGAAGCAACTCTACATAGCAAAGTTTGTCCAAATGGCCTAAAACTTTACACGAGTGTTCAATACCAAAAAATGAGGAGACCCTGCCAAGAATTGGACTTGTGGGGATTAACTTGCTCACATTCTCTTTTAACAAGGCAGAACTATCCATTTGGGGGTGTTTTCAAGTTTACACTGTCAAACTTGTCCAACGGAGCTCAAATTTGGCAGAGCATCCTACTTTTTCCTAAAACACAATCATGTTTACTTTCAGCATCATTGGTGAATATTAGCTGCACCAAACCCAGATCAAACACCTTCAGCCAGATTGGTTAAACAACATCTAGCATTCTCTACACCGACTCCCTTGTCATTAAACTCCTAACACAGGCTGCCAACACCACTCCTCAACTACAGACGAGTGGCCCCTCCTTGGTTCCAAGTATGTAAGCAAAAACCCCCAGTTTAACATCTTATTCAAAGCTGGAAGAACCTCTTTAAGCCTCTCCCTTTGACCAACATTGCTTCTCTCGGTTCCTAGCAGCCGAGGGGCATCTAAGATAACCCTCACACAAGACGGACAAGGCCAAAGCACACTAGAGCGCCCCATCATGCTGTGGCATGCCAAAGGTAAGCCCTGGGTGCGCGAAAGGGTGCACTCGAGGAAACGGAGGCTACCTCGGCCAGTTGTCACCTCACCTCGATGTCTCTCAACGTCCCCGACAACTACCCTACTCAAAGCAGCCCGAGGGCCCCCCTTCTTCCCCTCTCTACTAACTCAGGCCACGCGTGCCCGCGCGCGCCTGATTCGATCAGTAGGGCGCGGCCCCACAAGACGCGCGCACAGAGGCCCTGCTCCATCCCGTTGAGTCTCTAGATTCTCAAACCACGTCCGCGAAACCGTGGTTTTGGCCCCGAGCTCTCTGTCCCTCGCCTGCAGACGTGGTGAGACCTCCGGCGCTCCCCAACTCGGTGCACCATTGCTGGCCTATAAATAGGCCCGCCGCTTCACTCCAGCATCTCACCCCTGTCCTCCAAACCCTGAATCGAGCCCCTAGCCACTCCACTTGAGCAAGGAGATCTCCGATGCTCGAGATCGACCGAGGCGCCGCCGCTTTGGAGCTCGATAGGTCTTGGGCTACAGGCCAGCTCTTGCGCTCTTCTCACCTCTTCTGTGATCGTAGTGAGCTCAGGAAGCTTCCCCACCTCTTCCCCAAGCTTTTCCCTTCTTGTAGCACCCTTCTCCACAATATCTCCGCCGCGGCCACGTCGTCGCCTGTGACTCAGGTCCTCCCCGTTGGTCCTTCGACCCCCACCAGGTAGGCGCTGATGCCACGGTGCCATTTCTGCTTTCACCTGTCCACGAGGGCGTCGGAGCCGCCACCGGTGTGTCTCCCCTGCCCTGTGTCCAGAGGTGGAAGATCACCCTCTCTGTGTCCAGAGGCATACCCCACCCGTCGGCGGCCTGTCTCACCCTCTCTCTCCCCTCTCTACCACTGACCACACGGGCCTACTCGTCAGGTTTAAAACTGACGGCGCGCGCAGCTGGGCTCGTGGCTTGGCTAGCTGCCCGGCTGGTCTATTCGGCCGGCCGAGGTACTAGCTGAGCCAGGCCAGGGGCTGAGCCCTTTTCTTTATACTTTAAACTGAGTTTTTAAATGATTATTACAGGATTAAATATTTAGTTCAATTCTGATATTTTCCACCATAAATTCTCTAAAAATGCGTAGAATATATTATTGCAGTTGTGCAAATTTTTGCAAAGCCTTTTATTTATAGTTTTAATTAAATACCTAGTTTGAGTAGTTTTAGCTTCTATTAAATAGACTTTAAAAATATATTTTTAGTTAAAAAACAAAAACAAACATTTTTAAACCTAAAGATAGGATTTCTCAGAATAGGTTAACATTTTTAAAGTAAGTTTGTGCTCTATTTTTTAGTGTGCTTATTATTATTATTATTATTATTATTTTATGACGATAGATAACACGTTTGATGAAGGACTTAGACCCGAAGACCCCGGATACCTAGCCGATCAAGGCAAGCAGCCCTTTGACCATGTGTGAGAAAATGTTTTATGCACGCCATGTTCAATACTTTATTCCGATGCATATAGTTAAGATTAACCGGTGCACCCGTGCATGGTGTTTCCGATGGCTACTTTGGAGCACATGCATTGAGCATGAGCTTACCATCTATGAGGGTCACGCTGATAAATATTGACAAGTAATACTAGTGCTTCGCATAGGATGAGCATATGCATGATGATGGTAACACAAAGATGATATCAAAGATTTTACGAAAACCCCGTCGGGTGCAGCTAATGCCCGAGGGTGATGGTGTTGAGCTGGACGACCACTTGAGAAAGAAGTGGTGTACCCGCAATGTTTTGTGTGAATG
Organism: Hordeum vulgare subsp. vulgare; assembly: GCF_904849725.1. Classification (NCBI taxonomy): domain Eukaryota; kingdom Viridiplantae; phylum Streptophyta; class Magnoliopsida; order Poales; family Poaceae; genus Hordeum; species Hordeum vulgare. The sequence continues at coordinate 183,776,032 of NC_058518.1, forward strand.
GTTTCGGAAATGGGATTAGTGTTTGATGTGTCGACCGTCCCAACCTTACATGTACGACCATGATACCCCTTTATGGGACGGGGATTTGTTGATTACTTTGGTCAGTGCAAGCAAAGATGCCACATTATTAGTGGCGGGAGTGATATGGTCACTCTCGTGATGGCGTCGTACCAGGTAGGTTGATTAAGCCGTTTTTACGTGTTCCGGGCACACCGTTGGTCCCCGCATGGATGACACAGTCTAGAGTTAGTGCTCGTAAGATATACATCATCTGGGATGGGTACCAATCGAGTGGACTCTTTGCCTAGGGTCCTTAGGGAAAAGGAAATGATCGGTTACTTACCTCGGTTATGTTATATACCGCGAGACGTGGATGACACGAAAGTTTCCCGGATCTCTTGGGTACAGCGTACAACCTCTGCAGAGTGTAAAACTATTCGAATATCCATGTCCACTTAAACTACGTCTAGTCGTTTTTGCATAAACCAAGTGTGTGTGTTTAAAGGTGCTATCTGAATAAGATGATATCACAAGTCTAGAGACTTGGTACTAGGGTGAACCTGAGGTGTTCAGCCCTCAACAGATATATTGATATCTGTAACCTGTTCTTATGATTACCATCTAGCTTATGATGCACACCCATACAAGTAATTGACTATACACATGTTTCAATTAAAATTTGCTTTACGCAAAGGCTGCATATTCCATCATGAACATACCAACTGCATTATCCATATCATGGGTTGTTTGTGAGTACATTCAGAGTACTCATTGGTTTGCCACTGGTTATTTTATTGACCAGACATGGAGGAACCAGAGTATGGAGAAGAATTCGCCGTCGGAGATGGACACGCGAACTAGGACGCTTCCTAGTCAGAATGCCTGTTGGTTAAGGCTGATGTCATGAGTTCCCGTTTACTACCAATATTTCCGCTAGTAGTTGTGTTGATGTGATTGGCCTTCGAGGCCCTATCTGTGTAAGACTTGATGCGTAAGTCTCTTGTTAATGTGATTGGCCATTGTATCAGACGTTAAATTCGGATGTAAGACTCTTGTTATTCAGTATCTGTGTGTTTAGTGAGCATTAATCTCTGGGATCACTTTACACGTGCGTTCGGCGATCTCGACGCGTAAGTCGGGGTCCCCACGGAGATGGTATTAGAGCCATCCGGACTATAGGAAACCATAGGTAGCATGGACGATGGCCAAGACGAATGACACACTCAACCCTTACACTTGAAATTTTCTACACCTTACTACGTTTTCATACCACCCACAAATTTCTAACCCTCTCCTAAAAACCTTGTAGACCGCCATCGTACCTGAGACACTTCTGGAAACTGGCCTTCCCCTACTCTTGGGAGATAGCTTGGAGAAGTGTCAAGTACGTCGCACACCCATTTTTCTCTACCACGAGCATTGGGTCAATGCCAACACGAAGGAATATCATGTGGACGTGATTGTGAAGGCAAATGAATCCCCAACTAGTTGGTTCTTTGAAGGACCACAAATGGGGAATCCGTTATTGGCAGGGGAGACAGCTGCACGAGAGGTGCTCGTGCATCTCCGTGATATCGTTCTTGAGATGGCCAATGAGCTGGCTACTCGTTACCTGCCTTTTGTTAAGGATGGTCCTGATGGGAGCTAGACACTCAACCCATCCCTGGAGGTCGGAATGCCACTCAGGTTTCACACCTACTACAGCCTCCGTTGACACTCTACCTCACCTCCTCATCAAGGAATCCATGACGCTCCGCCAAGAACTTCATGAACTGAAGGACCTACTCCGCCTAGAGAAGATGAAGACACGCAATGTTAAGAAAGAAGGAGCACCCGGAGGGCAATCTGCCATTGCGTTTCGAGGAGGAATATCACCACTTAAGGCCACTCGTATATAGAGTCGTCGCCTAATCGCAGCAGAATACACTGAGCTCCTCACCGCTTCACCGACGAAACGTCGTCCTGATGGAGCTCTTCCTTCCCCCACACCACTGAAGGAAGAAGATACACGCATAGATGAGGATGAAGAGGAAGACCCTGAAGAACCTGTCTACGAGACCGAGAAATCTGCCGCTTAGATGGATGTCTTAGGACAAGTTAGGAGTCCCTCATGCTATGTCGAGTCACTGTAATGGTTCATATGAAACCATGAATGTTTTTGTGCTTCCTATTTGTGTCTCGATGCAAGTCGCACTTTAGCCTTAGGCAACATGTAAGCGACTACATCACCTATCTTAATTAATGTATTTGCATAGGGTTCTTCGACCCTTTTTGTTTGTCACACTTGCACTATACCGAAGCCCAATTATATAGGCACGTCATCCCTTTATGATTTCCTCTCGACTACTTCGGTGTATTGACCTGTCTGCTCCAAACAGGATGGTGATTCTACTCCCACCAGTACCTTCGGCAACCCCAACACTGGCACTTCTAGCCAGTAGCTAGGAACCGGTGGGTCTGCCCAAGTTGGAGATCACCCCGAGCAGCCGCAAGGCGACATTCCCCCGCCACAGCCTCCTCCCGAGAACATGACCGCCGCTCAGTTCCTCCAAGATCTTTGTCACATCCTGTTTTTCACCACAAGTATTTTATGTTGCAAAAATCAGAGCTTGTTAAAACTTTTTCAAATAATGTTGTGAGTGCAATGTCAGCCCTTGTTTGAGTGTATGCTTGCTTGTTTGATAACTCAAACCCATGAAAAGTTATTATTTTGTTCTCTTCAAAAACCCTTTTTCCTTTATATCAAGATCACCTTCATCATGTTGGGATACACTACTAGCTCATGAAGCCAAGTGGCACTTCTATCCAAAGTTGGTGATCTAATCCAAATACTATTTTCATTCATTAAAAACATTAATTGGTGATTTAAAATATTACTTTCCTATTTTATATCTATGTCTGTTTCTAAGGCGAGTAATGATATTCCCACAAGGAAAATTGCTTTCCTGCCTTAGAAAATTCTGAGTAAATTCATGGAAGCTCAGAAGGACATATATTTTCCATATATAAGATTTTCAACCCTATTTTATATTAATATTATTTGAGTAAAACCCTGAAAACCATTTCTGTCTGTTTTAGCTTTTTGAGATGTTTCCAAAGGAAATGATCTCAATAAATTCCGATAAAATTACAAGAGCCCTCCCAAGCCATATTAGGTGCTCACATAAAATCTCACCTTGATCCAAGGTGGGGAAGTGCACCTAATGAACCCAAAACTCTCTCTGTCCAGAGAAGAGTTGGAACAACTCTACATTGCAAAGTTTCTCCAATGGAGCTGAAAGTTTGCAGAGGTGTTTGACACCCCAAATGAGGACTCCACACCAAGTATGGGATTTGTGAGACTCTGTTTGGCCACACTTCCTTTGTAAAGGACAGTACTGATCATTTTGTGGCATTTTCAAGTTTACAAAGCTAAACTTGTTCAGTGGAGCTCAAATTTGGTGAAACCCCGTGTTTTTACCCCAAGACCAAACCTGTTAAGTTTCATTTCCAGTGGTGGAGTGGAAGCACCCCAAGTCACTGTCTAACACCTACTGGCAAGAAGGTAAAAACCCCCCTAGCCACTATTTTACCCAATGGCAAGGCCCCAAACTTGGTGGGTTAGAGCCCTAGATCACCCTGAGCACCCAGTCAATCAGCCCCTCCCCAACTCCAAGCACAAGTGACAAGAACTCCAATTTGAGCCACAGGTCAATAATGGCAACACTAGTGTTCTTTGCTCCCTTGACCAGCTCGGGCTCCCACTAGAACACAACGGCTAGGCACACTCCCAGCAACACTCAGGACATGGAGGACACGTCCCAAGTGCCCTAGAGCGCGCCAGCATGTCGTGGCATGCCAAAACTGCGCTCTAGCGCTGCAGAGAGCCTCCAGCAAGGGGACGATGCTCCGACCGGTCCCAACCTCCCCAGTTATGTCCAAACGCTCCCCCGACAACCATTCAGTGCAAAGCTACCCCCAGGGATCCTCTCCCCTCGCGCAAGAGCTCAGGCGACGTGTGCCCGTGCGCGCCCGACGCGGCCAAGCATGCACGGTCGCTGCGGCTCATCCCCACTCGCTTTCCCTCTGCGGCCGATGCACTAGGAGGTCCTATACCACGTCCCAAACCCATGGTTTTGCGGCCATCACCTCACTGTGCTCGCACGCGCGCCACGGTGAGTCACCGGCGCGCCCGAGTCGGCTCACCGCCGCTGGCCTATAAATAGGTCCCCGTGGCACCCCAGCACGCTCCAAGCAGGTTCAGCACAACCAGTAGGCACCCCCTAGCCACTCAATCGAGCTCGCAGAGCCCCGGTGCTCGAGATCGACCGAGGACCCTGCCCCTCGGAGCCCCGGTCGATCTCCGGCTACACGTCGGCTCCTGCGCCAGGACCATTTCCCCCAACTCCCCCGAGCGAATCCGTGCTTCTACCCACAAGTTCGACGCCAACCCGAAACCCTTCCACCACGGTCACCTCGTCGCCGGCGACCCAGACCACCTCTGGTGACGTCCCGACCACGAGCAGGAACGAGGGACCCGTTCGCGCTCCTAGATTGGCCTGAGGACAACGGCAGCCTCGCCGGCGTCCGTCTCCACCTCTCTGGCTGGAGGTAGGAGAAGGACCCGACAGGTGGAGCCCACCTGTCGGTGTCCTGCGGAAGCCAGCGCGCGCAGCCGCTGACGCTGACCCCAGGGGCCTGCAAGTCAGGTTTGAACCTGGCCCGCGCGCGCCTGGTGGCCAGGCCTGCTGGCTGGGCCAGCTGGGTCCAACCCCCTGGCCTTTTTCTTTTTGTTTTAATCCAGCAACATAAATGATTTTTATAGAAATATTTAGCCAGTAGAAAAATATGATTCTTCCACCAGTAATTTTCTAAAAATGTGTAGTATTTGATTCTGTAGTGTTTGACATTTATCAAAAACAGAAACTATGTTGGTATAATAAAATGATATTAAAAGCATTTGTTTGCTTCGGTTTGCTTTGAAATAAATATGCTTAGCTAATAAAAACTATAGGAAACATTTTCCAAAATAATAAACTGAATTTATTCAAGCTCTGCAACATTTTTAAAAGCACTTTGTGATATGTTTTAGTGAGAGCTATTATTTGTTTATTCCTTTCTCGACGGCAGAGTTACCGAGTGACGGAGGATCCGGAGCGGAAGACCTCGAAGACCCCGGATACCTAGCTGACCAAGGCAAGCAACCCTTTGACCATGATTTGAGCACAAACATTGTTGCATGCTAGAGTAGCAAGTATTTTCCCGTTGCATGTGATCCCGATGCCGGTTCATCATTGCGGTGATGGTACCGAAGGCTTCTTCGAAGCAATTGCATGGTAGTGATGATATTCATATGGCTCCTCGGAGCACAAGCATGATGAGCTGGACCCTACCACTTATGAGGATCATGCTACTGTCATGTTGACTAGTAGAGTAAGATCACTGCATTAAGCTTGACCCTACCCCGTGAGGGTCATGATATTACCATGTTGACAAGTAAATATAGAGCATCTTATCATGAGCATGATGATGAGTTAAATCAAGAGTTTATGAAAACCCCGTCGGGTGCCACTAATGCCGGAGGGTGATGATGAGTTGGTGATCACTTTTGGTGAAGTGACGCACCGGTGTTTTTGTGTGAGTATGGTTTCGGAAATGGGATTAGATTTATGATGTGTCGACCGTCCCAACCTTACCAGTACGACCATGATACCCCTTTATGGGACGGGGCTTTGTTGATTACTCTGGTCGGTACTAGCAAAGAGCCACATTACTAGTGGCGGGAGTGATCGGTGTCACTCTCGTGATGGGGTCGTGCCAGGTACGACGACTATGCCATTATTATGGGTTCTAGACACACCGTTGGTCCCTGCATGGTTGATACAGTCCAGAGTCGATGCTCGTAAGACATACAACATGTGGGCTGGGTACCAATCGAGTCGATCTCTTTGTCTAGTATCGTGAGGGGAAAGATGATGATCGGGTACTTACCTCGGGTATATGTGATATACCACGAGTCGTGGATAACACTGAAGTTTCCCGTTTCTCGTGGGTCCAGCGTACTACCTCTGTAGAGTGTAAACTATTTGAATAGCCGTGTCCACGGTCAAGGACAGTTGGGTGGTGCTTCTTAAACTACGTCCAGCGTTTCCGCATAAACCAAGAGTGTGTGTGTGTGTGTGTGGTGTTAAAAAGGTGTTGTTATGCTAATCACAATAATATGATCAAGTTCGGTGACTTGACATATAGGGTAAACCCAGATGGTTTAGCCCTCATTAATACATTGAAGTTATGACAAGTCCGATGACTTGGCATATAGGGTGAACCCGATGTGTTCAACCCTTAGCAGATATGTTGATAACTGTAACCTGTTCTTAAAGAGTAATTCTTTAACTTGTTGCATATTCCTCATCATTCCACCAAATTGCATTCCACTAAAGATACATGTTACTTTTATTATAAATGTTCATATCATGGGCTGTTTGCGAGTACATTCAAAGTACTCATTGGCTTGCCACTGGTTATATTATTGACCAGACATGGAAGGGCCGGAGTTTGGCGACGAGTACGCCTTCGGAGACGAACCTGCGATCTAGGACGCTTCCAAGTCAGAATGCCTGTTGGTGTAGGCTTGATGGCATGGGCACCGCTTAGCCATTACGAGTTTCCGCTACTCGATGTATCTGTTTAATTTGGCTTTAGGCCTCGCTCTTGAACCCGACCTTCTGGTCGTTTGATGTAATAATTTAGGTACTTGGATGTAAGACTCTATTATTGAGTATCTGTGTTCACTGCACATTGATCCTTGGGGTCACTGGGCACGGCGAACTCGACTTGCTAGTAGGGGTCCCCACAGAACTGGTATCAGAGCCATCCTGACTATAGGAAGCCTTCGAAAGCATGGACGTTAGCCGAGAACGTTAGAACGCCAGCCTTACACAAACTTTTGCACATACCACCTTTTGACTTCTCTCCTATGCCTTGTAGATGGCTGCCGTACCTGAGAGCCGTACCTGAGACGCTTCTAGAGACTGGCTTTCCACTACTCCCGGTGGATTGTCTCGAGAAGTGCCACGTACGCCGCACGCCCATCTTCCTCTACCACGAGCACTGGGTCAACGCCGACACTAAGGAATATCACGTGGACGTGATAGTGAAGGCTAATGACTCCCCGTCTAGTTGGTTCTTCGAAGGACCACAGATGGGAGAGCTGATGTTGGCAGTGGAGACAGCCGCACGAGAGGCGCTCGTGCGTCTCCACAGCATCCTCCTTGAGATGGCTAATGAGCCTGTCACTCGTCACCTACCCTTCATTAAGGAAGGAGTGGATGGGAGTTGGACACTCACCCCAACCACGGAGGATGGGATGCCATTAAGGTTTCAGACCTACTTCAGCCTCTCGTCGGACACCCTGACGCACTTCCTGGTTAAGGAATCAGCCAAGCTTCGCCAATAGTTGCACCTAGTCAAGGGCCTGCTCCACACTGAGAAGATGCAGAACCGCAAAGTTAAGAAGGCAAGCGCACCTGAAGGGAGGACAACTGTTGCCACTAGGGGTGGTGTGTTACCCATCCAGGCAGTCCCTCTTCGGAGTCGCCCCCTGACCGCGGAAGAGTACACTGAGATCTTCGCCGCCTCGCCTGAGAGACGCCGTGATGTGCGGATTCTTTCTTCCATTCCTACAAAGTAATAAGATGTTGATGAATACGAGGACAAAGATGAGGGTCCTGTTGAATCTGCTATTGAGACCGAGCAATCCGCCGCGTAGTATTTAGCGTAGGCAATTAGGAGTACCCCGAGCATAGGGTATCCATGTATCCGTTGCTAATTTGCGTATGTGTGCATGATGTAAGTCACATATTGCCTTAGGCAGCCTGTAAGTGACTACATCACCTAGTTTTTATGAATGCAATTTCCAGTTTGTCAAAAACTTTGGTTTTGAAAACTTGGCACATGCACGAATTGGACCCCCCCTCTTACTAGGAGCGAATCCTTGTATTCCCGAACAAGGTGGCATTTTGACCTGTCTGTTTCTATGACAGGATGGTGAATGCAACCTGCAACAGCACCTTCGGCAACCCCGGCACCGGCTCCTCAGGAACGCCGCAGGGAACCGAAGAAGAAGCTCACGCTGGAGGTCACCACGAGCAGCCTAGAGACCTTCCGCCACCACCTCCTCCCGAGAACTTGACGATGGCTCAGTTCCTTCAAGCTCTTCGGGAGGAGTGTCAAGCCAGTAATGCCGCTATTCAGCAGTTGACTCAAGTCCTGGTGGACAACCCGCCGCGGAATGGGAATGGCGGTGGTCGCTCTACTCTTCCTGAGTTCATGCTGACTACGCCCCTCATATTCACGGAGACGACTGAGCCACTGGACGCCGATGACTGGATCCGCACCATTGAAGACCTCCTTGCGCTGGTCAAGTGCACCGACGATCATGAGAAGGTCCTTTATGCTTCTCACTGTCTCGGAGTTACTGCCAGGGCATGGTGGGATGGATTCCAGATCATGCGGATAGGGCAAGTCATCAGTTGGGTGATGTTCAAGGAAGGATTTCGCGCAGCTCACATTCCACCTGAACTGATGACCATTAAGAAGAGGGAATTCCGAGCCTTGACGCAGGGCAGTGGAACTGTTAAGGAGTACCTGCAGAAGTTTAACCTCTTGTCGAGGTATGCGCCCGAAGATGTTAACACTGAGGCCGCTAAGGTGGAACGCTTCATGGAAGGGTTACAGCAGTCCCTTCAATACCAGCTGGTGGTTTGCGACTGCCAGACTTTCAGCGAGTTGGTTAACAAGGCGCTTATGCTAGAAGACAAGCGTCGTGCAATGGACGACACCCGCAAGCGCAAACTGATAGGTAGTGGAGGACCCAGTAACGCAAGACCAAGACCATGGCAGTCAGCACCTGCGAGACCCAACTTTCAGCAGCAGCAGTACAAGTATCCGGTGTTCCGCCAGAATAATCAACATCAGCAGCAAGCCAAGCCAGTAGTCAACCCGCCGAACAACGGTGGAGTCAAGACCAACCCTCCGGGGCAAGTGACCTGCTTTGGGTGTGGTCATACTGGGCACTATTCCAAGTAGTTCCCCAACAAGAAGCCTGAGGCACCGCGTCCCAATGCACCCAACCCCGGTCAAGGTGCACCAGGAAGGAACCAGGGCCCCCGCAACCAGCAGTTCAATGGTAGGGGCCAGATCAATCACATCACTGCAGAAGAGGCGCAGGAAGACCTGGACTGCATTCTAGGTACGTTCCTCGTCAACTCAACTCCAGCAACAGTGTTGTTTGATTGTGGTGCCTCACATTCTTTTGTTACTCAAGGGTTTGCGGAGAAGTGTGGTTTAAAACCCACTCTACTCCATGGGCAGATGGAAATTCAAACCCCGAGAGCAGTATTGAGGACCAACCTAGGGTGTAGAAGGGTCGAGATAGTTATTAATGGGACGAGTTTTCTGGCAGACCTCATCGTGCTTAAATTGCAAGGTGTAGAAGTAATCCTCGGCATGGATTGGTTGGCCAAGCACCAGAGTCTTTTGGACTGTGCCAACAGGTCCATTACCATGACAAGCAACTAAGGGGTCAAGGTCAAGTTTGTCTCCGAGCCAGTATCGGCTCAAGTGCCTCGAATCCACAGTCTATCCGAGGTAGAGCTTGATCAGGTGCCTGTAGTCTGTGAATACCCGGACGTCTTTCCCAACGAGCTACCCGGAATGCCTCCCAATCGAGACATCGAGTTCATCATTGAGCTCATGCCCGGATCAAGTCCCATATATAAAAAGCCTTACAGGATGGGTTCCGAAGAGCTGGCAGAGCTGAATAAGCAGCTGGATGAGAAACTCAGGAAAGGGTTCATCCGTCCGAGTGCATCACCTTGGGGATCACGTGTTCTATTTGTTTCAAAGAAGGATGGTACCATTCGACTCTGCGTCGATTACCGTTCTCTTAATGAAGTCACAATTAAGAACAAGTACCCGCTCCCCAAGATCGAAGACCTGTTTGACCAGTTAAACGGGGTCAGGGTATTTTCCAAGATCGATCTTCGATCGGGATATTACTAGTTCAAGATTCGACCCGAAGATATACCCAAGACTGCATTCGTGACCCGATACGGTCTATATGAATGCACTGTCATGCCCTTCGATTTGACAAATGCCCCAGCCTACTTCATGTACCTCATGAACAAGGTCTTCATGGAATATTTGGACAAGTTTGTCGTCGTGTTCATCGATGGCATATTAATATTCTCCAAGTCCGAAGAGGAGCATGAGCAACACTTGAGGTTAGTTCTGGGAAAGCTTCGAGAGCACCAGCTTTATGCCAAATTCAGCAAGTGTCAGTTCTGGCTGAACGAAGTTGGATTTCTGGGTCATACCCTGACGGCACGCGGTTTGGCCGTAGATCAGTCCAAGATTACTACAGTGACCAACTGGGAATCACCAAAGAACGTGAAGGATGTCAGGAGTTTCCTCGGGCTCGCGCGATATTACCGCAAGTTTGTAGAAGGATTCCCCAGCATCGCTCGACCTATGACTCATCTCTTGAAGAAAGGCCGAAAGTTCGAGTGGACACCGGTGTGTGAAGCAAGCTTCCAGGAGTTGAAGAAGAGGCTAACTACCGCCCTGGTATTGGCTACCCCAGTCATCAACAAGGAATTTGTAATTTATTGTGATGCCTCTGGAACCGGGCTCGGTGGAGTCCTGATGCAAGATGGAAGGGTCGTGGCATACTTGTCACGGCAACTGTGACCGCATGAGGAGAACTACGCCACCCATGATCTCGAGCTAGCAGCTGTAGTGCATGCTCTGAAGACGTGCTGACATTACCTTCTGGGGAAGCGATGTGAGATATATACAGACCACAAAAGTGTGAAATATATCTTCACTCAAAGGGAGCTGAACATGAGACAGCGGAGATGGCTTGAGTTAATCAAGGATTAGGACCTCAGCATTCAGTATCATCCCGGCAAGGCGAACGTGGTAGCTGATGCCTTAAGCCGGAAGGCAGGCTCCTTGAACGTCACGCTCAAGGAAAGGTTACCCGTCTTGTATGAAGAGATGGAGGGCTTCGGACTTGAGATAGTCGAACCAGGGTACCTGGCCAACCTCGAAGTCAATCCTACTCTGGCGGACGACATCATGGAAGCCCAGAAGGGACACAAGATTATCGAAGGCCTCAAGAGGAACGTGCGAGAAGGCAAAGCCCCAGGATTCTCGATTGATGAGCAAGGAGTACTGTGGTATGGGAAACGCTTATGCATACCTAACAAGGCCGAACTTAAGGACTTGATCCTGCAAGAGGCTCATGACACACCGTACTCTATCCATCCAGGTGGTACCAAGATGTACCAAGACATCCGAGAACGATTCTGGTGGCATGGCATGAAGAGGGAAATTGGCTCCTATGTCGCTAAATGCGATGTATGCCAGCGAGTCTAGGCTAAACACCAGCGACCTGCTAGATTGCTACAACCTCTTCAAGTGCCGGAATGGAAGTGGGATAAAGTCGGCATGGACTTCATCACCGGGTTGCCCCGGTCGAATAAGGGTCATAACTCCATTTGGGCCATAGTCGATCATTTGACCAAAGTGGCCCATTTCATCCCTGTTAACACCACCTACGATGGCAGCCAACTGCCAATCTGTATATTCATCGGGTGGTGAGTCTCCTTGGAGTTCCCAAGGAGATCGTGTCCGACCGCGGCACACAATTCACCTCAAGAGTCTGGAAGAAGTTTCAAGAAGCTCTAGGAACCAAACTCTCCTTCAGTACGGCTTTCCACCCGCAAACGGGCGGACAAACAGAGAGGGTAAACCAGATACTTGAGGACATGCTGCGCGCTTGTGTTTTGGCTCATGGTTCCAAGTGGGAAGACTGCCTGCCGTTTGCTAAGTTTTCTTACAACAACATCTACCAGTCCAGTCTTCAGATGGACCCATTCGAAGTGTTATATGGGCGGAAGTGCCGCACCCCGCTCAATTGGTCCGAAACCGATGAAGGACTAGTTTTTGGACCACAAGCACTGCAGGAAGCAGGGGACAAGGTTCAGCTTGTCCGAGAGAACTTGGAGGCAGCTAAGTCAAGGCTGAAGAGCTATGCGGACCCTCGCCGCAGAGATGTGGAGTTTGTTCTCGGAGACCAGGTGTACATGCGAGTCACGCCTCTCAAGGGGACCAAGCGTTTCCACGTCAAGGGGAAGCTAGCTCCAAGGTTCATTGGACCCTTCAAGATCACGGCAAGGCACGGGGAAGTAGCTTATCAGTTGGAGCTACCTCCTAAGCTTTCAGGTGTGCACAACGTGTTCCATGTGTCACAGCTCCGGAAGTGTTTACAAGTGCCGAACCGTCCCGATCTTTACAAGGACATTGATCATCAAGCTATTGACCTTCAACCGGACCTTACCTACCGCGAGAAACCGATCCGCATTTTGGATGAAGCCGAACATTGCACGAGAAGCTGCACCCTCAAGTTTTTCAAGGATCAGTGGAGAAACCATACCGAAGCCAAAGCCACGTGGGAACGTGAAGACTATCTCCGATCAGAATTTCCCGAGCTATTTAACGCTTAGCTTAGGAATCTCGGGGACGAGATTCTTGTAAGAGGGATAGGTCTGTCACATCCTGTTTTTCACCACAAGTATTTTATGTTGCAAAAATCAGAGCTTGTTAAAACTTTTTCAAATAATGTTGTGAGTGCAATGTCAGCCCTTGTTTGAGTGCATGCTTGCTTTTTTGATGACTCAAACCCATGAAAACTTATTATTTTGCTCTCTTCAAAAACCCTTTTTCCTTTATATCAAGATCACCTTCATCATGTTGGGATACACTACTAGCTCATGAAGCCAAGTGGCACTTCCAACCAAAGTTGGTGCTCTAATCCAAATACTATTTTCATTCATTAAAAACATGAATTGGTGATTTAAAATATTATTTTCCTATTTTATATCTATGTTTGTTTCTAAGGCCACTAATGATATTCCCACAAGGAAAATTGCTTTCCTGCCTTAGAAAATTCTAAGTAAATTCATGGAAGCTCAGAAGGACATATATTTTCCATATATAAGATTTTCAACCCTATTTTATATTAATATTATTTGAGTAATACCCTGAAAACCATTTCTGTCTCTTTTAGCTTTTTGAGATGGTTCCAAAGGAAATGATCTCAATAAATTCCCACAAAATTACAGGAGCCGTCCCAAGCCGTATTAGGTGCTCACATAAAATCTCACCTTGATCCAAGGTGGGGAAGTGCACCTAATGAACCCAAAAGCCTCTCTGTCTAGAGAAGAGTTGGAACAACTATACATTGCAAAGTTTCTCCAATGGAGCTAAAACTTAACAGAGGTGTTTGACACCCCAAATGAGGACTCCACACCAAGTATGGGATTTGTGAGACTCTGTTTGGCCACACTTCCTTTGTAAAGGACAGTACTGGTCATTTTGAGGCATTTTCAAGTTTACAAAGCTAAACTTGTTCAGTGGAGCTCAAATTTGGTGAAATCCCATGTTTTTACCCCAAGACCAAACCTGTTAAGTTTCATTTCCACTGGTGGAGTGGAAGCACCCCAAGTCACTGTCGAACACCTACTAGCAGGAAGGTAAAAACCGTCCTAGTCACTGTTTTACCCAATGACAAGGCCCCAAATTTGGTGGCTTAGAGCCCCAGAACACCCTGAGCACCAAGTCAATCAGCCCCTCCCCAACTCCAAGCACAAGTGACAAGAACTCCAATTTTAGCCACACGGCAGTACTGGCAACACTAGTGTTCTTTGCTCCCTTGACCAGCTCGGGCTCCCACTAGAACACAACGGCTTGGCACACTACCAGCAACACTCAGGACATGGAGGACACGTCCCAAGTGCCCCAGAGTGCGCCAGCATGCCGTTGCATGCCAAAACTGCGCTCTGGACGCGCTGCAGAGAGCCTCCAGCAAGGGGACGACGCTTCGACCGGTCCCAACCTCCCAGTTATGTCCAAACGCTCCCCGACAACCATTCAGTGCAAAGCTACCCCGAGGGACCCTCTCCCCTCGCACAAGAGCTCAGGCGACGCGTGCCCGTGCGCGCCCGACGCGGCCAAGCATGCACGGTCGCTGCGGCTCGTCCCCACTCGCTTTCTCTCTGCGGTCGATGCACCAGGAGGTCCTAAACCACGTCCCGAACCCGTGGTTTCACGGCCAGCACCTCACTCTGCTTGCACACGCTCCACGGTGAGTCACCGGTGCGCCCGAGTCGGATCACTTCCGCTGGCCTATAAATAGCCCCCCCGGCACCCCAACACCCTCCAAGCAGCTTCAGCACAACCAGTAGGCACCTCCTAGCCACCCAATCGAGCTCGCAGAGCCCCGGTGCTCGAGATCGACCGAGGCCCCTCCGCCTCGGAGCTCCGGTCGATCTCCGGCTACACGTCGGCTCCTGCGCTGCCCGACCTCCCATTACACTCCCCTTGACGCCTGGACCATTTCCCGCAACTCCCCTGAGCAAATCCGTGCTTCTAGCCACTAGTTCGACGCCAACCCGAAACCCTTCCGCCACAGTCACCTTGTCACCGGCGACCCAGACCACCTCCGGTGACGTCCCGACCACGAGCAGGTAGGCGGAGGAACGAGGGACCCGTTCCCGCTCCTAGATTAGCCTGAGGACAACGGCAGCCTCGCCGGCGTCCATCTCCACCTCTCTGGCTGGAGGTAGGAGAAGGACCCGACAGGTGGAGCCCACCTGTCGGTGACCCTAGGGGCCCGCAGGTCAGGTTTGAACCTGGCCCGCGCGCGCCTGGTGGCCAGGCCTGCTGTCTGGGCCGGCTGGATCCAACCCCCTGGCCTTTTTCTTTTTGTTTTAATCCAGCAACTTAAATGATTTTTATAAAAATATTTGGCCAGTAGAAAAATATGATTCTTCCACCAGTAATTTTCTAAAAATGTGTAGTATTTGATTCTGTAGTGTTTGACATTTATCAAAAATAGAAACTATTTTGGTATAATAAAATGATATTAAAAGCATTGGTTTGCTTCTGTTTGCTTTTAAATAAATATGCTTAGCTAATAAAAACTATAGGAAACATTTTCCAAAATAATAAACTGAATTTATTCAAGCTTTGCAACATTTTTAAAAGCACTTTGTGATCTGTTTTAGTCAGAGCTATTATTTATTTATTCCTTTCTTGACGGTAGAGTTACCGAGTGACGGAGGATCCAGAGCGGAAGACCTCGAAGACCCCTGATACCTAGCTGACCAAGGCAAGCAGCCCTTTGACTATGACTTGAGCAAAAACATTGTTGCATGCTAGAATAGCAAGTATTTTCCCGTTGCATGTGATCCCGATGCCGGTTCATCATTGCGGTGATGGTACCGAAGGCTTCTTTGAAGCACTTGCATGGTAGTGATGATATTCATATGGCTCCTCGGAGCACAAGCATGATGAGCTTGACCCTACCACTTATGAGGATCATGCTACTATCATGTTGAGTAGTAGAGTAAGATCACTGCATTAAGCTTGACCCTACCCCGTGAGGGTCATGATATTACCATGTTGACAAGTAAAGATAGAGCATATTATCATGAGCATGATGATGAGTTAAATCAAGAGTTTATGAAAACCCCGTCGGGTGCCACTAATGCCCGAGGGTGATGATGAGTTGGTGATCACTTTTGGTGAAGTGATGCACCGGTGTTTTTGTGTGAGTATGGTTTCGGAAATGGGATTAGATTTATGATGTGTCGACCGTCCCAACCTTACCAGTATGACCACGATACCCCTTTATGGGACGGGGCTTTGTTGATTACTCTGGTCGGTACTAGCAAAGAGCCACATTACTAGTGGCGGGAGTGATCGGTGTCACTCTCGTGATGGGGTCGTGCCAGGTAGGACGACTATGCCATTATTATGAGTTCCACGCACACCGTTGGTCCGTGCATGGTTGATACAGTCCAGAGTTGGTGCTCGTAAGACGTACAACATGTGGGATGGGTACCAATCGAGTGGACCTCTTTGTCTAGTATCGTCAGGGGAAAGATGATGATCGGGTACTTACCTCGGGTATATGTGATATACCGCGAGTCGTGGATGACACGGAAGTATCCCGTTTCTCGTGGGTCTAGCGTACTACCTCTGCAGAGTGTAAACTATTCGAATAGCCGTGTCCATGGTCAAGGACAGTTGGGTGGTGCTGCTTAAACTACATCCAACGTTTCCGCATAAACCAAGAGTGTGTGTGTGTGTGTGTGGTGTTAAAGAGGTGTTGTTATGCTAATCACAATAATATGATCAAGTTCGGTGACTTGACATATAGGGTAAACCCGGATGGTTTAGCCCTCATTAATACATTGAGGTTATGACAAGTCCGATGACTTGGCATATAGGGTGAACCCGGTGTGTTCAACCGTTAGCAGATATGTTGATATCTGTAACCTGTTCTTAAAGAGTAATTCTTTAACTTGTTGCATATACCTGATCATTCCACCAAATTGTATTCCACTAAAGATACATGTTACTGTTATTATAAATGTTCATATCATGGGCTGTTTGCGAGTACATTCAAAGTACTCATTGGCTTGCCACTGGTTATATTATTGACCAGACATGGAAGGACCGGAGTTTGGCGACGAGTACGCCGTCGGAGACGAACGTGCGATCTAGGACGCTTCCAAGTCAGAATGCCTGTCGGTGTAGGCTTGATGGCATGGGCACCGCTTAGCCCTTACGAGTTTCCGCTACTCGATGTATCTGTTTAATTTGGCTTTAGGCCTCGCTCTTGAACCCGACCTTCTGGTCGTTTGATGTAATAATTTCGGTACTTGGATGGAAGACTCTATTATTCAGTATATGTGTTCAGTGAACATTGATTCTTGGGGTCACTGGACACGGCGAACTCGACTTTCTAGTCGGGGTCCCCACAATCTTCGAGAGGAACGCCAACCCAACAACACCGCCATCCAGCACATAGCTCTGGCTCTAGGGAACAACCCGCCACAGGGCGGAAAAGGCAATGGTCGCTCCACTATGTGTGAGTTCATGAGGACTACGCCCCCAATATTCACTTAGACAACTGAGTCCCTAGAGGCCGATGACTGGAACCGCACCATTGAAGACCTCCTCACGCTGGTTAAGTCCACCGACAATCGCGAGAAAGTCCTCTATGCTTCTCACTGTCTAGGAGGCATAACCAGGGCTTGGTGGGACGGGTTACAGATTATGCGAGACGCGCATGCTCTCACTTGGACTGTCTTCAAAGAAGGATTCTGCGATGCTCACATTCCCCCTGGAACGATGACTATCAAGAAGCGGGAGTTCTGTGCTCTGAAGCAAGGCAGCGACACAGTCAAGGAGTGCCTACAGAAGTTCAACCTCTTGTCAAGGTATGTGCCAGAAGATGTCAGCATTGAGGCCGCTAAGGTGGAACGCTTCATGGAAGGGCTTCAGCAGTCGCTGCAATATCAACTTGTTGTCTGTGATTGCTGGACCTTGTGTGATCTGGTAGACATGGCTCTCATGATGGAAGACAAGCGTCGTGCAATGGATGATACTCGCAAGCTTAAGCTGATGGGAAATGCAAGTTCCAGCAACCATAAGGCACGTCCGTGGGTATCCGGCCCGGTAAGGCCTAACTATCAGCAACAGTAGTATAAGACTCCTGCATTCCGCCCGAACTATCTGCCTCAACAGCATGCCAAGCCCAAGCCAGCAATCAATCTGCCCAACAATAGGGGGTCAAGCCCAACATCCCAGGGCAGATCACCTGCTTTGGCTGTGGTCAGCCTGGACACGACTCCAGGCAATGCCCGAACAAGAAGTCCGATGCACTGTGCCCCAATGCGCCAAATCAAGGACAAGACCATGGAACACCAAACAGGAATCAGGCTCCCCGGATCCAGCAGTACCACAACAGGGGACGCGTGAATCACATCTCCCTTGACGAAGCCCAGGAGGACTTGGACTGCATTCTGGGTACGTTCGTCGTCAACTCCAACCCAGCAACAGTATTGCTTGATTGTGGTGCTTCGCATTCTTTTATCACCCAAAAGTTTTCTACAAAAAGTGGTTTGAAGCCTACCCTCCTTAATGGGCAAATGGCAGTACATACTCCAGGAGTAGTACTAAGGACCAATTGGGATGTAGCGGAGTTGGAATCAACATTAATGGGATATACCTCATAGCAGATCTCATCGTCCTTAAGTCGCAAGGCTTGGACGTGATCCTTGGTATGGATTGGTTGTCCAGGCACCAAAGCATACTGGACTGTGCCAAGAGGTGTATTACCATGAAAAGTGACCATGTGGTCAAAGTTAAATACGTCCATGAGCCTACCGCTCAAGTTCCTCAGGTTAACTGCCTTTCGGAAAAACAGTTGGATCGTGTAGCAGTGGTATGTGAATACCCAGATGTCTCTCCTAATGAGCTGCCTCAGATGCCTCCTGACTGAGACATCGAGTTCATAATTGAGCTCATGCCCGGGTCAAGTCCTATCTATAAGAAGCCCTATAGGATGGGATACGAGGAGCTGGCAGAGTTGAAGAAGTAGTTGGATGAGCAACTCAGGAAGGGATTCATCTGTCCAAGTTGTTGGGAGGATAACCCCGGGGTAGGCTCAACGAGCCTACTCCTTTGCCTTCTACCATGAAGGAACGATATGAATCATTCTAAAAAGCCCAAGTCCCCCTGGCCTGCTAGAACGCACCTGTCGGCTGGGGGCAAGATGCCAACTCTCTCTGGCCGGCCAGGAATCTCCTGCCCGCTAGAGGCGAGACGACTACCTCCCTCTGGCCGTCTAGGCCAAGCCGGTCGGCTAGAGGCGAGGCGGCCGTGCTCAGGCCGGCTGGTTAAATAACTAGCCGGCTAGGGAGCTTCGGTCACATCAGGCCATAGGTCATGATGAGACCCTACGGTTAAAGGTGGCTACGCGTCAACCAAGGTACTAGATTGGAGTGCATGGCAGGTACAGCGTCGGCGGCCATGCCACTGACCTACTCCGGCTCCGAGCCATCATCCTGCACAGTATGCGCCCGTCAAACTCCCACTTCATTACTGCACTCGGCGTGGGAACAGTGGAGACGGCCGTACTGGTGGCCCATGACAAATCTCGCAAGGAGACGCTGGACGTACTACACGTGTCCTGCGTCAACCTTACGCGAGAGCCTCACTCGCTAGCCGACGGGTCCCACATCCATACGGGACCTCGCAGCCGGTGGGCCCCTCAAACGACAAGACAAGACCCCCGTGGGCCCCCTGGCCAGCCGGCGAGGGTGCCAGCCGGGTCCCACTCATGTACTTTTATCCTTATTGTAGGTCGGTGGGTTCGTCTATAAAACCCCCGACCCCCTCCATGTAGAGGGTCGGTCAACTCAACACACACACACACCATGCAGGAGAGGTAGACGCGAGTCGCCTACTTCTTCTTCCTCCTCCGCAGAACAGCTCCAGGAGCACATTGTAGCCCCATTGATACATTATACACTCCGGCAGGATTAGGGGTGTTATCTCTAGGGAGAGCCCTGAACCTGGGTACATCATGTGTTCCATGCTTGTACCAACCTCGTCCCTAGCGCCCACCGGTGTCACTTTGGTTCCCACCATCTTTAGCCTACCCATGGCTTATGTTGTGAGTAAACGCCAACACAAGTGTATCACCTTGGGGATCACTGATATGTCTCCAATGTATCTACTTTTCCAAACTCTTTTGCCCTTGTTTTGGACTATAATTTGCATGATTTGAATGGAACTAACCTGGACTCACGCTGTTTTCAGCACAATTGCCTTGGTGTTATTTTTGTGCAGAAACCTAAGTTCTCCAAACGTCCTGAAAATTTACGGGGAGCAGTTTTGGAAAACATCAAAAATACCTGCGCCAGGATCCACCTTAGGGGGTGGGCCAGTGGGCCACAAGCCCCTGCTCCACCACCACCCCCCTGGTGGCGGTGGGCACGCTTGTGGGGCCCACAGGCACCTGCCTCCCCAACTCGATCTCTATAAGTTGTCTTTCATCCGAGAAAAAATAAAAAGAGAAGTTTTCGTCGCGTTCTCGATACGGAGGCGCCGCCACCACCTGTTCTTCATCTGGAGGGCAGATCCGGAGTCCGTCTTGGGCTCCAGAGAGGGGAAATCATCGCCATCGTCATCATCAACCGTCTTCCCTCTCCAATTCCATGAAGCTCTTCGTCGTTCATGAGTAATCTATTCGTAGGCTCGCTAGGCGGTGATGAGTAGGATGAGATCTATCATGTAATCGAGGTAGTTTTGATGGGGATTGATCCCTAGTATCCACTATGTTCTGAGATTTGATGTTGCTACTACTTTTCCATGCTTAATGCTTGTCACTAGGGCCCGATTGCCATGATTTCATATCAGAAATTATTATGGTGTCACCAATATATGTGTGTTTTAGATCCGATCTTGCAAGTTGTAGTTACCTACTATGTGTTATGATCCGGCAACCCCGGAGTGACAATAACCGGAACCACTCCCGGTGATGACCATAGTTCGAGGAGTTCATGTGTTCACCAAGTGGTAATGCGTTGGTCCGGTTCTTTATTAAAAGGAGAACCTTAATATCCCGTAGTTTCCTTTTGGACCCCGCTGCCACAGGAGGGATGGACAATAGATGTCATGCAAGTTCTTTCCCTAAGCACGTATGACGACACACGGAATGCATGCCTACATCACATTGACGAATGGGAGCTAGCCACTTATCTCTCCGTGTTATAGTTGTTGCATGATGAATATCATGCAAACAAATGACCGACCCATTGCCTATGAGTTTGTGCTATTGTTTCACCAAACAAATCACTGACCCACTGCTGTTGCTAATTGCTACTGCTGTCACTACTGCTGTTCCTTGCCACTGCCGTTACTCGTTACTTTGCTGTTACAATTGTGTTTGCAGATACTAATTTTTCAGGTGTTGTTGAATCTAACAAATTCAGCTGCTAATACTTGAGAGTATACTCTCACCTCCTGACTGGCTTACCTACAAATTTGGGTCGAATACTCTACCCTCGAAAACTGCTACGAACCCACGCGTTGGTGGGCCATCAACAACATTCTTCTAGTCTCATTACTGGGGATTGCTATCAGCATTGTTCTGGTGCCGTTGCAGGAGCAGGTTAGTTGTTATAATCATTCGTCTTTCTAACACTAGAGATTGCAGGATCTACACTTTTCTGGAGCCACTGCCAGGGAAGCACAACTGACGTCAGCATTTTTATGGCGCCGTTCCCGGGGAGGTATTGCTATATTCTCTGAGTTACTGGGATTTATATCTGCCGATCATTATGAAGAATCCGAAGGATCCAAAGACCAAAGTCTTAACCTCAACTACGAGGGGAGGTAAGGAATTGCTATTTAGCTCTGCACTTGATTCACCTTCAGTTATGAGTAAGTTTGCGACATCACCTCCTGCTAGAAATCTTGATATGTCGCCTGTGCTTGATGATGCTTGTGATACTACTGCTAGAGATGCTATGCTTGATACTATGCCTGATGATGCTATGCTTGATACTATGCCTGATGATGCTATGCTTGATACTATGCTTGATACTTCTAGAGATGCTATGCTTGATACTGCTAGAGATGCTATTCTTGATACTGCTTTGCCTGATGATGCTAGAGATGCTACTATGCCTGATGATGATATGCTTGATACTGCTAGAGATACTCCTTTGCCTGATGTTCCACTGGGAGCGTTCCTTGATGCTCATATTGCTAGAGTTACTGCCAATGCTCGTGATGCTTCTTATACTGCTGATGCTATTGAGATAGGACCTGATTTTGCTCCTGCTAGATCTAGCTCTCCTAGATATGAATTGCCTGATATACCTGAGGGTTACGTTATGGAGGGAGAGATAGCTGAGGATTTTCTTGTGTGTAAGGATGCCTAGGACGCTGAGAAATTAGTTCTCAAGTGGAAGGAAAAATCTCGGGAAGTTAGGATGAAAAATGATCCGAAGTTTGCCACTTCGCCTATCTTTGTCACCGATAAGGATTATGAATTCTCTATCGACCCTAAGATAATCTCTCTAGTCGAATCTGATCCTTTTCACGGTTATGAGTGTGAGACGGTCATAGCCCATCTTGCCAAACTATCCGAAATAGCCAACCTTTTCACTAATGAGGAGAAGATCCGCCACTACTATATCCTTAAGCTGTTTCCTTTCTCTCTAAAGGATGACGCTAAAGCCTGGTTCACCTCTCTTGCTCCTGGATGTGTGTGTAGTCCCCAGGAGATGGTATATTACTTCTGCGAGAAATATTTCCCTGCCCATAACAAGCAAGCTGCCTTGCAGGAAATATACAACTTTGCCCAACTCCAAGAAGAGAGTCTTCCACAAGCTTGGGAGAGGATCGTCCAGCTACCGAATGCTTTGCCAGATCACCCTCTTAAGAAGAACAAGATACTTGATATCCTCTATAACGGACTTACCAATGCCTCTAGAGACTACCTAGATAGTTGTGCCGGTTGTGTTTTTAGGGAACGAACTGTAGAACAAGCTGAGACCCTGCTGAATAACCTCTTGATCAACGATAATGCTTGGACTATTCCCGGACCACTTCCTAAGCCAACTCCTAAGAAAAGAGGTATTCTATTCTTCAGTCCCGAAGATATGCAAGAAGCCAAGAAATCTATGCAAGAGAAAGGCATTAGATCTGAAGATGTCAAAAATCTACCACCTATCGAAGAGATCCATGGTCTCGATAACCCGATACAGGTAGTGGAAGTGAATTCTCTACGTAGGTTTGACGAGAGTGATATTCCTTTTGATAAACCTTCTAGCCTATGCTTTGATGAATTTGCAACTTTGTTGCCAAACAATAGAGTTTCAATGATTATGTTAGCAGACATTTGGAAAAAAGTGCTCGTATGCTTAGCCATCTCATTGCTTGTGTAGACAGAAATGTCAATGCTCTAAAGCTTCTGAGTAGACATGCCTCGATGATTACTACTCAGGTAGAATAAGTACTTAAAGCTCAGAATGACCTGCTCAATGAATTAAATGACAACTCTGTTAGAGTCATTACTAGAGGAGGCAAAATGACTCAGGAACCTTTGTATCCTGAAGGTCATCCTAAGAGAATTGATCAAGATTCTCAAGGAATCAATGCTGATACACCTAGTCATCCTAAGGAGAAGAAGAAGGATGATAGAAACCTGCACGCCAGTTCGCCATATACTATCACACCTGAAGAACCTAATGATATTTCTCCGTGATGCAGAAACACAATCAGGTGATGAACATGAACCTGGTGACAATATGGACAGTGATGTTCATAATAATGCTCAACCTAGCCATGAGGAGGATGTGGAGGTTGAACCTACGGTTAATCCTGATAATCCACAACCTAAGAAATACGACAAGAATGACTTCACTGCTAGGAATCATGGTAAAGACCTATGCCCTTTCCTCCTAAGCCATCCAAGAAAAAGGATGATGAGGATTTTGAGCGCTTCGTTGAGATGATATGACCCGTCTTTCTGCAGAAGCGGTTAACTGATATGCTCAAGACGTCTCCGTGTGCCAAGTACATGAAAGATATCGTGACTAATAAACGGAAGATACCAGATCTTGAGATCTCCACCATGCTTGCCAACTACACTTTCAAAGGTGGAACTCCTAAGAAACTTGGTGATCCCGGAGTGCCCACTATACCTTGATCCATTAAAGGAAACTACGTAAGAACTGCCTTATGTGACCTTGGAGCCGGTGTTAGTGTTATGCCGCTCTCTCTTTATCGTAGACTTGAGTTAGATAAGTTGACACCCACTGAAATTTCTCTGCAAATGGCCGACAAATCAACTGCTTTCCCTATCGGCATTTGCGAGGATGTGCCTGTTGTGGTTGCTAACACCACTATCTTAACAGACTTTGTTATTTTGGATATTCCAAAGGACGATGCCATGGCTATCATCCTCGGAAGACCCTTTTTAAACACGACAGGGGCTGTTATAGATTGCAACAAAGGCAATGTCACTTTCCACGACAATGGTAATGAGCACACAGTGCACTTTCCGAAGAAACGATATCCAGTACATTGCATCAATGCTATCGAAAAGATTTCATCGATTCTCATTAGGAGCTTTGAATGCCCTATTCCTTGTGTCAAGATGAAGTATGATTTGCTTGTTGGGGAGATACATATCCCCATTGAGGTGACTTAGTGGCTATTCGAAAATTCTCCGTTTTCTCTTGCGATTCGAGAAGGTTTTTTCATAAGGACTTGATCAATCCCATTTACGGATTTCTTTCGATGACCATGAGACGGATGAATCAGAGAGTCACATACCTCTGTTTTGAGTTTTCCTTTCTTGTTTGTGTTTTAGCGTCCTGGAGAAAAATACCTCGAAAATAAAAGTTCTCCGATGGTCGTGAAAATTTAGTTCGATTTTTTTGAAAATTTTTAAAATTTCTGGGCCTGAGAGCTGGTCAGGGGCCGTGACCAGTGGGCCACAAGCCCCTCCACCGCCACCTACCCCCCTGGTGGCGGGGTGCAAGCTTGTGGGGCCCACAGGCATCCCCTCCACTCACTCCAACTCTCAACCTCTTCTTCCACCTCCAGAAAAAATTGTTTTGCAGCTCAAACCCGTGTTCTTGCTCATTTGGCTGTGATTTTCGATCTCCTTGCTCAAAGCACCATTCTCCGAACTGTTTTGGGGAAATTACTCCTTGGTAAGTGACTCCTCCATTGGTCCAATTAGTTTTTTCTCTAGGGCTTTATCCTTCACGAATTCTTGATACCTTGGGACCCTGTTCTTGAGCTTGAAAGGTTGATTTTAGCTGGTCCCAGGTAGTTTTAGCGCGTGATATGGTCTCTAGGCAGTAGTAGGAGTAGTTGCTACAAGTTGGGTTAATCCTTATTCACTTTTCTTTCGAAGTCTCTCAAAATTTCAGAATTTTTCAGAGCTAGAAAAAGGAAAAGATGAGGAGGTTCTTGAGAGGATCTTCAAGCCGTAACACCAAGGAGGATGAGAAGAATAACCCCAAGTACGTAGTCCCTCGAGTCACAGAAGTTCGAGCGTGCGAGTGACCAAATGATGAATTTTTGCGCGCCGCTGGACTTTATGAAGACTTTTATTACTTGGTGGAGAATGCAGGTCTCACTGCGTTTGTTGAAGATAAGTGCCCACAATATCTCCTCCTCACCTATATTTTCGTTCAAAGCTTCAACTTTTATCCGAGGAAGAATCCTCCCATGGTTGAGTTCATGATATACGATGTCCCCCAGTGCATGACGTTGCTGGATTTTTGGAATGTATGCAAATTACCTTATGTAGGGGATATCCGTGACCCTCATCCATGGGACTTGGAGGATTTCAATGGTTCTATTGCTGTTGGAGAGGAGAGATGAGTGTCACGCGCTAGAATTGCTAGCATACATTTTCCTGTGGTTCGGTACTTCTCACTATTTGTTGGAAAATGCTTGATTGGCCGTGGGGAGGCTGGATCACTTAGTTCTCCCGACCTTGTGGTTTTGCGCGAAGGCCTTTATAACGATAAGACTTATAGCTTGGGCGCTATAGTAGCTCAACGGTTGAACCTGAACCGTTCTAAAGCTGTCGTCTATGGAGGTATCTACGCTACCCGTCTTGCCAGACCCTTTGAGATACCCATTAGACTAGGAGAGAAAGGAGAGATGCTTCTCCCTGAGCGATATCTGGATTATGACAGCATGGTTCGTCATGATTTTCTGGATAGAGATGCTAGTAGACGGATGATTTATAACCTGGTGTTTAGTGAGGGTACTCGGGAGACTATTACTTTGCCCGCTCCTTCTTTGTTTGATCTTCATGCAGGCAGGTACACTATTATGCCCGCGGACATCTACGCATATTGGGGCTTGGCCCAACCACAGGCGCCCATGCCCGAGCCGCCAGTCGAGTACCAGACGCCAGTTTATCAGTGGGATCCAGAGGAGCTCACACAATAGTGGCATCCACAGTCTACTCCAGAGTATCCTAGAGCTGGTTATTTCCCACCTTGGGAGTAGACCAAGCTAGGCCAAAAGCCTAAGCTTGGGGGAGTACGGGTTCTCACCGAATTTACATTCATGCTTATGCTTTCACTTTGTTAGCCGGTGTTTACACTTTGCCACTGTATTATCCGTGCTAGTTTCTTTTTGTTTTCTTGTTTTCTTGTTTTGTGTCCTTTTGAGAAAACCCAAAAAGATTTTTCTTTCTTCTTTTACTTGTTGGGAGTTTTCCCGTGTAAATAGTTTTTTTTCTTTGTGTCAAGGTAGAAGATATTGGTTACAATGCTTAGTGGTTCTTACATGCTTACCTGTTTAGCTTCCAAAGAGCCATATTATCTTGTCTTCTCCTTTGTGTTTGCCTACAGATTCAGGTTAGTCCAATGCGCTTATTATCGTTTTCATCGTACGATCGTGCAAATGAAAGGCAACAATGATGATATATGATGAAGTGACTGAGACTGAAAAGCTGGTATGAACTCTATCTATTTTGTTTTTGTAAATATGACTAGCTTGTCGACCCAGATTTAGTTTTGTTTTGAGAGAACCATGTTTGCAATGACAACTTAGAGATCATAGTTTCTGATGCCATGCTTATTTAGCTAAGAACTTATAATGGTTTGCCTTGATTGCCAACATATATTTTGAGATGACTGTGACGTAGTATGATAGGATGGTATTCTCCTTTGAATGTTTCAAGTGGCTTGACTTGGCGCATGTTCATGCATGTAGTTGAAACAAAATCAACATAGCCTCTATGATGTTCGTATTCATGGTGATTTATATCCTATTCATGCTTGCATTTAATGTTAGTCAAACTCATTGCATCTTCATGACTGTTGTCGCTCTCTAGTTGGTCGCTTCCCAGTCTTTTGCTAGCCTTCACTTGTACTAAGCGGGAATACTGCTTGTGTATCCACTTCCATAAACACAAAAGTTTTTCCATGAGAGTCCACCATACCTACCTATTTGCAGTATCTACCTGCCGTTCCAAGTAAATTTGCATGTGCCATTCTCTAAACCTTCAAGAAATAATTTGTTTTGCATGCCCGAACCGCTCATGTGGTGACAGAGGGATATTGGTATCATCCATGCTAGGAGTGTTATCCTCGACATGTGTTTATTTACAGTCCTTCACGAGAAAGGGACCGGTATTTGGGATGCCTAGTTCCATGCTTAAATCGAAAACATAACTGTAAAACAAGACTCCCCCCGGATTGATGTTAGTATGGACGGTACCCGAGGATTCGGCTAGGCGTGGAGTGTGATTGATTAGTGGTGGGGGAGTTAAAACTTTACTTCTCTATTTGTGAACCACCTATAGCATGAGTAGCATGGAAGATATAGAGAACTCTTGGTCATTGCATTGACAATGAAAGCATGCCACCCAAAATTATTATCTCTGTTTTCAAAGCTTGAGCTGTGGCACCTCTGCAAATCAATGCTTCCCTCTGCGAAGGGCTTGTCTATTTATTTTCGTGTCGAGTCATCCTGCTCTTATATAAGCACCAATTAGAGACCACCTCTGTCATTTTTATGCTTTGATTTTGATTGATATTGAGTATGACTATGACTGGATCTACGTTGCTAAGAATTACAATGTTTAGTCAGACCTTGATCTTTGAAAGTGCTCTGCATTTATGTTTTGTGGTCTAAGAAAGAGCTAGCGAGATACCACCTATTCATATTGCTTCATGCTTGTTTTGATTGAAGTGTTGGTATTTGAAACTCATTATTATTTGCTCGTTAGCTGATTATGCCATTGATATTAGTTTACCATGAGACCTTTGTGTCATTTGCTTATGTGGTTAACTTGTGATCTTGTTGAAATTCTGGTTATGAGTTAGACATAATTGCAGCAACAAGATCAAACAGAGTTTGTCAAAGTTTTTAATTCTCTCTCAGTTTGTCAACTAAGTTGATTGAGGACAAGCAAGGTTTTAAACATGGGGGAGTTGATACGTCTCCAACGTATCTACTTTTACAAACTCTTTTGCCCTTGTTTTGGACTATAATTTGCATGATTTGAATGGAACTAACCTGGACTGACGTTGTTTTCAGCAGAATTGCCTTGTGTTATTTTTGTGCAGAAATCAAAGTTCTCCACACGTCCAGAAAATTTACGGGGAGCAGTTTTGGAAAATATCAAAAATACCAGCGCCACAATCCACCTCAGGGGGTGGGCCAGTGGGCCACAAGCCCCTGCTCTGCCACCACCCCGCTGGTGGCGGTGGGCACGCTTGTGGGGCCCACAGGCACTTGCCGCCCCCAAATCCAGCTCTATAAATTGTCTTTCGTCCCAGAAAAAATAAAAAGAGAAGTTTTCGTCGCGTTCTCAATACGGAGGCGCCGCCACCACCTGTTCTTCATCTGGAGGGCAGATCCGGAGTCCGTCTTGGGCTCCGGAGAGGGGAAATCGTCGCCATCGTCATCATCAATCTTCTTCCCTCTCCAATTCCATGAAGCTCTTCGTCGTTCGTGTGTAATCTATTCGTAGGCTCGCTGGGAGGTGATGAGTACGACGAGATCTATCATGTAATCGAGTTAGTTTTGATGGGGATTGATCCCTAGTATCCACTATGTTTTGAGATTTGATGTTGCTACTACTTTGCCATGCTTAATGCTTGTCACTAGGGCCCGAGTGCCATGATTTCAGATCTGAAATTATTATGTTGTCACCAATATATGTGTGTTTTAGATCCGATCTTGCAAGTTGTAGTTACCTACTATGTGTTATGATCCGGCAACCCCGGAGTGACAATAACCGGAACCACTCCCGGTGATGACCATAGTTTGAGGAGTTCATGTGTTCACCAAGTGCTAATGCGTTGGTCCGGTTCTTTATTAAAAGGAGAACTTTAATATCACGTAGTTTCCTTTTGGACCCCGCTGCCACCGGACGGATGGACAATAGATGTCATGCAGGTTCTTTGCCCTAAGCACGTATGATGACACACGGAATGCATGCCTACATCACATTGACGAACGGGAGGTAGCCACTTATCTCTCCGTGTTATAGCTGTTGCATGATGAATATCATCCGAACAAACCACCGACCCATTGCCTACGAGTTTGTCCTACTGTTGCACCAAACAAATCACCGACCCACTACTGTTGCTACTTGCTACTGCTGTCACTACTGTCGTTCCTTGCCATTGCCGTTACCCGTTACTTTGCTGTTACTATTGTGCTTGCAGATACTAATCTTTCAGGTGTGGTTGAAT
The DNA here is from genome assembly GCF_904849725.1 of Hordeum vulgare subsp. vulgare. Taxonomy (NCBI): domain Eukaryota; kingdom Viridiplantae; phylum Streptophyta; class Magnoliopsida; order Poales; family Poaceae; genus Hordeum; species Hordeum vulgare. The sequence continues at coordinate 183,805,185 of NC_058518.1, forward strand.
CTTACAAATTGAGCTGCTAATACTTGAGAGTATACTCTCACCTTCTGACTGGCTTACCTACAAATTTGGGTCGAATACTCTACCCTCGAAAACTGCTGCGAACCCACGCGCTGGTGGGCCATCAACAACATTCTTGTAGTCTCATTACTGGGGAGTGCTATCAGCATTCTTCTGGTGCTGTTGCAGGAGAAGGTTAGTTGTTATAAGCATTCGTCTAGCTAACACTAGAGATTGCAGGATCAGCACTTTTCTGGAGCCACTGCGAGGGAAGCACAGCTGACGTCAATCACCTGTGCTATTCGTGTACAAGAAGTATGTGACTATTAGGCTTTGTGTCGATTACCGTTCCCTCAATGAAGTCATGATCAAGAACAAGTATCCACTCCCCAAGATTGAAGACCTATTCGACTAGTTAAATGGTCCCAAGGTGTTCTCCAAGATTGATCTCAGGTATGGGTATTATCAACTGAAGATTCGGCCCGAGGACATACGTAAGACGAAATTCGTGACCAGGTATGGTTTGTATGAGTGCACGGTCATGTCGTTTGGGTTGACCAATGCCCCAACATACTTCATGTACATCATGAGCAGAGTCTTCATGGAATACCTGGATAAGTTTGTTGTCATCTTCATCGATGACATATTAATCTTCTCCAAATCCGAGCAACACTTGAGGTTGGTGTTGTACAATCTTTGAGAACACCAACTTTATGCAAAGTTTAGCAAATGCGAATTCTGGCTGCACGAAGTTGGATTCTTGGGTCATACCATGACAGCAGATGGATTGGCAGTCGATCTATCCAAGATTACTACGGTGACCAATTGGGAGACGCCAATCAATGTGAAGGAAGTTAGAAGCTTCCTCGGACTCGCAGGATACTACTGCAAGTTCGTGGAAGGGTTCTCCCGTATCGCCCGACCAATGACTCGGCTCTTGAAGAAGGGTAAAAAGTTTGAATGGACGTCGGAGTGCGAAGAAAGCTTCTAGGAACTGAAGAAGAGATTGACCACCGCCCCGGTATTGGCCACTCCATATATCAACAAGGAGTTTATGATATACCGTGATGCCTCAAGACTCAGGTTCGGTGGCGTCCAGATGTAAGATGGCAGGGTCGTGGCTTATCTGTCATGGCAACTGCACCCGCATGAAGAGAACTACACCAGTCATGACCTCGAATTGTCAGTTGTAGTGCATGCCTTGAAGACGTGGCGACATTACCTTCTGGGTAAGCGATGTGGAATATACACCAATCACGGGAGTGTGAAGTATATTTTTATCAAAAGGGGGTTCAATATGAGGCAGCGAAGATGGTTGGTACTGATCAAAGACTATGACCTCAACATTCAATACCACCCCGGTAAGGCCAACGTGGTGGCGGATGCCTGGAGCCGGAAGTCTTGCACCTTGAATACTATGATCAAGGAAAGGATATTCGCCCTATATGAGGAGCTGGAGAGCTTCAGGTTAGAGCGGGTTGAACATGGATTCCTGGGTAACCTCGAAGTCAAACCCACTCTTCGAGACAACATCAAAGATGCTCCGAAGGGACACGAGAGCATTGAAGGCATCAAGAAGAAGATCAAGGAAGGCAAGGTCCGAGGAATCTTAGTGGATGAACAAGGAGTTGTGTGGTTTGGGAAATGTTTATGCGTACCCAACAAGGCTGAACTCCGGAACTTAATCTTGCAAGAAGCCCACGACACACCCTACTCAATACACCTTGGTGGGACCAAGATGTATCAAGACCTCAAGGAAAGATTCTGGTGGCATGGCATGAAGGGGGAAATAACTTCCTATGTCTCCAAGTGCGACGTATGAGAACTGGTCAAGGCTGAGTACCAGCGACCTACTGGGTTGCTACAACCTCTTTAAGTGCTCGAATGGAAGTGGGATAAAGTCGGTGTGGACTTCGTCACTGGTCTACCTAGATCCAGCAGAGGTCATGACTTCATATGGGTCATTGTCGATCACCTGACCAAGGTCTCACGCATCATTCCTGTCAGCACCACTTATGGTGGTGACAACTTGGATACTCTCTATATAGAGCGTATTGTGAGCCTCGATGGAGTTCCCAAGGAAATTGTGTTCGACCGAGGCACGCAATTCACCTCAAGATTCTGGAAGAAGTTCTAGGAACCAAGCTCTCCTTCAGCACCACTTTCCAGCCGTAGACGGGCGTACAAACGGAGCGAGTGAATCAGATACTTGAGGATATGCTCCGGGCTTGTGTCCTGGCACATGGGACGAAATGGGAAGACTGTCTACCATTGGTTGAGTTCAATTACAACAACAACTACCAGTCTAGTCTCCAAATGGATGGACTCGAAGTGCTATACGGACATAAGTGGTGCACTCTGCTCAACCGGTCCGAAACTGTTGAAGGATTGATTTTCAGGCCACACATTCTCCGTGAAGCTGAAGACAACGTGCAACTTGTGAGGGAGCACCTAAAGGCTGCCAAGTCGCGAGAGAAGAGCTATGCGGATTCCCACCGCACAGAAGTGGAGTTCAACCCCGGAGACCAGGTGGACCTCCGCATCACACCTATCATGGGGACTAAGCGTTTGCACATCAAGGGGAAACTTGCTCCAAGATTCATTGGACCTTTTAAGATCACGAAAAGGCATGGAGAAGTTGCTTACCAGTTGGAGCTACTTCCGGAACTTTTGGGTGTGCACAACGTCTTCCACATGTTAGAACATCGAAAGTGCCTTCAAGCGCCAAACCGTCCAGATCTTTATAAGGACATCAACCACCAAGCCATTGACCTTCAGCCTAACCTCACTTATCACGAGAGACCGATCCGCATCCTGGACGAAGCCGAGCATTGTACCAGAAGCCGCACCATCAAGTACTTCAAAGTTCAGTGGAGCAACCACACCGAAGCAAAAGCAACATGAGAGCATGAAGACTACCTCCGATCCGAATTTCCGTACCTTTTTAGCACCTAGCTTAGGAATCTCGGGGACGAGATTCTTGTAACGGGGATAGGTCTGTCACACCCTGTTTTCACTTTGCCTCAACTTTAACCGTTCAAATTTGGAGTTTATTAAAACTTTTTAAGCAAATGCTATGAGTGCCATGATTATCATTGATTGTGTGTATGCTTGAGTGTGTAGATCTAAAAATAATTTTTATAATATGATATTTCAATAAATGTTAATTCAAAACCTTACTTTGGGGTTTGCACTACATGTCCCTTATTTGTGGGGGGTGCGTTCAACCAAAGATTGTATTCTGATTTTAGCACTATTATAACTATCCAAAATCATAAAATAATTATTTTTCTATTTTATTTGCATGACCTTTTCTGAGGCCAGAAATCATATTTGTGAGTGGAACATTATTTTTATACCTTAAGAAAAATGAGAGAAAATTAGGAGATACTCACGGGACATATATTTTACATACATATGATTTTCAAACAATATTTATGTTCAAACAACCTTTGAAAACCTATTCTATCTATTTTGACCTTTTGAAATATTTCCAAAGGAAATATTCTCAACAAATTACCAGAAAATTCTAGCATGTTTCCCAAGCTATATTTGGTTATCATTCCAAGTTTCACTTCATTCCAAGGTGGTTTGGTTCACCAAATAATCCTAAGACCCTTCTTATGCAGAATCGAATTGAAGCAACTCTACATAGGAAAGTTTGTCCAAATGGCCAAAAACTTTGCACGAGTGCTCAATACCCCAAATGAGGAGACCCGGCCAAGAATTTGATTTGTTGGGATTAAGTTGCTCATATTCTCTTTTAATAAGGCAGAACTATCCATTTGGGGGTCACTGTCAAACTTGTCCAATGGAGCTCAAATTTGGTAGAGCATCCTACCTTTGCCTAAAACACAATCCTTTTAACTTTCAGGACCATTGGTGAAGGTTAGCTGCCCCAAACCCAGATCAAACAACTTCAGCCAGATTGGTCAAACAACATCTAGCACTCTCTACACCCACTCCCTTCTCCTTAAATTCCTAGCACACGGAACCAACACCACTCCTCGAGACCCTCAATCGATCCCCTAGCCAGTCCACTTTAGTAAGGAGAGATCCGATGCTCGAGATCGACCGAGGCGCCACCCCTTAGGAGCTCCGTCGATCCCGGGCTACAGGCTAGCTCTCGCGCTCCTCGCACCTCCTCGGTGACCTTAGTGAGCTCAGGAAGCTTCCCCACCTCTTCCCCGAGCTTTTCCCTGCCGGTAGCACACTTCTCCACCATCACCCGAAACATATCCGCCGCGGCCACATCGTCGCCGGTGAGTCAGGCCCTCCCCGTTGGTCCTTCGACCCCCACCAGGTAGGTGGTGATGCCACGGGGCCATTTCTTCTTTCACCTGGCCACGAGGGCATTAGAGCCACCGCGAGTGTGCCTCCTCTCCCCTCTGTTCAGATGTGGAAGACGGCACCAACAGGCATGCCCCACCTATTGGCGGCCTGTCTCACCATCTCTCTCCCCTCTCTACCGCTGACCGCACGGGCCCGCAGGTCAGGTTTAAACATGATGGCATGCGCGCACTTGGGCTGGCGGCTGGCTAGCCGGCCGGTTGGCCATTTGGGCCGGCCCAGCTACTGGCCGAGCCAGGCCACAGGCAGAGCCCTTTTCATTATTCTTTAAACTGAGTTTTTAAATGATTTTTACATGATTAAATATTTAGTGAAATTCAAATATTTTCCACCATAAATTCTCTAAAAACGTGTAGAATTTATTAGTGCTGTTGTGCAAATTTTTGCAAAGACTTTTATGCACAGCTTTAATTAAATACCTAGTTTGAGTATTTTTAGCTTCTATCAAATAGACATTAAAAATATATTTTTCCTTCAAAAACAAAAAACAAACTTTTTTAAAATTAAAGATAAGATTTGTCAGAATAGGTTAACATTTTAAAAGTAAGTTTGTGATATATTTTTGAGTGTGCTTCTTATTATTAATATTATTTTTACGATGATGGATCATGCGTTTGGCGAAGTACTTGGACCAGAAGACCTCGGATACTTAGGTGATCAAGGCAAGCAACCCTTTGACCATGTCTGAGAAAATGTCTTGTGCATGCCATGTTGAATACTTTCTTCCGATGCATACAATTAAGATTAATCGATGCACCCCAACATGGTGTTTCCAATGGCTCCTTCGGAGCACTTGCATTGAGCATGACCTTGCCATCTATGAGAGTCACGTTGATAAATGTTGACATGTAATAGTAGTGCTATGCATAGGGTTAGTATATGCATGATGATGGTAACTCAAAGATGATATCAAAGATCTTAGGAAAACCCCGTCGGGTGCCACTAATGCCCGAGGGTGATGGTGTTGAGCTAGACGACCACTTGAGAAAGAAGTGGTGTACCGACAATGTTTTGTATGAGTGATTTCGGAAATGGGATTAGATTTCTGATGTGTCGACCATCCCAAGCTTACATGTACGACCACGATACTCCTTTATGGGACCGGGCTTTGTTCATTACTTTGGTCGGTGCTAGCAAAGAGGTCGCATTACTAGTGGCAGGAGTGATATGGTCACTCTCGTGATGGGGTCGTACCAGGTAGGTCGACTATGTCATTTTACGTGTTCCAGGTACACTATTGGTCCCCGCATGGATGATACGGTCTAGAGTTGGTGCTCGAAAGACGTACATCATGTGGGCTGGGTACCAATCGAGTGGATTGTTTGCCTAGTGTCGTTAGGGGAAAGACAATGATCGTGTACTTACCTCGGGTATGTTATATACCGCGAGTTGTGGATGACACGGAAGTTACCTAGATCTCGTGGGTACAACATACAACCTCTAAAGAGTGTAAAACTATTCGAATAGCCGTGTCCACGATCGAGGACAGTTGGGTAATCCTTCTTAAACTACGTCCAGTCGTTTCCGCATAAACCAAGTGTGTGTGTGTTTAAAGGTGTTATCTGAATAAGATGATATGACAAGTCTGGAGACTTCGTACAAGGGTGAACCTAAGGGTTCACCCCTCAACAGATATACTCATATCTGTAACATGTTCTAATTATTACCATTTAGCTTATGATGCATACCCATACAAGTAATTGACCGTAGACATGTTTTAATTAAAGCTTGCTTTCCGCAAAGGCTGCATATTACTTCATTATCGTACCAACTGCATTATCCATATCATGGGCTGTTTGCGAGTACATTCAAAGTAATCATTGGCTTGCCACAAGTTATTTTATTGACAAGACATGGATGAACCAAAGTATGGAGAAGAATTCGTCGTCGGAGACGGACACGCGAACTAGGACGCTTCCCAGTCAGAATGCCTACTCGTTAGGGTTCTCGTTTACTACCAAGTATTCCACTAGTAGTTGTGTTGGTGTGATTGGCCTTCGAGGCCCTATCTATGTAAGACTTGACCATGATGGTTTGTCGTATCAGATGTTAAATTCGGATGTATGACTCTTTTTTATTTAGTATTGGTGTGTTCCATGAGCATTGATCTCTGGGATCACTGTACACGTGCATTCGACGATCTCGAAGCGTAAGTTGAGGTCCTCACAGGCTCCTCCCACGTCTTAGTGGAAGTCGTCATGCTCCGTGCTAGGGAATAAGACCGTGACCCTCTCACGTAATAACGAGGGGGTTATAAACGCTAGGGGCTCCCTCGCGCGTAACCCCACGATGAGTCATGTCCTGGCGGTGGTCGGGGCCCCTTCCACATCTTAGGGCATTCCTTATGCTCCGTGCTAGGAAAGAAGACAGAGGAAACACCACGGGCTCCACATTTCTTTTTAGGTTTGCCCGTGCTCGACACGGCCGCCGCCTTTATTCATCCTTACCGTTGCCTTGCGAGCGAGCTCGTCGGGCAGGCTTGCGCAGAGCTCGGTGTCATATCCTTCCTTTCTGTGTTTGCGAGCGACTTAGCTTTGTGTTTTTCCATAGAAGGTCTAGGTTTTTCTAGTTTTTGTGGAGATCCTTTGGTCTTTGTTCTCTCGCCACACCCATATGCAGTCGGGCAAGCCCAAATGCACGCGGGTATGCAAACATTGTCAAGGCTTGGTGTTTTTATCTCTACAGTACTTCCCGCGAGGAGCCTCCCGAGCTGCCGCCATGGGCGCGAGACCCCAAGAATCACCCTTCATGGGCCCTCGCTCCCGCGTTCGGGGGCTGGGCCCTGGCACCATAACACATCAAAGCAATCCTGAGAGGAGATGACGCGAGCGAAGGGGGACACGGGTTCCTGAAGTACCCATGCCTGGCAACTCAGGAGGAGCCCACATGAGGGTGCTAGCCTCATCAGGCTCGCGCGGGCAACTGCGGCCGAGGGGATGCGAAGCTGGGAAGCGCTCAGGGGCAGCCTTCCGCACCCAGAGCGCATGCCAGGAGTGAGGCCACATGGGATGTGTGAAGCGGGCTTTCGTCGGCCGTGACATGCGAAAAGGGAGAACATTGCTTAAGGAACAAAGACACCCGAAGCACAGAAGGCTACCATTACATGGAACCAAAGTAAGTTATAAAATATCTAATGCCCTCACGGGGCCAAGGGTTCTTTGATGCATCAGGAAAAGGTTGAGGAGGCTCAAGCGTAGGAGGCGCCATCCTCATCGTGTCTCTCATAGGATGTGGTGCTGAGGCCGCCGCCTTCCTGAGGAGGCATCGCGTGGGAAAACTACACGACCGAGGTATCCACCTGCCACCGCACCTCATCCCTGAGAGGGCCCCAAAGCTCCGCGTGCATTGGCTCAATCGCACGGGAGATGTCGAACGCGGGGTTGTGGCAGCGCAGGTTCGAGAAGTCTCATGGTAGCGCGTTGCTCAGGAGGTCGCGCTCGCCGGACTTGACGTCTTCCTCCTCCTTGGAAGCACCCGACTCCAGCGCCTCCATCACCGAAGGGAGAAAGTTCGGGTGTCCCCCATCACCATAGGCCCGCGTTAGCGCAGGCGTGTCCCTGATGACACGGTGAAGCACGGCGCCCACACGTAGGGAAAGTTCCCGGGACCGCTGAGCACCCCGATCCTCCATGCAGCGCGTGTGCGCTGCCGTGTGTAGTGCGTGTGTCGCGTTGTCTTTGGCCGCATGTACGTGGTCGGCGGCGTCGCCAAACTGGGCCACGAGTGACTTCTCATCCTCCTAGGCCTCTTCTTGCTCCTATAGGCGGCATCCTGGGTGACTTGGGACCCTTGTAGCTCGGCCCTAAGAGCAGTTGCCTCCTCTTGTAGCGTGTCGTAATTCAGCTGGAGGAAGGCCTCTTGCCTGGCAAGGTGGTCGTGGTACTTCTCCAGGGTACCTACACACTCATGAGCCACCCTCGTGTTTGCGCTAGCCAAGGCCTCCTCATGCACCGTCTCAAGTTTGGCCTCGCCAACAATGACGCCCCTCCCCAAGGCCTCGAGGCCCTCGTGCTCTACCTCCTGATTGCGGGCAATCTGGTTGGCCTCCCGCTCACGGCTGGACAAGATCGCCTCCTGCTGGATGACGACGATCACCCTGAGAGTGAGGTCCACTCCCCGCCCGAGGCCTTGAAGAATGAGCGTGTCGCTCACAACCGTGCGCTCCTGAGGTTTTGCCGCCGCCCTGGCTGGGAGCCCTTCTAGCAAGAGTACCGAGGAACAAGCTTCACCGACCGGCGGTACGTTGAGAAGCGCCCCCGACACGGTGCTCTTGGGCCTTTTAGGCGCAGGCCTCGTGGAAATCTCGGGAATCAGGCATGTTAGATGAAGCAAGGTGTGTGGGGGCAGGCACTAACGGCGGAGCACTTACGGTGTCCGCTGGGACTGATCTTGGGGATCAAACCTCGTCACCTCCGGGGGGCGGCGGCGACGCTGAGGGCCATGCCTACGCTTTAGCACTCCCGGTGTCTCCATTGGATGCCATGGAGAAAGTGAAGGCCAAGTTCGCTCGAGGATGGTGAATAACAAGAAGAAGAAGGTAGCCGAGGAACGTTGTAGTGGTGGATCCGACCCTGGGGCGAGGTGATTTTTATAAACATAGCCATGGCCCCAAGGCATCGTGGGAGTGAAGGCAATGAATGCTCCATTGGGCGCTGCGTACCAGGCCTGGCCCACAGCCAGGAGGGGCTCGCGCCTTCCCATTCCACCAACGAGTCACCCTATGCGTGGCTTGGGCCCAGGGGCGATCTTGCACGGGACAAATGTCATGGATGGGTAGCATCGTTTGAGGGAGCAATAAAGACTAGCGTTGCGCATAAGGAGGCATGACAGCTCGCCTGGAGAAGTTTCTGAGGCGTATCGGGAAGGAGGGATCCCATGTCTTGTCGGCCGCTACTGTCAGGCCCCTAGGACCGCTGGTACCCAGGCCCGTTGTCCAGCGACCTCGGACGCACCACGGCAAGATGAGCCTGGTTCGGCCCATCGGTAAGCCCGACATGGAAGTCTCTCGCGAGGACCTAAGCCTCGCGAGGCGGGTACTCAGAGACCATCACAATGGGCCTCGGGACAATGTGTGCAATGAGGTTTACACATGGGACCATTGTGGAGTAGGCCTACCAAGGGCGACTTGGTCAGGGCCCATGACCCGTCTCCTTCACGTGGATGAAGCAGGTTGCACAGGCGGAGCAGGAGGGGTGCTAGCGGTTGCGTACGGGGAGGCTTTACCTTTTCATTCTAAGTAAGGTGGGACAACTTGCATGAACCCCACAATGACCTCCAAAGGGTTTCCCGTTCGGTGCAAGGAAGCTAAAGCTGGAGGCTGCGTAGGATAAGGGTCATCCACGAGCCCACCCTCTCGTCATGGAGAGAAGCTTTTGCACACAAAGACCACCTTTGACAGGGCGGACTATAGTCTCGTCCCCTTCTGAAAATGGCCGTTGTGGCAACCCTTCCGGCCAATGTTTTTGGGGGGAAGAGGACCATGGACTATGTATAGGAGAGGTCTGACTCTATAGAAGGGGATCCGACCTCACCCCGAGCTAAGGCAAGAACCTACCTTTGTACCTGTCTTCCACCTCACGCGATCTAGACAAGCAGGAGTAGGGTTTTACACCATGAGCTGGCCTGAACCTGGGTAAACTGCCGTGTGTTCTAGTTCGTCCTCCTAGTCCGCGCTACCGTAGGATCGTCGTGAGGCTGAGAGGTTGAACATGATAGGAGAGCGAGCGCACCCCAGTGTTCGAACATTTCCTTGGATCTTCGAAGCCCTGATTCTGACAGTTATTTCTGTCTACCCCTTAGATCAAGTCTTTTGCATCCCCACCGTTGCTGGCAGAGTTGCAAAGTGGAACATGGAGTTGCAGGCCTTCCAGGTGGAGTTCTACACAATTATAGTCATCAAAGGCGTGGCCCTAGCCTACTTCGTAGAAGAACTGATGGACCCATATGAGGAGGAGCCCCGCAAAAGAATTTCTCACTTTCCTGGGAACGAGGCGCCTTGCGGCTCGGTGCTGTGCTTCAACGGCGCCTCCTCTAGGCAGGGCACAGGGGCTGGCGTCATACTCACTTCGCCGACAAGAGATTAGATTTATTACATGGTCCAATTGTGCTTCAGGCATGAAGAACATCGCCGGCCTCAAGGCCGCGTCCGGCCTCGTCATCAAAGGCAATTCTTAGCTCCTTGTCGACTTCTCAAACAAAGGATACAATCCCAAGGATGAGCACATGGCACCCTATAGGAGGTATGCAAAGTTAAGAAGTCTTTCCATGGCCAGGAGTTGAAGCACATCCTACATGGTGACAATAAAGAAGTTGACGAGATCGCCAAGCTAGAGTCTCACCGCGATTGCCAAAGCCCCGACATATTTGAAGAAAGGCTCCTCAAGTCGTTAGTCGGGCCACTGGCCATTGGCACAACCCTGTTGCACGAGGACCTATAACCTGCACCACCAATTGGCGTGCCTCACTATGGTCCTCCCTCAGGTGACCGCCTACTGTTGGCATTAGAACCTCAAGAGGAACTCTAGGTAGCAAGATTCAAGGCTTACCTGCTTGAGGACGACCTCCCTGATGGAGGAGTTGGAGGTAGAGCGCATTGTCCGGCAAGCCACTGCTTACTGTCTCTGAGACGATGAGTTGTACTGCAAGCGGCCCAACAAATTCTTGTTGCGGTGCATCTCAGAGGAACAAGGGAACGAACTTCTCACCGACATCCATGGATGGGATTTCAGGCATTACTCCTCATCACACACCCTTGCTGGAAAGGTGTTCCGCGATTGTTTTTATTGCGTTGTGTGATGCCGCCGAACTGCTCGAATCCTGTGAAGCCTGCCAGTTCCGTGCCAAGCAAATCCATCGTCCCGCATAGGGGATTCAGAATATTCCTCTCTCGTGGCCATTCACGATATGGGGGATGGACATACTACGTACCTTCACCCATGCGGTCGGCGGATACCGCTACCTCTATGTCGCCATCGACAAGTTCACCAAGTGGGTGGAGATCCAGCACGTGCGCACCATTCTGGCTAGCTCGAGTGTTAATTTCGGCAAGGGCCTCGTGTGTCCATTCGATGTCCCCAACAACATTATCACCAACAACGGCTCCCAATTTACAAGTGGCCTCTTGCAATCATAGTGTGTTAATCTTGGTACACAAATACGCTAAGCTTTCATGGTGCACCTGCAAGGTAACGGCCAGGCCGACAACACCAATGCTGAGGTCCTCAAGGGATTCAAGACTAGGAGCTTTAAGAAGAAGCTTGCGGCCTACGAGAAGGGTTGACTCGACGAGATGTAGTTCGTGTTGTGGTCCAACGACACCTCCACGACTAAGCCCACTAGTGAAACCCCCTTCTTCCTCGTCTACGGGGCTGAGGTGGTGCTTCCCTTGGCGGTTAAGCATGGCTCCCCACAGGTCTTGGTATTTTACGAGGTGTGTGAGGATGACTCGCGGGAGACCGATATTTTTCTCCTCGAGGAGGTCCTATGCTAGGTCGCCCTTCACGCCACGAGGTACCAGCAGGACTTGTAGTATTACTCCAGTCGCATCTTCCACCCTCGTAACCTCAGGGATCTCATCCTACGGTGGATCCTTTCCATAGATGGCCTCCACAAGCTCTCTCCCATGTGGGAAGGCCCTTTTAGGTTCGCCCATGTCTCCAAGCTAGTTGTTGCCACCCTGGAGATGGAGGATGGAGTACCCGTGAACAACGCGTGGAACATCCAGCACCTCCGCAAGTTCTACCCATGACCCTCTCACGTAACAATTAGGTGGGATTGTCCGTACCCCGGAGCCTCACGGTGCACCAACCCTTGGCCTCAGGAGAACTCCCGCCCACACCCAAGTGGAATCCCAATGCTGCATGCTGGCGCAACAGTTGAATCACGACCATTCCCACACCTAGGTGGAAGCCCATGCTCCATGCGAGTGGAATGCTTGAATCAAGCCATGCTCATGCCCTAGTCGAAGCCCCATGCTCAGCGCTGGGAGAATGGTTGAACCACAATCATGCCCACGCCCAAGTGGAAGCCCCATGCCCCGTGCTGGCGGAACGGTCGAACTACGACAATGCCCACACCATAGTGGAAGCCCCATGCCCCGCGGGGCCGAAGGATCAAGCCATGATCATGCCCACACCCAAGTGGATCGGGCGTGACACGGTAGCTGGTGGCTTTCTTCCGTGGCACGTGCACGCTAGCTTCTCCTTGAGCCTCACGCGAGCGGGTGCTCGACACGGTGCCCGTGCTCGTGTTAGTCCCAAGGGCCTAGAAAAAACCAAGGGACCGAGCTCTCGCTTGCAGGCCTGCTGCCACGCACATCACCCCACCAAGGCTCTTGGTGTCTCATCTCCTCATGTAACACCCGAGTGCAAGCTAGCAAGCGCGTGTCGTTTGAAATGATTCTTTTTGTGCGCAGGATTTTCCTCGGAAAGGATCACTCGAGGGGTCTAAGAAGGCGCACCCTGCAAGTGGAAATCTATTGGTGTTGGAAGGACTAAGTATGAGAACCCCCTCCCCCTGAGGCATCTACCCCATTTCCAGTGTTTTCCCTCATGAGGGCCGCCTGCTAGTCAAAGGGAGACTACTGAGCATCGTGCCTCAGGAGACATCACGAGCTCCCGGAGCCCCTCACCTCCTAGCTTTGTCCAGGCACAGCGAGCTAACATATCAACGACGGTTGAGGATCGCGCATGGTCTGGTTCGCGACGATGCAGAGCACCTAAACAAGCAAGGGAAAAGGGGGGAACCCCATGAGGGGACGCCGGAAGTGGGTGCTTGGTTCAAAATGCAAAGACATTTGTTGCAAAGGGCAACAATTTTTCAGGCACGCCTCGCGGGGCTTACATTGATCCATCGCAGGATAGAAGATGGGATAAGGAAGTGAACTTCTGGAAGACACACCCTTACACCACGTCAACCTCTCCCAGATCGTGACCGCCTTGCGACACACTCCGAAAAGTTAAGTTAACCGCCCACATGGACCGATGATCTTTGGTAGTGTTCCTTCTTACCGTAACCTCGATTTGGGAAGAAGTCTTATCTCACATGAGCCGCTTGCGCATCAAGGGGGGCGTCCTAAGCATCATGCCTCCGGGGGTCTTATCAGCCTTTGTGCTCCTCACCTCCTAGCCTTGTCCCAGGCATCACGATGTGACATACCAGCAATGGATGAGTCCTGCTCGCGGGCTGGGTCCTAGTGACATAAAGCATTAAGGCGATCGTAGATAAGGGTACAACCCTAACGAGAAGCGGTAAGAACGAACGCATTTTCACAGCATTAAACTTGAGGCGCAAGGGCCATAATTCTTCTTACACGCCCCCGCATGCCTAGCATGGTTCATTGCAGAAAAGAGCAAAAGAGGAAGGACCGGGCCCATGCACCGACTGCTCTAGGAATCCACTCTAGTGCTGCGTGCACCTAGTCAGAGTCTTCCTTCTTGAAGCAGACACCCAGGGAATTATCGCAGTCTTCTCTCCCACTTCTCCCGAAGGAAGTGCTACTGCTGCCATCGCTACTGTCACTCTCCATGCATTAGCCGAGGCAGTCGCTAGCTTCCCCGAATATCTTCATGCAGAGTGTGGCGACCCCATCAAACTTTAAGTGGATGACATGCCCCTCCTTGCTGCCGCAAGCAAGAGAGAATGATTTCCACCCACATTTCAAGAACATGAAGCCGGAGGGAGTGAACTCTGTCGGCACCCAGGAAGATCCATTACAACAGTTGTCTGGCTGCAGTCATAGGCCCAGGGGCGCGCGCTTCGCCATCTCCTCCGTGAAGGAATCTGCGAGCTGGATCTAGGTTTGGGGCTGTGTGTCCGTCCCCATGATAAACTAGCAGGCTGCATTGGCACAGTGTCGCCATGGCCGGGGCGGTCGGGTGGCTATGTCGTTCCTCCTGCCCGCCCTCAGTCGCCTCGCCCCCCACGTCCGTGTCCTCGGGCTGAGCTTCTTCCACAACTGCTTGAGCCAGCATGGGTCACCAGCGGAAGGCCCTCGCGCCCCCTGGGAGGCGCCCCGGGTGTGGTGGCGGACGTGTGAGGGTGGCCTCCCCACACCCGACTTTGGCACTCCTGCCTCTAACATGGCTACTTTTCCCTTGTCTGTAGCGGAGAACCTCCTCACAGGCCCCAATACCACTACAACAAAAAGCAGGAATGAAGAACAAGAGCAAGGAAGATGAGCCAAGGGACCCTTCCCCTGCCTATATATATCATTCAGCGAATGGTCGGCCTATGCCCCCTTGCCTTCACTACGAGCATGTAAGGCAAGTAAAAGAAATGATGGCCTCATGCCACACGCACGCTTTATGTCAGCATAGATAGTTACCGAGGCATCATGGGGAAGTGGGGGCGTCTCCCACCCTGTCCTACGCCATGTGTCTCACCTGATACGCAGATGGTTGGGGCCCGCACCATTTCGGCCCTCCAATTGGCGGAATCATGCATCCCGCTGGCCCAAGGGCAACTTTCGGGCCCATGGGACTAGGTGTATCGAGGCCCGTCTACCTAAGGCCCGGGACGCGATGCTTGCCATGGGTCCAACATAGACCACGTTGGATTTCACGGTGAAGACCCTCACGAGGGACTCCACCTCGCAAGGCGCATCTCATCAAGCATCTTCAGGACAATTGTGCAGCCTCCCACGCAAGGTCAACTCTGTGATATGTCTCCATCTTATCTATAATTTTTGGTTGTTTCATGCCAATATTCTATAACTTTCATATACTTTTGGCAACTTTTTATACTAGTTTTGGGACTAACATATTGATCCACTGCCTAGTGCCACTTCCTGTGTGTTGCATGTTTTTTTGTTTCACAGAAAATCCATATCAAACGAATTCCAAACAGGATAAAATCTTACGGAGATTTTTTTGGAATATATGTGAATTTTGGGAAGTAGAATCAATAAAAGGCGATGCCTGACGGGCCCACAAACCACAGGGGCGCGACCTGGGTGGTAGTGCACGCCAGGCTGTCTTGTGGCCACACAGTAAGGCGGTTGGTGCCCTTCTTTCTCTGCAAGAAATCTAATATCTGGATGAAAACCGTGTTAATGTTTTTGCCCAATCGGAGTTACGGATATCCGTGAATATAAAAAGGGTGAAACACGAGAATCTGCAACGCAGAAATAGAAAGAAACACATAGAGATTCAATCTCGGAGGGGCTCTCACCCCTCCTCCGCCATGGAGGCCAAGGACCAGAGGGGAAACCCTCTTCCCATCTAGGGGAGGCCAAGGAATAAGAAGAAGGAGGGGGGCTCTCTCCTCCTCTCTCCCGGTGGCACCGGAACGCTGCCGGGGCCATCATCGTGACGGCGATCTACACCAACAACTTGGCCACCATCATCACCAACTCTCTCGCCCTCTATGCAGCGGTTGAACACCTCTTCTCATCGCTGTAATATGTACTTAAACATGGTGATCAATACTATATATTATTTCCCAATGATGTATGACTATCCTATGATGTTTGAGTAGATCCGTTTTGTCCTATGGGTTGATTGATGATCATGATTGGGTTGAGTTGCATGTTTTATTATGTGTGATGTCCTATGGTCCTCGTCGTATCACGCAAGCGTGAGGGATCCCTACTGTAGGGTGTTGTAATGTGTTCATGTTTTGCATATGGTGGGTCGCTTGAGTGAGAGAAGCATAAACCCGAGTAGGTGGGTTGTTGCATATGGGAGTAAACAGGACTTGATACCTTATAATGCTATGGTTGGGTTTTACCTTAATGATCTTTAGTAGGTGCGGATGCTTGCTAGAGTTCCAATCATAAGTGCATATGATCCAAGTAGAGAAAGCATGTTAGCTTATGCCTCTACCTCATATAAAATTGCAATAATGATTACTGGTCTAGTTATCGATTGCCTAGGGACAAGTAACCTTCTTGTGACAAAAAGAGCTCTACTAAGACCAACTTAGTTGTTTCTTTATCTAAGCAACCCCTAGTTTTTATTTACGTGTTCTTTATTTTCTTGCAAACCTATCCTATCACACCTACAAAGTATTTCTAGTTTCATACGTGTTCTAGGTAAAGCGTACGTAGAGTTGTATCGGTGGTCGATAGAACGTGAGGGAATATCTGTTGTACCTTTAGCTCCTTGTTGGGTTCGACACTCTTACTTATCAAGAAAGGCTACAAAATATTCCCTATACATGTGGGTTATCGAGACCTTTTTCTCGCGCCGTTGCCGGGGAGCAATAGCGTGGGGTGAATATTCTCGTGTGTGCTTGTTTGGTTTATCACTAAGTAGATTTTATTTTCTGTTTAATTTGTGCTCTACCTTTAGTTATAGATATGAAACACGAAATACCAAAAACAATTAGGTGTACTTGCTACTCATGGAGATGGGGAACCTCCTAAAACCCTCGATGATCATTATGCAGAAGATATTATGCACTACTTTAATAATCCTGAGAAAACCCCATTCAATTATATAATGGGAGACACGTTGGATCAACATGAATACTTTAGGGATTATCGCTTGACTCAAAAAGGGAAAGTGTTATGGGATCAAATTCGTATGTTGAAATGGTATGCTTGGAATCTATTCTTGAGATATGACATTACTAGTTGCTCTAGGATGAAGGCTAAAAACCTTCCCTTTTCATGTAAATTTAATGATAATGCAACATTGGCTTCTTATGCTAATGTTATATATGATTACTATGATGTGGAACAAATAGAAGAGTTTGTTGGTTTTAAGGGTGCTTACGAAAATCAAGCTTTGTTTGAAAAGTATGAAGATTATGATGATGTTGTATACCGATCTCAAAATTTGGCTATGCTTCATTATTGTTATGCCAATTATGAATATAATGCCCATATTAACCCATTTATTTACAAAGTCTCCGCTCTCCAAGAAGAGTCTAATATTTTGCAGGAATCTATGGAAGAAGAAATTGATGACACTGTGAGCTCATTGGTTGAAAAATATGAGAAGGAAAGCGAAGAACAAAAGGAGGAAGAGCGGATTAGCTACCCGTGCCTACCTCCTAATGAGAGTAACTCTTCAACTCATACATTGTTTAATTTCCCTTTGTGCTTACCGAAGGATGAATGCTATGATAATTTCTATGATCCCTTGGATTCATTTGAAATATCCCTTTTTGATGAACTTGATGCTTGCTATGGTTGTGGCCAGGATGCCAATATGAATGATTATTATGGAGATGAACTTGCTATATTTCGTTATGTTAAGAATGAAATTTTTCTATGGTACCCACACACGATAGTCCTATTATCTTTTTGAATTGTCCCAACTACAATATATTGGAGAAGTTTGCACTTATTAAGGATTACATATATGGTTTTCCTTTTAATATTACACGAGAAGATGTTGATAGATATAATACGTATGTTCTTGCTGCTCCTACATGCAATTATTATGAGAGGGGAACTATATCTCCGCCTCTGTATGTTTCCAATACGATAAAATTGCAAGAAATTGTTTATACTATGCATTGGCCTTTACTTTGTGTGGATGAATTGTTCTTTTATGACATGCCGATGCATAGGAAGTGAGTTAGACTTCGTTGGTGTGTGCTATATGTTACTTTATGCTCACTACTAAATTACAAATCATTGTTAATTAAAATTGGCTTTGATATACCTTGGGATCCAGGTGGATCAATTACTTGAGCACTTTATGCCTAGCTTAATGGCTTTAAAGAAAGCGCTGCCAGGGAGACAACCGGAGAGTTTTAGAGAGTCATTTATTCTATTGTGTGCTTTATAAAGTTAAAAAAACTAAAAAACAAAGAGGGGAACCTAAAACGTTTCAAAAAGAAAAATGAAAGTGAGAGAGACGAGCATTGTTAAAATGGGAGCATGCCTTGAACTTTTTTCATGCCCATGGAAACCCTATGAATCTTAATTACACAAATATTTCAACAAAATTAATTATCTCCTTGTATAAATCCACTATAAAAAAAGTGTCAAGAGTTGCCTTTAGGATGATTAGTTTGCTTGTTTGGTGTTTGAAGTGCAAAAACAGAACTTTGGATGTAGTGTGTGAATTTTCAGTTTTTACTGCAATGTCACAAGTTTATGAAATTTTTACACAATACTTATATGAAAATTTATAATTTCGTCCTAATTTTCATAATTTTTAGAGTTAGATAAGTATGGTGAATTTATAGATTACTACATACTGTCCTGTTTTTGACAGCTTATGTGTTTGATGCATTGTTTTGCTCGTTTTGATGAAACTATCAATTATTTCGATGGTATATGCCATGGAAAAGTTATATTAAAGTAGGTACAATGCAAAAACAAAATATGAATTGGTTAGAAATAGTACTTGAAGTTGTAATTTGCTTTATTATTACTAAGGGATCTCATGAGGGTTTTGTTAAGTTTTGTGTGATTGAAGTTTTCATGATTTGGGCGAGATCACAATGGATGAAGGAATAAGGAGTGTAAAGAGACTAAGCTTTGGGATTCCTGTGGTACCCCCAAGGTAATTTTCAAGGACTCCCAAGCAACTAAGCTTGGGGATGCCCCGGAAGGCATCCCCTCTTTCTTCTAACAACCATCGGTAATTTCACTTGGAGCTATATTTTTGTTCGCCACATGATATGCGTAAATGTTGGAGCGTTGTGTGATTTTTATTTTTATTTTACTAATGCACCATGCTGGTATGAGAAAGTCCTTCGTTGATTTATAGAAGGAGCTTTACACCTCACTTATATCTTTTGAGTATGGCTTTATAGAATGCTTCATGTGCTTCACTTATATCATTTGAAGTTTGGATATCCTGTTTCTCTACACATAGAAAACCGCCATTTGTAGAATACTCTTTTGCATCACTTATATTTGTTAGAGAGTGGGCATATGTTTTGTAGAAAGAATTAAACTCTCATGATTCACTTTATACCTATTTAGAGACTTAACAGGAGTTGATCATTTACATGGTTAGTCATAAAATCCTACATAAAACTTGTAGATCACTCAATATGATATGTTTGATTCCTTGCAATAGTTTTGCGATATAAAGATGGTGATATTAGATTAATGCTATTGACTTATTATGGATTGGTAGAAATATTTGTGTTAAATTTCATGATTCCCGTAGCATGCACGTATGGGAAATTGTTATGTGAAGAAGTTGGAGCATGATTTATTTATTGATTGTCATCCTTTGTGTGGAGGTCGGGATCACGTGATGGTTAAATCCTACCAACCCTTCCCCTAAGAACATGCGTGTAGTACCTTGTTTCGATGAGTAATAAATTTTTTCAATAAGTATGTGAGTTCTTCATGAGTAATGTTGCGTCCATGAATTATACGCACTGTCACCGTTCAACATTTGCTAGCCTCTCTAGTACCGCGCAACTATCTCCGGTGCATCAAACCCACCTTCCTCAAAACAGCCACCAAACCTACCTATTATAGCATTTCCATAGCCATTCCGAGATATATTTTCATGCAACTTCCACTGTTTCATTTATTATGACACGCACCATCATTGCATATTGAGTTGCATGATCTTAAGATAGGTAGCATGATGTTTTCATGTTTTTAATGTCATTGCCACGCTTGATCATTGCATATCCAAGTACACTTTCGGAGGCACTCATATAGAGTCATCTTTTGTTCTAGTATCGAGTTGTAATTCTTGAGTTGTTAGTAAATAAAAGTGTGATGATCATCATCATTAGAGCATTGTCCCATGTGAGGAAACAATGATGCAAGATATGATTCCCTCACAAGTTGGGATGAGTCTCTCGACTTTATGAAAAACAAAATAGGCCAAAGAAGCCCAACTAATAAAAAAAGAGGCCAAAGAAGCCCACAAAAACAGGAGAAAAATATATTAAAAATGAGAGAAAAGAGAGAAGGGGTAATGCTACTATTCCTCTTTCCACACTTGTGCTTCAAAGTTGCACCATGATCTTCATTATAGAGAGTCTCCTATATTGTCACTTTCATATACTAGTGGAAATTTTTAATTATAGAACTTGGCTTGTATATTCCAATGATGGGGTTCCTCAAATTGCCCTAGGTCTTCGTGAGCCGGTGAGTTGGATGCACACCCACTTAGTTTCTTTTTGAGCGTTCATACACTTATAGCTCTAGTGCATTCGTTGCATGGCAATCTCTACTCACACACATTGATACCTATTGATGGGCATCTCAATAGCCCGTTGATACGCCTAATTGATGTGACACTGTCTCCTTCTTTTTGTCTTCTCCACAACCTCCACCATATTGTATTCCACGTATAGTGCTATACCCATGGCTCACACTCATGTATTGTGGGAAAGTTGAAAAAAATTGTGAATAATAAAGTATGAAAGAATTGTTGGGCTAAAATCGGGGTTGTGCATGATTTAATACTTTGTGTGATGAAGATGGAGCATAGCCAGACTATATGATTTTGTAGGGATAACTTTATTTTAGCTAGGATATTTTGAGAAGACATGATTGCTTTATTAGTTTGCTTGAAGTATTATTGTCTTAATGTTAAATGATAGACTATTGCTTTGAATCACTCATTTCTTAATATGCACGCCATGATTAGATTATATGATCAAGACAATGCTAGGTAGCATTCCACATCAAAAATATCTTTTTTATCATTTACCTAATCGAGGATGAGCAGGAATTAAGCTTGGGGATGCTGATACGTCTCCGTCGTATCTATAATGTTTGATTGTTTCATGCCAATATTATACAACTTTCATATACTTTTGGCAACTTTTTATACTATTTATGGGACTAACATATTGATCGACTGTCGTAAGGATCCCCGCAAGCGTGAGGGATCCCCGTTGTAGGTGTTGCAATGTGTTCGTGATTAGAGTGTGGTGGGTTGCTTGGGTGACAGAAGCATAAACCCGAGTAGGTGGGTTGTTGCATATGGTGTAAAGAGGACTTGATGCCTTATAATGCAACGTTGGGTTTTATCTTAATGATCTTTAGTAGTTGCAGATTCTTGCTAGAGTTCCAATCATAAGTGCCTATGATCCAAGTAGATAAAGTATGTTAGTTTATGCCTCTCCCTCATATAAAATTGCAATAATGATTACTGGTCTAGTTATCGATTGCCTAGGGACAAATAACCATCTTGTGACCAAAAGATCTCCACTAAGACTAACTTAGTTGTTTCTTTATCTAAGAAGCCCCTAGTTTTTAATTACGTGTTCTTTATTTTCTTACAAACCTATCATATCACACCTACAAAGTACTTCTAGTTTCATACATGTTCTACGTAAAGCGAACGTTAAGTGTGCGTAGAGTTGTATTGGTGGTCGATAGAACTTGAGGGAAAATTTGTTCTACCTTTAGATACTCGTTGGGTTTGACACTCTTACTTATCGAGAAAGGATACAATTGAGCCCATATACTTGTGGGTTATCACTCACGAGGCTGCCGCCGAGGCCCTCGTGGGATAGACTAGTCAAGGGTGGTCCGGCGAGGTCGCGTGATCCTGCGCCTTCATGTGGGTGACGCACGCCATGCTGAGCAGTGCCAGGAGCCATGCCAGTATGCACAGATGTAGAGGCTTTCCTCTTTTGTGCTAAGAGATGGCCCAGGTTACTGGCTCACAATGTTTCATGTTTCATGTTTGTTTCCGGCAAGAAGACGAAGGCTGGGGGCTCGAAAGGATGGAGGTCATCTCTGAGCCCACCAGTGCGTCACGGCAGGAGGATTTTGCACGCGAAGTCTACTCTTGTCAGTATAAACTGTTGTCATGTCCCCGTTCAAGCTGGCCGTTGTGGCAACCCTCCCCACCTTGTGTTTTCAGGGGAAGAGCACCAGGGATAGTATAAGAGAGGGCACGATGCCGCCGTAAAAGAGGATTGACCCGGGGCTAGCCAGAACCCACCTTTTTACTCTTTCTCAAGCAATCCAGACAAGCAGGAATAGGGTCTTACACTGCAAGGTGGCCTATACGTGGCTAAATTACCTCGTCCATTGTCCTTCTTCCTTAGCTCGAGTACGCCAGATAGTCACTGTAAGGCTGCAGGGTAGATTAGGTGGGGGAACCGGCGCAACCCTGATACGTCCATTTTGCATCATGAATCTTTATTGATATTTGCGTTATTATTGTCTATTATTCCTTGTAATTATGTAATCCTTATGTATTTTCTCTCCGAATATGCAAGGTACATTATGAAGGGGTAAGTATGTGGAAACTGGAATTCTCGGCTGGTAAACCGAGAAAAAGGCAAAAAATCATGTTGCTCCAAATGAGATGAAACTTCATGGAGAATTTTTCTTGTATATATAAGAATTATTGGGACAAAAATACACCAAAGAGGGGCAGCCTCCTAGGCACATGCTATTAGACCGTGGCCCACCCCAGGCCGCGACCTGATAGGTTGTGGGGCCCCTGTTGGTCCTCCGACGCCCTTCTTATCCTATATGATGTGTTTTAACCTAGAAACTATGAAGACATAACTTTAGGGACGAAGCTCCGCCGTCTCTAGGCGGAAACCTGAGCATAGCCCATTTTGCTCTATGGCAAAGCTATTCTGCGGGAGGAATTACTCTCCCAGAGGGGGAATCGATGCCATGGTCATCACCAACGCTTCCTCCTTCATGGGTGGACCAATTTTCATCAACATCTTCAAGAACACCATGTCATTCCAACCCTAGTTCATCTCATGTATTCAATCTTTATCTGAAAACCTCAGATTGGAACATGTGGGTTGCTAGTTATGTTAATTACATCTTGTAGTTCATGCTAGTTGGACTACTTGGTGGAAGACATAATGTTCATAGCCTTCATCATATTTGTTACACCTCTGATGTTGAACATGCTGATGAGGTGTGAGTAGTTAATATTATTCCTGAGGACATGGAAGAAGTCTTGTTATAAGTAATCATATAAAGTTCCCATTCGTTCGATATTTTGATGATATGTATGTTGTTACTTCCACAAGTGGTGTCATGTGAACGTCGACTACATCACACTTCACCATGTTATGGGCCAAAAGGAAGTCACTGTAGAGTAACTAGATGATCAGTTGCGAGAGTGACATAAATTTATACCCCAGTTTATGAGTTGCTCCAGAAGGGGCTTGTTTGGATCCACATGTTTCATGCTGTGGTTAGATTTATCTTAATCCTTATTTCATAGTTACGAATGCTTGCGAGAGGGTTTAATAATAAGTAGGTTGTTAGTTGAAGTAAGGACACCACCTTCATGCCAGTCCACCCACATATCAAATTATCAAAGTCGCGGACGCGAATCAACTTAATATGATGAACATGACTAGACAGTAATTCCCATGTGTCCTCGGGAGCGCTTGCTTTACCTAACAGAACTTTCAGGCCTGTACTTTGCTATAAAAAGAATTGGGCTACCTTGTTGCACCTTTGCTACAAATATCACATGTCATTTGTTATGAATTACCTTGCTACAAAACTATCTATCATAGTTACGTAAAACACTTGAAGAGAATACCTTGCTGAAAACTGTTTATCGTTTCTTTCTGCTCCTCGTAGGGTTCAAAACTCTCACTTTTTGAGAGGACTACGATTGATTCCCTATACTTGCGAGCCGTAAATACTCTTTTATGGCGCCGTTTACAAGGAGTGAAGCGCCTTTGGTACGTGGAAATTGGTAAGGCAATAGTTTCGGTACGTGCTGAAATTTACTTTTGCTTGTCACCATCAACAATCACCCTTTGTGTGACTTGTTCGGGGCATCTTCGCCTCGAACTTATGTTGAGAAAACCATTCCTCAACCTGCTAAACTACTGAAAATATTTATTATAATATTTCTTTGGGTATGGTAGAGAAACTGTTGGCTAATCCTTATAACAATTCAAATCATCATGATTATCATTTAATATATGTCCTTGATATTTTGTGGATTGTTTAAGCTTTCACGTTTACCCGAGGATCAAGTCAAGAAGAATTTTTCTGTTATCTTTGGAGGGAAAAGCAATATTGTGGTACATGCTACTCAATTATATTGGATTATGTTATTGGAACCGCTTGAAATTAAAATTTTACTAGAAGGTTTATCCTATGCATTTGATTCATCATGATTGGAATTTTATTTATAATTGCGGGTCTCGTGAAGGAGAAAGCATCACTCAAGCTTGGGGGAGGCTTAAATATATGATGCACACCTTCCCCAATCATGATCTCCCAAGGGAATTGATCACAGAAAAAGTTTATGCTCAGCTTTCTCATGATGATCAAACATTGTTCAACGCTTGTGCGGTTGGCTCGTACATGAAGAAGGATATTTAATTCAGATGGAATCTTCTTGAAAAGATTAAACACAATTCTAAAGATTGGGAACTCAATAGAGGTAAGGAATCAGGTATGAAATTTAAGTTTGGTCGTGTTATGTCTTTCGTCGAGACTTCTCCTTTTCATGAGTTTAGCAACAAATATGGCCTTGTTCCTTAGATAGTAGCTACCTTCTATGAAACTTTTGCCACTTATGTTGATCGCACTAAGGAGAAGTGGTTTAAATTCCATCCTCCTATTCAAAATTGCAAGATGAACTTGTTGAAATAAAGAAGGAATAAATAATTATTAACCATGTAGATCTAGTTGTCCCCACTGCTTACATTGAGAAAATCCCTTTTCCTGTTAAGATTAGAGAGCATGTTAGGGCTGCAAAAGTGGTTAATAAAGGTTATGTTAGGACACCTACACCTTCTGAGAAAGTTAATGTTGAGCCTAAGGTTGCCATGCTTAAAGATCTCTTAGCTGATAACATTGATGGGCAAGTTATTTATCTCTATGATGAAGCTGCTAGAATTGCAAAACCTATTAGAAATAAACAAGACGTACTTTTTACAAATAAACCTGTGGTACACACACATGTTATCTCAGTTAAGATTGGAAAACATTATTACCATGGCATCTGTGATCTAGGTGCTAGCGTTAATGCTATACCTTTTACTTTATATAAAGAAATCATGCATGATATATCACCGTTTTGACTGAAGAAATAGATGTTACTATGAAACTTGCAAACCAAGATACTATATCCCCACTTTGGATTGTTAGAGATCTTGAAGTATTATGTGAAAAAGTTAAATATCCCAGTGATTTCTTAGTACTTGAGAACAAGATAACTTTTGCCCGATAATATTCTTTAGACCTTACTTGAATACTATTAATGCTGAAATTAACTATGCTACTAAGAAGGTTAAAGTTACCTTTGGGGATATATCACATGAGTTCAATTTTTTGAAGTGTGGTAAAAAATTGCATCAAAAGGAATTGCCTAATAAATATGAAATAACCGGTCTTGCCTCTATTGTTGTACCTCCTATAATCCCATTAGAACAGTACTTGCTAGACAATGGGAATGATATGCACTTGAATGAAAGAAATGAATTAGATAGGATACTTCCTGATCAACAACCCATTCTTAAGCACAACTTACTAGTTTAAATTTTAGGCGGCCCTCCTCCATCCAAAGGAGACACACTGTTTGAGCTGAAAGCTTTACATGATACTCTAAAATATGATTATCTTGATAAAAGGAAGATATATCATGTTATTATTAGTGCTAACCTTTTAGAACATGAAGAAAGGAGATAACTCATAACCTTAAAGAAGCACATGGCTGTTATTGGATACACTCTTCGTGATGTTAATGGCATAAGTCCTACTCGCTCTCAGCCCAAGATCAATATGGAACCGAATGCCAAACTAGTCGTTAATTATCTACGCCATCTCAATGCTAAAATGAAGGAGGTGGTAAGAACTGAAATACTAAAACTTCTAGAGGCATGTATAATTTATCCTATTGCTGATAGTAGATGGGTAAGTCGTGTTCATTGTGTTCCTAAGGAAGGTGTTATAACTATTGTTCCCAACGAAACTCATTCCTCAAAGGATAGTAACTGGTTATGGGATGGTGATTGATTTTAGGAAATTTAATAAAGCTACTAGGAAAGATAACTACCCTTTGACTTTTATTGATCAAATGTTAGAAAGTTAATCTAAGCACACACTTTTTCTTTATTGATGGTTACTCTAGATTTTATCAACTAACTGTGTCAAAAGAAGACCAAGAGAAAACTACATTTACATGCCTTTGGGAACTTATGCTTATAGGCGTATGCCTTTTGGTGTATGTAATGCACCTGCTACCTTGCAAAGATAGATGACTGCTATATTCTCTCACTTTTGTGAAAAGATTGTCGAGGTCTTCATGGATGATTTTTTTATGGGACTTCATTTGATGATTGCTTGAACAACCTTCATCGTGTTTTGCAGAGATGTGAAGACACTAATTTTGTCTTGTATTGGGAGAAGCGACACTTTATGGTGAATCAAGGTATAGTTCTTGGGAATAAAATCTCCGAACAAGGTATTGAGGTGGATAAAGCCAAAGTTGATTCAATAGAGAAAATGCCTTGCCCAAAAGACATTAAAGGTATAAGAAGTTCCTTGGTCATGCTGGTTTCCATAGACGCTTCGTGAAAGATTTCTTAAAGATTTCTAGGCCATTAATTAATCTTCTACAAAAAGATGTTGCATTTATTTTTTATGATTATCATGTAGAAGCCTTCAAAATAATTAAGAAAGCCTTAATTTTTGCACCTATAGTTCAACCACCTAACTAGAATCTACCCTTTGAAATTATGTTTGACGCTAGTGATTATGTTGTTGGCGTTGTCCTAGGGCAAAGAGTAGACAAGAAATTGAATGTTATTCATTATGCTAGTATGACCCTAGTCACCGCTCAAAGGAATTATGATACTACTGAAGAAGAATTATTAGCAGTTGTGTTTGCATGTGATAAGTTTATAACTTTCATTGTTGATTATAAAGTAACTATTCAAATTTATCATTCTGCTATTAAGTACCTTATGGAAAAGAAGGATGCTAAACCTAGGCTTATTAGATGGGTGTTACTACTCCAAGAGTGTGACTTTCATATCATTGATAGAAAAGGAGTTGATAACCCTGTAGGAGATAACTTGTCTAGGATGGAAAATGTTCTCGATGACCCATTACCGATTGATGATAATATCCCACATGAGCAACTTGATGTTATAAACACTTCACGTAGTACTCCTTGGTATGCGGATCATGCTAATTACATTGTTGGTAAATATATTCCGCCTAGTTTAACCTATCGACTAAAGAAAAAAATTATTCTATGATTTACGACACTACTTTTGGGATGACCCAAATCTTTATAAAGAAGGAGTAGATAGTGTTTTTAGACGTTGTATACCTGAGCATGAACAAGAACAAATCATAAGTAAATTCCATTCTAAAGCTTATGGAGGACATCATGCTGGTGCCAAAACGGCACACAAGGTATTACAATCCAGTTTTTATTTTCTCACTCTTTTTAAAGACGCTCGTAAGTTTATTCTTTCTTGTGATGAATGCCAACTTGTTGGTAATATTGGTAAACGTCACGAAATGCCTACGAATTATTCACTAGCTATTGAACTATTTGACGTCTAGAGTTTTGACTTTATGGGACCTTTTCCTTGGTCTAATTGGTATATTCATATTCTAGTTGTTGTTCATTACATTACTAAATGGGTAGAAGCTATTCCAACTAGTAGCGCTGATCATAACACTTCTATTAAAATGCTTAAGGACATTATGTTTCCGAGGTTTGGTGTCCCTAGATACTTAATGACTGGCGGTGGTTCACATTTCATTCATGAAGCTTTCCGTAAACTTGCTGCTAAATATGATGTTAGCCATAGGGTTGCATCATCTTATCATCCTCAGTCTAGTCAACAAGTTGAACTGAGAAATTGTGAAATAAAATTAAATTTGCAAAAGGCTGTCAATAGGTCCAGAAAGAATTGGTCTTAAAAATTTGATGATGCTTTGTGGGCTCATAGGACTTCATACAAGAATCCCATGGGGATGCTCCCATGCAAAATTGTGTCTGAAAAATCTTGTCATTTACCTCTAGAGCAAGAACATGAAGCATATTGGGCAATTAAAGAACTTAAATATGATTTCAAACTTGTGAATGAAAAAAGGTTGTTTGGTATTAGCTTAGTAGATGAATGGAGTACACAAGCCAATGAAAATGCTAAGTTATTTAAATACAAAGTTAAAATATGGCATGACAAGAGAATTCAAAAACGAGAATTTTATGTAGGAGACCTAGTGCTTTTGTACAATTCTCGTTTCAGATTTCTTGCATGCAAACTCCTCTCTAAATGAGAAGGACCCTATGTTGTCGTGGAGGTTTATCACTCTGGTGCAATAAAAATAAATAACTTTGAAGGAAAAAAACCAAGAGTGGTGAATGTTCAAAGTATCAAACATTATATTGCACGTGCACACGTTAATTAGAAGATCAATATCATCCAAGTCATAACACCGAAAGAGCACATAAAGGAAGTCTTTCGGAACACCCCAAAACTAAAACAAGGGGTAGGTATGTGGTACGGTAAGTAAACCGACTCCAAAAATTCCAAAAAAATAATTTTTGTAGGTTTTAGTATTTTACAAAAAATAGAAAAAAGGAGTCTAGGGGACCCACGAGGGAGGCACAAGCCATCAAGCTGCCCCAGGGTGCAGCGTGATAGCTTGTGGGGCCGTCGTGCGCCACCTGAGCTCTAACTTCTTCCCAAACACGTATTCTGGTCCAGAAAAAATCATTATATATACTCCTGGTTGTTTTGACTATCGCATCATGAGACTTTCCTGTGCTCTACTTCTAGGCTTTTTTTAAGATGTAGATCGCCATGACTTCATCAAGCCCTTCCAAGGACAAGTTCTTTTAGAAGGTCATCAACCCCTACCCGCCGGAGGTTATGAGGCACCCTCAAGCTATTGAGATCCATGAGGGGGTGCTCCCAAGAACGAGGGAAGCGAGAAGACCAGGCTCCCGGCGGTGGAATAAGAGATCTTCAAGTGCGAAGGGATGGTTGAACTTGGTTTGATTTCTAACCACTCCATGATCATAGACTTCACTCGGGAGAACAAGCTGGACACCGTGAAAGTAAGGGAGGTTCTTTTCAAACCTCAAGAGCGTGTCGTTCACCTCCAGGATCAAGTCTATGAACTCGAAAGCCAAAACTGTGAGTATGAATCTAGGTTTTAGAGGATGAGCTTTGCTACCGGTTTCAGGACTCCCAATACAACATTCTCTTATTGTGATGGAGAATATGCACCTTGGAAGGAAGAGGACACCCCAACTACACGAGCACCATCACGAGAGAAGGATGCTTGAGTAATTGGGTATGGGCACGACCACCCTTGGCTTGATGCAAGCCTGGGGGAGGTGACCCGGTATCGTATCACCATCACCCCACCATCATTATTATATATTTTAATTTGATCGTTACTTGATTTGTGTTTTAGATAAATAAATTTCAGGTTTTCTTTTCTTAGTAGTTTTGCTTTGGGTCCCATCTACCCTTGTAATCGAGTATGCGGGATATATAATAAAGATTATTTGAGTTTTTGTGGTTTACCCAGGGGCACCTGTCATCATAGCATGTCCATAAAAAGAAAGATATAGATGTTATGCTTATCCCATGAGGAGTAATGACTTCACATAGTAAAGAGTATAAGTGATGATGATTGTTGAAAATAAACAAACATAGTATTGGTCATGGTTACAATTTAATCAAGACTATGAAGGAGGAGAGGAGATTCCCATATAAATATAATATTGTGGACATCTTTTGTGATTGTGAGTCCTCATGAAATGTTATATAATGATCAAATGTTGATGTAGGACATGGAAGACAACATAATGGTGATTATATCTCACATTCACATATAAGTTATTTAGTCGTGGTTACTTTAACATGGCATGCTTGCTTTAGACCCTTTTGCTGGCCCAAACACTTCGCACTAAGTAGAGATACTACTTGTGCATCGATAACAGTGAAACCCAGTTTCTTTCCATAAGAGTCCACCATACATACCCATGGATTGAGTAAGATACTTCAAGTAAGTTGTCATCGGTGCACCAAGCAATACAAAGTTGCTTTTATATGTATGATCTTTTATTTCAAGGGAAAATAAACTTTGTACGATCTTGCGAC
Source organism: Hordeum vulgare subsp. vulgare (assembly GCF_904849725.1). Classification (NCBI taxonomy): domain Eukaryota; kingdom Viridiplantae; phylum Streptophyta; class Magnoliopsida; order Poales; family Poaceae; genus Hordeum; species Hordeum vulgare. Next base: position 183,835,506 of record NC_058518.1, read on the forward strand.
GACAAAGAAATAAAAGAGACAGACTACATAATAAAGTTTGCTATCACAAAGGGAAATATAAAGTGACATTCCTTTGCATTAAGAGTTTGCACATTCAAAAACTTAAAAGAGCATGAAAACCTCTGCTTCCCTCTATGACGGGCCTATCTTTTATCTTTGAAGTTTACTCTTACGCGTGAGTCACTAATTTCATATTTTTTCCTATACCTATTAAATCTATAGTGTAAGGCACCATGTGTTGAGGAAAGATTCATATTTATATATCCAAGTGAATGTAGATTATCATGATTTATTATTTTTAAAATTATTCTCGATGTAAATGAGTTGGGTGGCGAATCATTTAAGCACCTATCTTCCTATGTCTCTTATGAAAACATGAGCTCTATAAATATGACTTGAGTATGAGAAATCATAGAAGAATAAATGGTAGTTTAGTATGGTAACTTGCCAATAAGAAAGCTCTTACATAGACTCTCTTCTTAAATATGTTTAAATATGATTGTCATAATGACTGAGAACATAGTTTGTTGATTGTCAACGAAATTTATGCTTCCTACTCCAATATTTCTGAATGGATCATTACTTGTTTATGAGAAGATATATTATGAAATAGTTGATACTATGCTAATATTCAAGTTGCTCTCATGTTCGTATTTTATTTTTATCGATTTGTCCTTCTCAAATCATGTGGCCATTATGCTCGAGCTCGACTTTTGCTTGAGGAAAAGTGAGTTCTATCTTGGGGGAGTTGATACGTCCATTTTGCATCATGAATCTTTATTGATATTTGTCTTATTATTGACCATCATTCCCTGTTATTATGTAAGGTACATTATGAAGAGAAAAGTATGTGGAAGCTGGTATGTTGGGCCAGGAAACCGAGAAAAGACAGAAAAATCAAGTGACTCCAAATGACTTGAAACTTCACGAAGATTTTTTTTGGAATAAATAAGAATTATTGGGCCAAAAATACAATGCAGAGGGGTAGCCACGGGGGTACAAGCCATCAGGCCACGCCCTGGGTGTAGCCTGATAGCTTGTGGGGCCCCTGTAGGTCCTCTAACGCCCTTCTTCTCCTATATGATGTGTATTACTCTATAAAAATTAAGTCATACTGTTCGGGACGAAGCGCCACTATCTCGAGGCGGATACCTAGGTAGAGGCCCTTTTGCTCTCCAGCATAGCGATTTTGCTGGAGGAATTCCTCTCGGGGAGGGGGAAATCAAAGACATCGTCATCACCAATGCTTCCTCCGTCATGGGAGGACCAATCTTCATCAACATCTTCACCATCACCATCTCACCTCCAACCCTATTTCAATTCGTGTATTCAATCTTTGTCCCAAAACCTCAGATTGGTACCTGTGGGTTGCTAGTTGTGTTAATTACATCTTGTAGTTGATGCTAGTTGGATTACTTGGTGGAAGACATGATGTTCAGAGCCTTCATCATATTTGTTACACCTCTAATGTTGAACATGTTGATGAGGTATAAGTAGTGAATTTAGTTCCTAGGGACATGGGAGAAGTCTTGTTATAACTAATCATATAAAGTTGGCAGTCGTTCAATATATTGATGATATGTGTGTTGTTAGTTCCTTTAGTGGTGTCATGGGAACGTTGAATTCCTAACATTTCACCATGTTATAGACCTAAAGGTAGTCATTGTGGAGGAGCTTAAACCCGAGTTTATATGTTGCTTCATAAGGGGCTGATTTGGATCCACTTGTTTCATGCTATGGTTAGATTTATCTTAATTTTGTTTCGTACTTGCGTATGCTTGTGAGAGGGGTTAATCATAAGTAGGTTGTTTGTTCAACTAAGAACAACACCTTAGCGTTGGCCCAGCCACATATCAAATTACCAAAGTAGCGAAGCGAATCAACTAAATATGATGAGCATGAGTAGACAAAAATTCCCACGTGTCCTCGGGAGCGCTTTCTTTTTCGTAAAAGAACTGTCAGGCCTATCCTTTCCTATAAAATGTATTGGGCCATCTTACTGCGCCTTTGCTACTATTGTCACTTGACATTTGTTAAGAATTACCTTTCTACACAACTATCTATCACTATTACTTACATCACTTGCACATAATGCCTTGCTGGAAACTTCTTATCATTTCCTTCTCGTCCTTGTTGGGTTCGACATTCTTACTTATTAAAAGGACTATGATTGATACCCTATACTTGTGGGTCAACAACCCTAGAGTTCGAACCTCTTTGGGTCCTTGGAGCCCCGATTCCGACAGTCTCTGTGTCCTCTCCATGAGTCCAACCCTACTTCAGCTTGTGATTGGAAGTTTTCAATGTCAAGCCAAAGGTAGTCTGCGGGGAGCAGGTTGTAAGAGACATAACCGACGCTCTAGAAGATTCCCTTTTTATTTCGTTATTGTCATATGATTTATTTAGTTGTCACATTCATCATCGCATCATGCGCATCATCTGCATAGCATAGGCAATCTGTTGCCATCATTTTTTCAACACTACTAGGGAAAACCCTAGCAGTAGCGCTCGTTTTTACACTATTAGTAGCGCGGGTCCCGTTCTACTTCTAAGACACTACAACTAACTTTAAGCAGTAGTGTCATTTGCTCAGCTGTACAACTAAAGTTTAGCGGTAGCGCCTCTTAACCAGAGCTACTGCCAACCGAGTTAGCAATAGTATGTTTTCTCACCCGTGCCACTACTAAAAACACATTTTTTATATTTATTTTGTATTTACACACGGTTATACATATTAATATAGAACATCAATAATTATTGTGCCACCAACAACATTTACACATGGCTATACATCATATAACTCATCATCATCGTACTCATCTAACAACTCATAATCATCTTAATCATACCAAGTTGAATTCTCATAAAACAGGAAAACCTTATAATAATCATCATCCTAATCAATAATGCCAAGTTAATATAAACCAGAAAAACTTCTCTCATAGGACCTAGTCCCCTCTCCTAGGTAAAATTTCATATAACACAATAACACCTATGTCTTTGTGATGAAGTAGAGAGATCGAACAGTCTCCAACTTGTGGCTTGCAATCCTTCTTTATTTCTCCCCATGCTTCAATTTGGAGCCGTCCTTGTGATTTGCGCTTAGTCGAGTATGGAAAAGCGAACTGAACCCTCGTAGTTCTTTTAATTTTCATATGACCTTTGCCATGCATCAACGGAGGGACAACATAACTTGGATGTTTCTTGCAGAACATAATAGTAGCCTAGTTAGCAATGTAATCAACACCATTTACACAACAGTAGTGTACTTAATTAAAAAATCCTAGCAAGATATTTGCGCGAATTTCATCAGCCCTCAACTTATGCACTAGTGCCATGTATGAAGTATAATTTTTGCTAGGTCCCATATTATACGGTAAGTTGTCCCTACCAAAGAGGAGAACAATTAGAAAGGTGAGAAGAACATCCTTCTCCTCCCAAGTTAGATGTGATCCATAAATGTAGTGTGTCGTGTCAACTATGTTCTGTGTTTCACACGAAGAAAGGAAATATATATGTAAATTTTAAATTAACAAATTTAGTTTGGATGAACACCAACTATTTTTAAATATAGAATGTAAATTACTTGACAGATATGGTTGACAAACTCACATGGAGTTAAAACTGGAAGCATATCTACATCCTCCCAAATGTCGATATTACCTTCAATATGATCTTTTGGACGAAGATGGAAGGTTATTTCCATATCCTCCTGAAATCCATATGCCTTGGCTAGAGCTTGCCAATTTCAGCACCCTAATTCTATGTTATTAACTACATTCATTACTTTGACCAGAAATATGTGACCATGTTTACTCCTAAGGTTAGCTCTCCTTGTCTCCATACTCCCGTGGTCTCTGAAACCGAGCCTTTCCAAGACATATCTTCTTGCATGGTAGGGGATGAACTAGTTAAATTGTATAAAACATAAATTGCACGTCGAAGCAAATAAACAGAAGTCATGGTTAATTATGAAAAAACACTTGTCATTGTTGCATACTGTACAAACAACGAAGGTCTCATCAAGCTTGATGGTGAAGAACCTGCCTTCTCGCAGGTGAACCGTGTTTCGCAAGCCCTGATCGTCACCGTAGAGTTCACACTCCCAATCATCGTTAGAAATTTCATGTGTTCATGATTCAAAAATTTGGCATGACCATTATTAAAATAAGACATATTGAGCACCTAAAAATTGCTGAAACGGAAATGAATCAACACTCCGGTAGAACATAGGCACTAGGAGGTGGTCCTTTCAATAACATACGTATACACATGTCCAAATAGACCTAATTCAATATCAGTTGACTTTCATTTTGTAGAGAACTTCCTTAAATAACTGTCATATCTCATGGTGTGATGGTGCATACTCTCTCAGACTGATATGGTGGTGTATATATGTTGGTGGACACTCTCTCACACTAATAGTTTGACTGTCAGTGCTAGACACATCTCCTCTCCTCTCCTTGCGCATTATACCGAGGTATATATCGCAATTAGAGAAGAGGAGAAAGCACCCCGATGAAAACAGTCAGGGTTCCTCCATCAAGAAAACACATGAAAGTCAGACAAGGAGCAATGACACACCGAAAGTACCTGGTTTTCTTATAAAATTTTCTAGACCTATTTTTAGGCAATAACTAATAAATTTATAATGAACTTGAATATAATATCACTAATACATCATCTCGAATAATCTAGTTAATGCATCATTGAATATTATCACTAATACATCTAGAATATTATCCTATAATATCACTACTATAGATCGAATATTATCGAATAATCTAGTTGACTCGCGGTTCCTAAGCCGTAGGCGGTGGATACACAAAGAGAAGGAACCATCACAGGATCATAACTCGGGTGAGATCCTTAAAGAACCTGCCAGGTATTAATGAACCTGGCGTCTATTAAAGAACCCCGCGTTCAACGCAGCCATCTAGCAACGGGCGTTCTTGCCCTCCTACCTAACATGGTGACCTCCCACCTCCCCGGGGGCCCGCTCCCTCCGCACCAATTGTAGCCCGTGCAACTTCCATGAAAGAAGCTCCGGGTCGACGATGAGACCCCGATTTCTCACCAAGTTGTGCGCCCCAGATTGCAGATCCTCCTACTGCCAGCCCGGTAGAGCCCAACCTCGAACATGAGGCCCATGTAGGATGTCGCCGCCGAGTCGACGACGAGGACGTAGGCCGGGCATCGTCGACGTCGAGAACAAATTCCTATGAGAATATTTTCTGGTTATCTTCTTAGAAATACGCAAAGAATTTCCTTTTTCTCATAAAAATATTATATGAAACATTTCCAAATTAGTACTGCATTTCAAATTAATACTAATTTTCATTTGGACAACAAGCATTTAGTTTTAATTTGGGCATCAAAACCATTTTTCCGACTCATTTTTGACTTAGTTTTAATATTTCAAAAATGCTTAATTTATGAAACTCATTTTGACTCTGTTTTCTTATTACTATCTAATTTCAAAAACCATTTCGAAAACAATGTCCTAGCAAGAACCCTAGCAAGCAGCCCTAGCAATGTCCTAGCAAGAACCATAGCAATCCACCAAAACCAACCCTAGCAATCCACCAAAATCCTAGCAAGAAATCGGGTGGAGGAGGCATTGGGATGTCTCACCAGAGAAGGAGACAGCCGGCACGTGGAGGAGATGACCGGAGGATAAGCAGAGGCCAAGGTCAGGGTAGGTGTCGGGGTCGAGGCCGCCGGGGCGGCAGAGTGGGTCGGGGTCGCCGGGCAGCAGAGAGTCGTCGGCGGAAGCAAATAGTCGCGCCGGGTAGCATTTGGAGGATCCGTGGCGGTGCAAGGGAGCGAATGAGGAGGGAGAGAGGGGGAGAGTGAGGGGTATGCGCGGGGAACATGATAAGTCTACGAGGGTGCTAATTAGCAGTAGCGTGGGGCCGAGAAGTGCGCTAGTGCTACGATGCTTAGCAGCACCGCTTTATTCTAGGCAGCGCCACTACTACAACTAGCATTTGTGGACTCACTTGGTCCAACTTAGTAGCAGCGCTCTATTCCATCCGACAGTGGTACTAAGGTGCTTAGTAGTAGTGCTGTAATTTGGGCAGTGCTACTACTACAGCTAGCGTGGGTGGACTTGTTGGGTCCCACTTAGCACTAGCGTCGCTTCTATTTCCAGCGCTACCGCTAAGACATCACATGTAGCGCTGTCCAAACCCAGCACTACTGCTAATGAGGAGCAGCGCTGCATATGTTTCAGTGCTACTACTGATGTTCTACCTATAAGCATTTCCCTAGTAGTGCAAACCTGCATCCGTTATGTTCCCACTTAGCAGTACGCCGCTTCTATTTCCAGCGCTACTGCTAACGCATCACTTGAAGCGCTGTCCAAACCCAGCGCTACTATTAATTAGCAGTAGCGCTGCATATTTTCTAGCGCTACTACTCATGTTCTACCTACAAGGATTTCCCTAGTAGTGCAAACTTGCATCTGTTATTAGTTGCCAGTTCTCTCTGTTCTTTTCATTGACCGTTTCAAGACCAACCACACACGATCGCGCCCACAACATCACTAAACTATTGTATTTAAAAGTGTGTGTATATAACTTTATCGGAATGAGTCGAAAGTTGGGGCATGGTCTAGTTTTATTGTAGGTAGACCGCCTGACAAATTTCTTCGCATTCAGTGATCGTTTGATACCCCAACGGGAAATTGTAGTGGCACCGCCGTGGTTTTAATTATCGGACATTTTCACGGTTTTAAAAACTCTTTCACAGGCCATTGATACATCTCCATCGTATCTATAATTTTTTATTGTTCCATGCTGATATACTATCATTCTAGTATGTTTTTGGAGTATTTATTTACCATTTTATATTATTTTTGATACTAACCTATTAACCTAGCACCTAGTGCAAGTTGCTGTTTTGTGCGTCTTTTTCTATTTGCAGGTTTTCCATACCAAACGAGGTCCAATTACCGTGAAACTTTTTCACGATTTTTTCTAGACCAAAAGAGTACCAACGAGCACCGATAGAAAGCTGGAGGCCTCATGATGACCCCAAAACCTATTTGGGAGAGACCTTTGGGGGGCTGATGAGTTGTGCCCCCTCGTGGATCTCCCGAATCCGTTCTTTGGCTTATAAATTCTTACTTACCCTAAAAATACCAGAGGTAGTCCCGAAATGCTTTTTACGCTCCCGCAAGTCTTTGTTTCAATGGGAGGCCATCTAGAGCTCTGTTCTGGCACCCTGTCGGAGGGGGCATCAATCACGGAGGGCCTCTTCATCAACCTTGCCGCCTTCATGATGATGTGTGAATAGTTCACCATAGACATTCGGGTCCATAGTCAGTACCTATATGGCAATCTCTATCTTTGATCTTCAAGACAATGATCATCGCTTCTTCGCTTTATTCCATATGATCGAATTCCTTTTGTGTGATGCGTTTATTGGGATATGATTAATTGTGTGTTTATGTTAATATTATTCATGATAAATATTTGAGTCTCCTATGAATACTTATATGATTCTTGTGTGCATGATTATTGTAGCTTCGTAATTCTCTCTGATCCATTGAAATAATTTGGCCAACTAGATCGGTATTCCTTTTGTGACAGAGGTGCATTGTGGTAGCTTTAACCTGGTGAATTTCTATATCCCAATGATAGAAGGGGAAAAGATGCCTCTTTGTGTTGGTGCTAATATGGACAAAACAATGGGGTTTATTCATATTTCTTGAGTTTACTTTGTCTACATCATATCATCTTACTCCATGCATCACTTCATTCGTCTTGAACTTAACACGTAGAGTAGCAAGCATAGAAGTGATCTTGAAGTGAAGTAATAGTAATAAGTGCAGGCAGGAGTCGGCCTGTTTTTTCATGGACGTGACACCTATATACGCATCATCATAAACATGAATATCACAAAACTATCCACTTTTTCTGTCAATTGCCCAACAGTAATTTGTTTACTCACCGTATGTTATTTTTCCATGAGAGGTTTCATTAGAGAAAGGTATGGCCCCTGGGTCTATTCGCGACATATTGATTAAACCTTCATTACTATCTTGTTATCATTTTTATTTTATCTTACTATCTTACTACAAAACCTTGATCGAGTTTTGTAGAGATGTGAAGAAACTAATCTTGTCTTGAATCGGGAAAAGTTCCACTTTATGGTTAATAAATGCATCGTATTGGGATACAAAATCTCCGAAAGAGGTATTTAAGTTGATAAAGCTAAAGTTCATGCTATTGAAAAAATATCGTGTCCAATAAATATCAAAGGTATAAGAAGTTTCCTTCGTCATGCTGGTTTCTATAGGAGATTTATTAAAGACTTCTCTAAAATTTCTAAGACTCTCACTAATCTTTTGCAAAAGGATATTCCATTCATTTTCGATGATGATTGTGTGGAAGCATTTGAAATTCTTAAGAAAGCCTTCATCACTGCACCTATTGTTGAACCACCTGTTTGGAACCTCCCCTTTGAAATTAAGTGTCATGCTAGTGATTATGCTATTGGTGTTTTTCTAGGACAAAGAGTTGATAATAAACTAAATGTCATTCATTATGCTAGAAAAACTCTAGAAAGCTATGGCCTCACCTGTTTGCAAATAACAAGACAAGAGGATTGATAAAACCTTCATTACCCTGTTGTTATTGTTTCATTACCCGCGTTGGGTGCAAGTTGTTTGTTCTTTTGTGTGCAGACGCTGACGGCTATTGTGGTTGATATTCCTATTGGTTTGATAAACCATGCTTTCATAATTGATGGAAATACTTACCCACTATGTGCTGCAATAACCCGTTCCTCTTCAGGAAAACCCTACGTAGGTCAGGAGCATCAGGAAGGATTTTTGGCACCATTGCCGTGGAATATCATCACCAACTACCAAGTAAATCCAAACAAAATTTCATTCACTTGTTCCTATTTTTATGTGCTGATATATTTATTTTTTCTCATAAAAAATAAAAATAGAAAAATATTTATCTTTGCTTTCTACTTGTGTGAAGTCATGGCTAGTTCTTCCTTTGTTCGTGTTAATCCTAATAATGATGTTGTCAATTTTAGGCAAAGGGGAGGAGAAAGTTTGAAAGATGCATGGTATAGGATTAGCTACTCTCAGAATAAAGCAACTAATAAGCTATCTACTACTACCTTGCTTCATAATTTTTATGTTGGTGTGACAACGTGGTATAGGTTAGTCCTTGAGACCATCACCCGTGCGAATTTGCTAAAGTGTCAAATTTGGACACCTATAATCTCATTGGAAATCTTATTGGAACACCACCCATTATCATTAATGAAATTACTTCAACCTTGGAACATGTTATGGAAAGACCTGATGCTATTGAAAGGAATTTTTTTACTCATGAACCAATTGATGAATTAGATAAAAAGTTGTATAATCATATCACCCAACTTGGGTCGCGTGTAGGAATGACATTGAAATCTTTAAATGATAAGGACATTATTATTTATAAGAGGGAGGAACAAGGTTTGAGTAGAATTGATAAAATGGAGGAGGTGATTGACAAAGTACGTTCATCCTTTACACCTTCTAAAACCAATGCTAGTGTTTTTCGAGACAAAAGTGCCAAGTTCATATACATTCTTAAGATCAATAGTACACCTCCTACCAGAAGAAATGAAGATCTTAAAACAATTCGTGTTCACCCCAACTTCATAGATACGATAAAGGATCCTATTCCCTAGTCTTCTATTGTTCCTATCCATGGTTTTAGTATTAAGGAGCTTGATAATAAACATGATAAAGACTTCAAACTATGCAATATGCCTAGCTAGAGGCTTAAAACAATAGCACTTGTTGAGAGGCAACCCAATAGTTATTTTTATTTTTTATTTTTATTTCTGTTTTTGTGTGATAACGTGATTATTTCCTATGTAATGATTGTTTAATATGATTTAATTAATGTTTGGGCCAAATAAAGCCTTTGGGATGATTTGCCTGATGAGTAGAATTGATATGGTGGAAAAACAGAAACTTTAACGCCTGGTGCAGAATTTTTCTGATTTTACCGGAACTTTGTACAAAGTATTCTATAAAAATTCCTCCGGTCATCCTAATTTTCATAATTTGTGGAGTTTCAGAAATATAGGTTCTTTGCATACTACAAAATACTATTATGTTTCAGTTAGATTCTGTTTTTGCATGTATAATTTGCTTGTTTTTATAATGATATGGATTGTATCGGGGGTTATAAAACATGAAGGAGTTAAAATACAGTACCCTATGTTAAAATAAAATAAGAATCAATATGTAAGAGCACCTGAAAGTATTTTATATGTTGCTTATACTAACGGATCTCACGAAGTATTTATAAGTTTTATGTGATCGATGTTTTCATGTTTTGGGTATTGTACCGATGGACAAAAGATTGAGGAGTAGAAAAATCCCGAGCTTGGGGTTGGCAAAGGAAGCCCAAGGAAACATTATTGGAATGGTAAAGAGTCTAAGCTTGGGGATGCCGTGGAAGGCATCCCTCTTTTCGTCTCAATCCATCAGTATGTTACTTGGAGGTATAGTTTTATTCGTCACATGATATCGGTCTTGCTTGGAGCATCATTTGCTTTTGTTTGATTTTACCTTCAGTATGCCACAATCATTGTTTACTGGACACACCTATTTGAGAGAGAGATCACATCATCACAATTTGTTAGAATACTCTATGTGCTTCACTTATGTCTTTTGAGCTTAGAAGTTGCTCTAGTACTTCACTTATATCTTCTTAAGCATGGTGGCATGTAGGTTTTATAGAAATGGTATGCTCTCATTCTTAACTTACATTTTTTCGAGATCTCCACAAATAGTGACGGTAATTTGCATGGGTGATAAAACTAGATAAAAAATAATGAATATCCAATGAGTGATGATAAAAACAATCATGTAGCACATATAGAGAAATTGTGGGTTAATGATATTAATGTGGTGATATGAAAAAGGTGTGGGTGCATTATTATTAGTTCACATAGCTGTCCATATTAAGAGATTTTAAACTTCTTGTTCATCTAAAAAATTAAAAAGGCATGCTAATGATGGGTGAGCATTTCCATAGCCATTCCGAGATATATTTCCATGCAAATGCCATCGTGAGTTCACATGACTAGTTCGTTCATCATCATAATGCTTTGCATGATCATATAGAGATGACATAGTATTTGTGGCAAAGCCACCGTTCATCATATTTTTATACATGTCATTCTAGATCTTTACACATCCTGGTACATTGATAGAGGCATTCATTCATAGTCATATTGTCCTATCAGTTTTCATGATGAGTTGGAAGTAAATAAAGTGTGATGATCATCATTATTAGAGCATTGTTCGAGTGTGGAAATAAAATTGGGGGAGGCCAAATGAGCCCACCATAATAAAACAAATGATAGAAAAGGAGAGAAGTGAATTAGCTACTATCTTTTACCACACTTGTAACTCAAAGTGGCACCTTGTTCTTCATATAGAGAGTCTTGTGTTATATCATTATTATGCTTCTGAGAATCACTTTTTCACAAACTTAGCTTGTATATTCCAATCACGGGCGTCCACAAGTGCCCGAGGTGTTCATGAGCAAGCAAGTTGTATGACACCCACTTAGCTTCAGTGGAACTTTCATACACTTAGAGCTCTTGTGCATCGGTTGCATGTCAATCCCGATTCCTCTCGTAGATATGGACCAACGGACATCATCATAGCTCGTTGGTACACATAGTTGACGTGAGACTATCTTCTCCAGTTTTACCCCTTTGAAACCTACCACAATATTGTGTTCCACCTTTATGCTATGTCCAATGGTTCACGCTCATGTATTGCATGAACAATACCTTGTTGATGCATAATGAAAAAGTAAGATCCAATTGATGACTTGAACACCGTGGTGCTTGAAATTTCTATTAATGTCATAAAAATAGAGTCATGCCTTGCTAATATAATAAATATGGATGGGGGTAAAATAATATTTGAGCATCGTATACTTTGAAACATTAATGATTTGTTGCTTATACCTATAATTATTGTTATGTTAATGTTTGACAATTCATCATTTATCAATGAGCATACATGGATAAGGTTACATCACGGATAGCATATCACATCAGAAATAATGTTTCTATCATATACCTACTCGAGGACGAGCAGGAATTAAGCTTGGGGATGCTTGATACATCTCCAACATATGTACAATTTTTGATTGTTCCATGATGATATACTATCATTCTAGTATCCCTTTGGAGTATTTATTTACCATTTTATACTATTTTGTATCACTAACCTATTGAACCGGTGTGTAGTGTTAGTTCTTATTTTCTACGTGTTTTTCACTTTGTAGGTTTTCCATACCAAACAAGGTCCAATTCCGTGAAATTTTTGATGTTTTTTATTGATCAGAAGAAGATCAACGAGCATCAGAAGATAGCCGGAGGCCTCACGAGGGTCCCACAAGCTATTAGTGCGTGAGTTGGGTGGGTTGATAGCTTGTGCCCCCCTCGTGGGTCTCCTGACTCCGTTCTTCAGCTTATAAATTCTTATTTACCCTACGAACACTTGAAGGAGTCCTGAAAGACTTTTTACGCTACCGCAAGTCTCTGTTCCGACGGGAGGCCATCTGGAGCTCTGTTCCAGCACCTTCCCGGAAGGGGGATGTATCACGGAGGGCCTCCTCATCCACCTTGATGCCCTCATGATGATGTGTGAGTAGTTCACCACACACCTATGAGTCCATAGTCAGTACCTAGATGGCAATCTCTCTCTTTAATCTTCAATACAATGATCATTATATCTTCTCTTAGATCCATATGATGTAATTCCTTTTGTGCGGTGCATTTGTTGGGATCTGACGAATTGTGATTTTATGTTCAGATTATTCATGATAAATATTTGAGTGAGCTTTGAATACTTATAAGATTCTTATGTGAATGATTATGATAGCTTCATAACTCTGTCCGATCTATCAAAATAGTTTGGCCAACTAGATTGGTATTTCTTCATTGAGAGAGGTGCATTGTGGTAGGTTCAACCTAGCTATTTTATATATTCCAATGACAGAAGGGGACAATATGCGCCTTTGTGTTTCTGCAACTAAGGACAAAGCGATGGGGTTTATTAATATTGCATGAGTTTACTTTGTCTCCATCATGTCATCTTACTCCATGCATTACTTCGTTCGTCATGAACTTAATAGATAGAGAGGCAAGCATAAATCGCTCTTGAAGTGAAGTAATAGTAATAGGTGTAGGAAGGAGTCGGCCTATTTGTTGATGGACGTGATGCCTATATGCACATGATCATTTCCATGAATATCGCAAAACTATCTGCTTTTCCGTCAATTGCACAACAATAATTTGTTTACCCACCGTATGCTATATTTCCACGAGTGATGCCATTAAGGAAAGGTATGGTCCGCCGGGTCTATGCACAACATATTGATAAAACCTTCACTACCTTGTTGTTATTTACTTGTTTTTTATTTTATCTTACTATCTATAATTATCTACACACCTCACTTGCTTGCAAATAACAAGATAAGAGGATTGCTAACCCTATTTCCCACGTTGGGTGCAAGTTGCTTGTTCTTTTGCATGCAACTGCTAAAGATGGTTGTGGTTGATATTCCTATTGGTTCGATAAACTTTGGTTTCATAACTGAGGGAAATACTTATCCACTTTGTGCTGTGATAACCCATTCCTCTTCACGAAAAACCCAATGCAGATCACGAGTATCAGCCACCAACCTCCCTCTATTCTTGGCCCAACCCCTCCTACACATCACACAAACCCACCTAACCTATCCGCGCGAATGGAGCCCTCTGATCGTAGTCCAAGGGCCCGAATCGGTGCAAAACACCCCTAAACCTAGTTACCGGGCTATGTTGGGGAACGTTGCATGGGAAACGAAAAAAATTCCTACGTGAAAACACGATATATCCATGGTGATGACCATCTACGGGAGGAGATATTGAATGTACATACCCTTGTGGATAGCTAAGCGGAAGCGTTCTGGAATGCACTTGATGTAGTGCTACGTTTTCGCCATCCAATCATGAACCGTCCCGCGATCTCTCGATCAAGAGCCGAATGGACAGCACTTGCGCGTTCAACACACATACACCGTGTTGACGCCTTCACCGCCTTGATCCAGCAAGCGATGGTGAAGTAGTAGCCCCAGTCCTCCGGCAGCACGACGGCGTGGTGAGGTGTTGGTGGTGGTAGCTCAGCAGGGCTTCTCCGTAGGGCATTTGGAGGAGAGAAACTACGAGGGAGAGGAGGTGCAGCACCGCGACAAGTTGTCGTGTGGCTACCCTCTCTCTACCTCTCTCTATATAGGGGGAAGGGATAGGGGATTGCGCCCTAGGGTTTCCCGTAGGGGCCGGCGGCCATGGGGGTCCGCGGCTAGGGTTGGTGGCCCCTCGTCTTGGGTGCTTTGCCACCCAAGTTTGGGCTGGTGGCGCCTAGGAGGAGGCCTCCTCCCCTTCGGCCGAACTGGGCTGGGCTGTGGGGCTGCGCCCAAAACCCTGGTGGGCTATGGTGCCCCCTCTCCTTGGCCCATGAGACCCCTAACAATTGTCGTGGCCTCTCGTAACCCCTTTCGGCATTCCGTCATTCCCTCAGTACACCCCGGAACACTTCCAGACTCAGACGAACTTCATCCTATATATCAATCTTCACCTCCGGACCATTCTGGAGTTCCTCGACATGTCCGGGATATCATCCATGACTCCTAACAACCTTCGTTCACCAATGCAATGAATTAATTATGCTTATATCGTCACTGAACCTTAAGATTGTAGATAGTGCGGGTTCAAGAAATATGCAGACATGACCGACACACTCTCATTTAATAACCAACAGTAGGACCTGGATGCCCATATTGGATCCTACATATTCTACGAAGATCTTTATCGGTCAAACATCAATGTCAAAGATTCAATAAATCCCGTATGCTATTCCCTTTGTCCATCGGTATGTTACTTGCCCGAGATTCGATCATCGGTATCTCCATACCTAGTTCAATCTCGTTATCGGTAAGTCTCTTTACTCGTTCCACAATGCAAGATCACATGACTAACTCCTTAGTAACATTGCTTGCAAGCTCATTGTGATGTTATATTACCGAGTGGGCCCAGCAATACCTCTCCGTCAAACAGAATGACAAATCCTAGCCTCAATTCACGCCAACCCAACAGACACCCTCGGAGATATTTGTAGACCATTTTTATACTCACCTAGTTATGTTGTGATGTTTGATACACACAAGGGATTCCTCCGGTGTCCGAGAGTTGCATGATCTCATGGTCATAGGAATAGATACTTGACACGCAGAAAATAGTAGCAGTAAAGTGATACGATCATATGCTACGTTTATAGTTTTGTTCTTGTCCATCCAATCATTGTCCTAATGACGTGATCCCGTTATCAAATGACAACTCATGCCTATGGCCAGGAAACCATGACCATCTTTGATCAACGAGCTAGTCCTTTAGAGGCTCAGTAGGGACAGTGTGTTGTCTATGTATCCACACATGTATTTGAGTTTCCAATCAATACAATTTTAGCATGGATAATAAACGATTATCATGAACAAGGATATATAATAATAATCACTTTATTATTTCCTCTAGGGCATATTTCCAACAATCTCCCACTTTCACTAGAGTCAATAATCTAGCTCACATCATGATGACCCACATGTATATGGGATCAATCATAGTTTTTTTGATATGTAAGAGTGTCGAACCTAACGAGGAGTAGAAGGAAAGGACAACTAGTTTTCATCAAGGTAGTTTCTGCAAGAATTAAACAAGCGGTAACAGATAGTTTGGTAGCAAGATGAATTGTAACAAGTAACTAGGGACAAAAGTAAATAAAGTGCAGCAAGGTAGCCCAATCCTTTTGAGTGCAAAGGACAGGACGAAACAAGTACTTATAATGATGAAAACGTTCTTGAGGACACACCGAAATTTAATCTAGTCACTTTTACCATGTTCTTTTGATCCGCGTTCGCTACTTCGATGATTTCATATGTGGGTGGACGGGTGCTTGGGTGCTGTTCTTACTAGAAAAAGCCTCCCACTTATGATTACCCCCTATCACAAGCATCCACAACTACGAAAAGAGAATTAAGACAAAGTCTAACCATAGGAATAAACATTTGGATCCAAATCAGCCCCTTACAGAATAGCGCATAAACTCGGGTTTAAGCTTCTATCACTCAAGCAACCCATCATCTAAATACTACTCCATAATGAGTTTCCTTAAACCCATGAATGATGATATTTCATGTAGTCGACATTCACATGAGACCATTAAGAAGATCACAACATACATATCACATGTCTTCTGGTAATTTATGTCATTCTGGCTACTAACTGGCTTCCTTGATGCATTAGGGTCATCTAAATGCCTTGGCGAGGGATTTGCACAGCGCGCTCGCAGACATCCAGGGGAAACCCAACAAGGTCATCGACAATCTCGACCGGCTGTGGAAGGAGCTCGTGGTCGAGCGGGTGACAACGGAGCGGCTGAAGGCCTCCCACACGACGGAGTTGGAGCTGCTCGTCGGGGTGCTCCAGAAGGAGGTAGTGGAGAAGGACGACGCGTCGAAGGCGTCGTCATCAAGCGGGCAGGAGGTAGAGAACCTCCGCACCGAGCTGGCTCGGCTCGGAGGGAACCTCCGCAAGGCGTAAGCAGCCAAGACAAAGGCGGAGCGAGAGGCGGCTTGCGCGCTCAAGCTCTTCCACGAGGTCGATAAGGCTTTCTCCCATAGGTGTCTTGATTTTTCTTGGCTGTGTTTGGCCGGCAGCCGGTGTCAACCGGTAGACGATGTCGGGTGTTACTTTGCTTATCTTGCACCTAACCCTTCTTGCTGGTCTAGATCAGTTCCCGGAGACTCAGCCCCGAGCGGAGCAAGCCATCAGAAAACACCGGGAGGAACTGCCCCGAGATGGTGGCGAGGTGGACAAGGACGCCGGCAGGGCAATGGTGGAGGTGGCCCTCGCCTACGATGTTCATCTAACCCACATGCAAGCGTTCCTTGGGCAGCTCCGAGCGGCGGGCGAGAGCCTCATCGAGGCTCTCTGGCCTGACCAGGCGGGAAAATTGGCGCCGTATAGGTGGGAAAGTGGCTCGATCACGCCGTGGGGTGTTTTGATACGTGGGGGGCCGTCTGCGGTGTAGGGAGGCGCATCGATGGCTTTGTCTTTTTCCCTCTCCTGGTATCCATGTATTAGACTGGGATGGCTGGCCAACATGCATGCGGAGGCATGGAGGGACTTGGCACGGCATGACGAGGTAATCGTCTTCCAGGCCAACGAGCTTGCCAACTACGCATGGCTGGACGCGTACTTCCCAGAGCTAGGGGAGGACAGCGCGCCCGTCCCATATGATGTGTTTGGCGTCCCGCTTGGCTATGGCGCAGAGGAGGTCGGCTCCAACTCATGGGAGCCTGCTGCTGAAGACGTGGCGGGCGAGACACATGCGGGCGAGGCAGCCACGTCCTCTACGGAAACGGTGATGCCGCCAACTTACGACACGTGAGCTAGAAGACTCCGCTAGCTGGCGACGCGGAAGCGAGCCAGAAGACTCCACTGGCTGGCGACGCAAAAGCAAGCCGGGAGACTCCACCAGCAGACGGCACGACCAAGGGCCAGACGCTCTCGCTAGCAGGTGGCGCGAACGTGACCAGCAGCCGCCGTGAGCGATCTAGAGCTGTTTATTTCGTATTTTCTGTTTGAAGTTGTGATGAACAAGTCCACCCACCGGGAGTGTATGATTATTGCAATACACTCTCGGCCTTGTGCCACTATCTTTATTTAAGTGTTTGCAGTTTATCAAACTTGTAGATTATCGCCTGCCTGCTGGCCCGTTCGGCACCTTTTCTTGCCTGAATCTTTTTTCTTTCGCCCTGAGGCTGGTCACAATGGGGAGGAACTTAGCAGTAACATCACACACTCCAATACAACTTTGCTTATGTGGCACGTATTTAGTGAAGAGAGAGGTGCTTGTGGTAACTAGCTAAGTTACCGGAACATCACACACTCCAAGAAACAATGAGTCCATAGCCTAATAAATGCATTGTTGCATATGACACTACATACATGTTACTCCCCATTGTGGAGGTAGGAACATAGTCTAGGAAAGCGTGTAGGTTCCTACCTTATGTTACTCTCCATTGTGACCAGCCTGACCCCTTCGCCTTTGTTCCTGATGGCCGGACAACCGGGTTGCAGTCTGTGTCCGGGTCAAGGAGTGGGCTCCGGGAGGGCTGGGGTATGGTACTTTGGATTTTTACAATTTTGCATTGGAACAAACCACTTAGCACGGCCGGGCCTGGTCCGTCCCTTATTGTTATTCCTATCCTTGCCGCCCCTTTGCTTTTGCTCCGCCGGCCGGACAACCAGCTTGTGGTGTGTAGCCACGCAAGGGTTGGATCACGGGAGAGGGGATATAGTACTTAATTGTTCCGGGGAAGGTTAGGTTGGGCCGGCCACTCCTCGAGGAGGTTGTCCGGTCCGGTGGCGACCCGTAAATTTTTTTTTGCCAAAGGTATGATAGGAAGGGCAGTGCGCGAGACCTCCTCGGGGATGCCGGCTGTTCATTAATTTGCAGAACACGAGAAGTTACATACATACAATTGCTTCACCTGCTAAACAGGCGAAGGAGCTGCTCGTTCCATGGTTGCTCCGTTTCGGAGCCCCACGCATCCCTCTTGTTATTTCTGGCATTCCATGTGTCGATTATGTAGTACGCATTGTTGCTCAACGCCTTGCTGACGATGTACATGCCCTCCCATGGTGCGGATAGGTTGTGCTGGCCGGCAGTCCGTTGGATCAGCCGAAGCACCAGGTCATCCTCTCGGAATGAGTGGGGCTTGACCCGCCGGCTATGACAGCGGTGCAGGGCCTACTGGTAGATGGATGATCTAGACAGCTCCAGCTTGCACGCCTCCTCGAGGAGATCGACACCGTCTGTTCATTCTTCTTTTGCATCAGCCTCTCTATAGAGCGTGACCCACAGGGAGTCGAACTCAATGTTTGTGGGGATTATTGCCTACGCCTCGTACACCAAGAAGAAGGGGTGAAATCAGTCGACCGGTTGGGCATGGTCCGCAACCTCTAGAGCACAGCCGGTAGCTCCTCGACCCAAGTGCCAGCATAGTGCTCCAGCGGATCGACCATCTGTGGTTTCTAGCTGGCCAGGATTAGGTCATTGGCCAACTCCGCCTAGCCGTTCGACTGTTGGTGGGCCATGGATGCGAGGTCCAGCCGGATACCTCGCGCCTCGCACTAGCAAGCCAACGAGCGAGTGGGAACTCGCCTTGGTTGTTGTCCTTGAAAATCTCGCGGCCCTTCTCCAGCTCGACAAAGCGCTAGAACACCCCAGAAACGTCGCGCTTACTGAGTTCATTATTGACGATGATGTATGTGGAAGAGCATCGTTGGATATGCCGTGCCTCAACCTCATCTACAGGCAGGTCACTGTTCACAACGTGGTTGAGAAAATGGTGCCCCTAGGACAGGGCCGTGACCACTGTCCCGCAGCCACTAGGCCAGCCAGGGCGGGGTCGGCAGCTGGCGGGCCGGCTGACACATCCCCAAAGTCGGATGGTGTAGTCCCCGACCAGGTGCTATCAACACTCGGCCTGGACGGGCAGTCCCCGAGCCAGCGCTGGCAGCCCCCGGTCCGGGTTGCGCAGGCAGCAAGTTGGTGCCGGCAGCCCCCGGACCGAGTGGAGCAGTCACGTTGCCGGTTGGAGCAGGCGGCGAGTTGGTGCCGGCAGCCCCAGAGCCAGGCGGAACAGTTTTCGAGCAGGATGGCACACGCGGCGAGTTGGTGCCGGCAACCCCCGAGCTAGGCGGGGCAGTTTTTGGGCCGGCTGGCGCGGGCGATGAGTTGGTGCTGGCAGCCCCTGATCAAGGCAGAGCAGTCCCCGAGTCAGTGTCGGCAACCCCCAGGATTGACAGGGAAACCCACGGGTCAGTTGGAATGAAGATTGACATGTCGACTAGGATGGGTTGCCGCGGAAAGCCGATCTCGGTGTGCGTGTCGGCAGCCTCGTTGTGGGACAGAAGGACGTGATGTAATTCATAACCTTCGAAACCGTCGGTCAATGGATGGACTAGGAAGCGGTAGTTGTCCATGTTTGCGTCCCTGGCGTCCCATTCGCTATTGACTTGCTACACCACCAGGTTGGACTCATTGAAGCACAAAATGCATCGGATGTCGATCTCCCTGGCCATCTGGAGGCCATGGGGGAGCGCTTCATACCCAACCATGTTGGTTGAGGCAGGAAAGTGGATCTGCAAGACATACTGCAGTCGGTCCCCTTTGTAGAGGTGAGCACGATGCCAGCTCCAAGGTCGGAGCGGATCATCGATCCGTTGAAGTGAATGCGCCAATGAGTGGTCAGGAGGTGGGAGTAGGTACTCCCTCTCTGCCCAGTTGACGAGGAAGTCCGCCAAGGCTTGATACTTGAGGATTGTGCCAGACTTGTAGGTGGTGTGGTGGTTGGCTAATTGGAAGGCCCACTTGGTGATCCGACCGTCTGCGTCCTGGTGGCCCATGATCTCCCCGAGGGGAGTTGTGCTCACCACCGTGATAGGGTCCTCCTCAAAGTAGGGCTTGAGCGTCGTACTGCTAGGAACACTCCGTAGCACATCTTCTGGTAGTGGGGGTAATTCTTCTTGGAGGCTGACAGCACCTCGTTCAAATAGTAGACTCATAGCTGGACCAGCTGGGCCTAGCCCGCCTCTGAATGTTTAATGGCCATGATGATGCTGACCACCCGACTCGTCGTTGTTACGTAGAGGAGCATTGGCTCCTTGTCTGCTGGCGCGGCCAAGATGGGCGTGGTGGAGATCACTCGTTTGAGGTCACGAAGCGCCTCGTCCGCCTGGTCAGTCCAGACAAAGTTGTCCGCCTTCTTGAGCAGCCAGTAGTGGGGGAGCGCCTTCTCCCCCAGCCGGTTGATCAAGCGGCTGAGCGAGGCCAGACAACAATTAATCTTGTGGATGCCGCCCAGATTGGTCAGACGAGATTGCCCGAATCTTCTCCGGATTGTCCTCGATCCCTCACTCGGAAACAAGGAAACCGAGGAGCTGGCTGGCTAGGACGCCGAACACGCATTTCTACTGGTTCAGCCAGATTTCGACATCGCGTAGGATTGCTAACATCTCTGTGAGATCGTCTAGGAGGGTGCACTTTTTTTGTTGTTGACAACAACATCGTCTACGTAGAAGTGCACACTACGGCTGAGCTGCGTGTAGAGGCATCGCTGCATGCAACGCTGAAAGGTGGCGCCAACATTTTTGTGCCTGTATGCCATGGTGATGCAGTTGAGCACCCCGAGGTGGATGATAGAAGTTGTTTTGAGCCGGTTAGCGGGATTCAGCTTGATTTGGTGGTAGCGTGAATAGACTTCCAAGAAGGACAGCAACTCGTAGCTGCCCGTAGAGTCAATCACTTGATCGATACGAGGCAAAGCGAATGGATCCTTGGGGCATGCCCTGTTTTGGCTTGTGTAGTCGATACACATGCGCCAAGTTTTGTTTTACTTCAACACCGGGACAGGGTTCGCCAACCAGTCTAGTTGGAAGACTTCCATGATGAAGTCGGCTGCTACTAGCCGAGCGATTTCTTCACCAATGGTTTTCCGCTTCTCCTTCGAGAAGTGGTGCAGTGGTTGCTGAACTGGTTTTGCGTCCGTGCAGACGTGTATGAAGTGCTCGGGGTTCTTCCTCGGGACTCCATGCATGTCCTTTGGGGACCATGCGAAGATATCCTCATTGTCATGGAGGGAGTACGATGTTGAGGCCAGCACCAACCATGCTCTCCTATTTGTCACTGAGGCCGGCCCCGACCACAACGTACTTGCCGGTGGGGTCAGCTAGGTCGAGAGGGAACCTCTTGATGTCCTTGCCGGTGACTGGATCGAACTGGTACTACCTAGTCGGCTCGGGCATGGCTAGTGGCTTGCTGGAGAGACCCACAAGCCAGTCGATGTGGCACAGCTCCTCACATATGATGTGGAATTCGGCCAGCTTGGTCCCACCACCACGCACTCGGTCAACTTCTTGTAGTCGCCAGTGATGGTGATGCTACTGTTGACGATGGTGTTGACCTCCTGCGCACGCCCGCGCTGGCTTTGCTTGTCGTTGTCTTTCGTGGTGAAGACAACGTAGGTCGTGTGTTGGTCAGGGTAATCATCCCGAGCATCCTGACCCAGGATCGGGCGACGGCTGTGGCGGTGGCAGCGGCGCCGGTGCAGGCAGTAGCGGCGGTGCCGGCACGAGAGGTAGCGCATCGCTTCGTGCAATCTTGGTGAACCAACTGCACTGGTGGGCCGTGTGCGTGGCTGATTTGGCCCCCCTATGGAACTTATAGGGGCCATCCAGCATTGCCTCGAAGGTGTACTTGGGTGCCAAGGCTGCTTGCCCTCGTTGGTGTGTTGACGTCGGCTGGAGCCCGGTCCATCTTCCATCTTGCCCTCTTCTACAATGGCGACTTGCTGGCTACCGTAGTGAGCATCGGGTTTCTAGGGCTTCCGCTTGCCCTGATCCGGCTGCAATCTGTCGACTGCTAAAGCGGCAGACGGCCTGGCCACGGCGTATGATCTGAAGCATGTCTAGGGGGTGATTAGTCTTCTTAACCAAATAAAAACTTAGCCTTTTCTCAATTTTAGTTGTGGGCAAGTGCTACTGCAACAAAAGACCTTCCAACGGCGCCAGAAATAGGCGTGTTGCGGCACCAGGAATCCTTCTGCTACGGCTACGCCTTAAGGGACTTCCTAGGCAAATATGCAAAGAATTTCCCCCGTGGCCTTGGAGCCATGCGTTGGTGTTCCCTTGAAGCGGAAAGGGTGATGTAGCGCAGCGGTGGTAAGTATTTCCCTCAGTTTGAGAACCAAGGTATCGATCCAGTGGAGTATCACAAGTGCGTGCACAAACACAAAAAGCTTGCTCCCAACACTATGAAGGGGTTGTCAATCCCTTATAGATTGTTCGCCAAGTGAGAACTGAAAGCAACAAAGTAAAAAAGCAAAGTAAAGGCAAAAGTGGAAACGATAGGTGTGAATAGACCCGGGGGCGTAGTGTTTACTAGTGGCTTCTCTCATGAAAGCAAGTAGACGGTGGGTGAACAAATTACTGTCGAGCAATTGATTGAACCGCGCAAAGTCGTGACGTCATCTATGGCAATGATTATATCTATAGGCATCACGTCCAAAACAAGTAGACCGATACTTTCTGCTGCTACTATTATTACTCCACAAGTCGACCGCTATCTAGCATGCATCTAGTGTATTAAGTCCAAAAGAACAGAGTTACGCCTTAAGAAAGATGACATGATGTAGATGGACAATCTCATATCTACGACAAATCCCACCTTGTTACCCTTGATGGCAACGAGACGATGTGTGCCTTGCTGCCCCTACTGTCACTGGGAAAGGTCACCACAAGGTAAGAACCCAAAACCAAGCATTTTTCCCATTGCAAGAATCATAGATCTAGTTGGCCAAACAAAACCCAAGACTCGGAGGGACTTACAAGGATATCAAATCATGCATATAAGAAATCAGCAAAGACTCAAATATATATCATAGATAATCTGATCAGAAATCCACAATTCATCAGATCTCGACAAACACACCGCCAAAGAGGATTACATCGGATAGATATCCATGAAGATCATGGAGAACTTTGCATTGAAGATCCAAGAGAGAGAAGAAGCCATCTAGCTACTAACTACGTACCCGTAGGTCCGAAGTGAACTACTCACGAGTCATTGGAGGGGCGGTGATGTTGATGTAGAAGCCCTCCAACTCCAAAGTCCCTTCCGGGAGGGCACCGGGAAGGGTCCCTAGATGAGATCTCGCGAAAACGGAAGCTTGTGGCGGCGGAAAAGTATTTTCGTGGATCCCTTGATTTTTTTTCTGTATTTTAGGGAATATATAGGCGAAGGATCTAGGTCAGGGGGTGCCAAGGAGGCCACAAGCCTGCCCACTACCGCCACCTGGTGGTGGATGGGGGGCTTGTGGGATCCCTGTAGCCCTCCTGGCTTGGCCCACAAGCACCCTGATCTTCTTCCGTTCGGGAAAAATTTAATTCGCGAATTTTATTCCGTTTGGACTCCGTTCCAAAATCAGATCTGAAAAGAGCCAAAAACACAGAAAAAACAGGAACTGGTACTTGGCACTGAATTAATAAGTTAGTCCCAAAAAAGATATAGAAGGTAGATAAAACATCCAAAGATGACAAGATAACAGCATGAAACCATCAAAAATTATCGATATGTTTGAGACGTATCAAGCATCCCCAAGCTTAACTCCTGCTCGTCCTCGAGTAGGGAAGTGATAAGAATGAATTTTTGATGCTTTCATGCTAACTATCATAGATGTCCTTTGTAACTCCTCTTATGTGATGTAAATGTTCAGATCCATTAGATTCAAAACAATAGTTTGCTATTGACGTGGAAACAATAATAATTCAAGCAAACTAGCAAGGTAATCATGAACTTTCAAAATAACAAGGCCAAAAGGAAGTTATCCCCACAAAAGCATATAGTCTGGCTATGCTCTATCATCATTGCACAACGAATTTAAATCATGCTCAACCACGGTATTGGCCAAGTAATTGTTTCACACCTTTACTTTCTCAGACCTTTTCAACTCTCACGCAATACATGAGCGTGAGCCATGGTTTTAGCACTATAAGTGGTGTGGAGTGTGGTGGAGATTGCAAGACAAAATAAGGAGAAGATGGTCACATTAACTAGGCATATCAATGAACTGTGGAGATGATCATCAATAGATATCAATGTGAATGAGTAGGGATTGCCATACAAATGATGCACTAGAGCTAAGAGTATGTGAAAGCTCTTTAAGGAAAACTAGTGGGTGTGCATCCAACTTGCTTGCTCACGAAGACCTAAGACAATTTTGAGGAAGCCTATCATTGGAATATACAAGCCAAGTTATATAATGAAAATTTCCCACTAGCTATATGCTGGTGACAAAACGAGAGACTCTCAATCATGAAGATCATGGCGCTTAATATGCACAAGTGTGGAAAAGTGGTAGCATTGTCCCTTCTCTCTTTTTCTCTCATAATTTTTTTGTGGGCTCTTTGGCCTCTTTTTTTTTATTTTTTTTATTTTGGTGGGCATCTTTGTCCTCTTTTATTTCCTCACATGGGACTATGTTCCATCAATGATGATCATCACCCTTTCAACTCAAAACTTAGAGCAACGATGACTCTATATGGAATGCCTTCGGTAGTGTACCATGAGAATGATCTAGCATGGCATAGACATTAATGGAAACATCATGCTAGCTATCTTACGATCATGCAATGGCAATGTAGACGTGGTGGCACATGTCATGGTGGTAGTTGCATGGCAATATATCCTGGAATGACTTTGAAAAAGCCATAGTAGGTAGGTATGGTGGCTGTTTTGAGGGAGGCTAATGGTGGGTTTTGTGCACCGGCGAAAGTTGCACGACACTAAGAAGATAGTGATGGTGGAAGGTAAAAGTGCATCTAAACCATGGACTCAACATTAGTCATGAAGAACTCATATACTTGTTGCAAAAGTTTTATTAGTAATCGAAACAAAGCATTCAACGCATACTCCTAGGGGAAGGGTTGGTAGGTATAAACCATCGCGCGATCCCGACCGCCACGCCAAGGATGACAATCAATAGACTAATCATGCTCAGATTTCATCACATAGCGGTTCACCATGCGTGCATGCTGCCGGAATCACGAACTTCAACACAAGTATTTCTAGATCCACAACACCTTACTAGCATAACTTCAATATTACCAAAACCACAACTCAAAACTAATTGAGATGAATCAAACTTCTCTAAATATTCAATGCACATGAAGGAGGAAGTTTTCGTATTCCTTTGTATAACTACCCCTTTTGAGACTACTTTCAAAGCATAGATCAACTACCAAGCCACGCACCACTGTGCTCTAAAATATATAAGTGAAGCACATAGAGCAAAAGCATCTAGCTCAAAAGATATAAGTGAAGCACATGTGAGCTGAATTGTCAACCAGAAGATATAAGTGAAGCTCGACAAAATCATGGTGAGTGCATGTATATCTCTCTTGGTGTGGAGCAAGGATGATTGTGACACAACAAAAATAAAAAAACTCCTACGATACAAGACGCTCCAAGCAAAAACACATAACATGTGGTGAATAAAAATATAGCCCCAAGTAACGTTACCGATGGCTTGAAGACGAGAGAGGGGATGCCTTCCCGGGGCATCCTGAAGCTTAGGCTTTTACGGCATCCTTGAATATCTTGGTGTTCCTTGGGCATCCCCAAGCTTGATCTCTTGCCACTCTTTATCTCTTTGTCCAGGAGAACTTCACCCAAAACTTGAAAACTTCACAACATGAAACTCAAACAGAAACTCGTGATAACATTAGTATGAGAAAGCAAACCACCACTTCCTTAGGTACTGTAGAAAACTTAAATTCTACTTATTATGATGTTGGGTTATTGTATTTTCAATCTTCCATGGCTAATAGCCCCCGATACTATCCATAGTTTCATCAAAATAAGCAACCAACACAACAAAAACAGAATCTGTTAACAGCAGACTATTCTGTAGCAATATGTATATTTCGTATACTTCTGGTACTTCAAAAATTCTGAAACATTACGACATTCTCAAGAATTTGTGTAGCAATCAGCAGCAAAAGGAGTCAACTCAAAAGCTCTTACAGAAAAAAAAGAAAATTATTTTTGTGAGCAGAAAGTTTCTGTCTTTTCCAGCATGACCAAACGATCATCCCCAAGACTAATCATAACGGTTTTGCTTGGCACAAACGCAAAAGGAAACACAAAAAACACAATCATAACAGAATTATGAAAGTGTGGAAAACACAAAACAGAAAGAAAAAGGATAAATTCGTTGGGTTGCCTCCCAACAAGCGCTTTTGTTTAACGCCCTTAGCTAGGCAAAAGGTTTTCAATGATGCTTACACGAAAGACAAGAATTGAAGCACAACGAGAGCATCATAAAGCATGTGAAAATCACATCTAAGTCTAACATACTTCCTATGCATAGGCATTTCATAGGAAAACAGATTTTCAAGACAATCAATAGTTGCCATATGCAAGGAAGAAGAAAGAGACAATATCAATCTCCACATAACGAGAGGTAATTTGGTGACATGAAAGTTTCTACCAAAATATTTTCCTCTCTCATAGCAATTACATGTGGGATCATATTCAAATTCAACAATATAGCTATCCCATAGGATATTCTTTTCATGATCCACATGCATGCAAAGTTGACGCTCTTCAAAAATAGTGGGATTATCATCAACTAAAGTCATGACTTCTCGAATCACACTTTCAATATTGTTACAAATATCATATTCATCATGAGGTTTGAACAAATTTTCAAGATCATAAGAAAGATCATCACCCCAATCATGATTATTGCAACAAGTAGGGTTTTGCATATTTTTAACATGATTTTCACTAATAGGATTTATTGTGAAACCATTGCAATCATGCTTTTCATCCAAGGAGCCCTCGTGAATCACTTCATAAATTTATTCCTCACAAATTTTAGATTCACGCATCTCAAGCAAAACTCCATAAAGATAGTCAAGTGCCCTCAACTCACTAGCAATTCGTTCCTCATAAGTGGGTCTCTTAAAGAGATTAGCAAGTGGATGAGGATCCATATCACTAGATTTTTAGCAAGCGAAGATGCAAACATATTGAAGGCACATAGAACACAAGCAACGGAAAGGCAAACGAGAGAAAAGGGCAAAAAGGCAAAAGGCAAAAGAAAACGGCAAGGGAGAAAGGCAAATGGAAACGGCAAATGTGAAGTGGGGGAGAGGAAAACGAGAGGCAACTGGCAAAAAAGTAAATGCAAGAGATGAGTTTGTGAGACCTACTTATATAGATCTCTCCTTCCCTGGCAACGGCGCCAGAAATACTTCTGCTACTGCAACAAAAGACCTTCCAACAGCGCCAGAAATTGGCGTGTTACGGCACGAGGAATCCTTCTGCTACAGCTACACCTTAAGGGACTTCCTAGGCGAATATGCAAAGGATTTCCCCCGTGGCCTTGGAGCCTTGCGTTGGTGTTCCCTCGAAGCGGAAAGGGTGATGTAGCGCAGCGGTGGTAAGTATTTCCCTCAGTTTGAGAACCAAGGTATCGATCCAGTGAAGGAGTATCACAAGTGCGTGCACAAACACCAAAAGCTTGCACCCAACGCTATGAAGGGGTTGTCAATCCCTTATAGATTGTTCGCCAAGTGAGAACTGAAAGCAAAAAAGTAACAAAGCAAAGTAAAAGCAAAAGTGGAAACGATAGGTCTGAATAGACCCGGGGGCAGTAGTGTTTACTAGTGGCTTCTCTCATGAAAGCAAGTAGACGGTGGGTGAACAAATTACTGTCGAGCAATTCATTGAACCGCGCAAAGTCGTGACGTCATCTATGGCAATGATTATATCTATATGCATCACGTCCAAAACAAGTAGACCGATACTTTCTGCATCTACTACTATTACTCCACACATCGACCACTATCCAGCATGCATCTAGTGTATTAAGTCTGAAAGAACAGAGTAACGCCTTAAGCAAGATGACATGATGTAGATGGACAATCTCATATCTACGATAAAGCCCACCTTGTTACCCTTGATGGCAACTAGACGATGTGTGCCTTGCTGCCCCTACTGTCACTGGGAAAGGTCACAACACGGTAAGAACCCAAAACCAAGCACTTCTCCCATTGCAAGAATCATAGATCTAGTTGCCAAACAAAACCCAAGACTCGAAGAGACTTACAAGGCCATCAAATCATGCATATAAGAAATCAACAAAGACTCAAATATATATCATAGATAATCTGATCACAAATCCACAAGTCATCGGATCTCGACAAACACACAGCCAAAGAGGATTACATCGGATAGATCTCCATGAAGATCATGGAGAACTTTGTATTGAAGATCCAAGAGAGAGAGAAGAAGCCATCTAGCTACTAACTACGGACCCGTAGGTCTGAAGTGAACTACTCACGAGTCATTAGAGGGGCGATGATGTTGATGTAGAAGCCCTCCAACTCCAAAGTCCCTTCCTGCAGGGCACCGAGAAGAGTCTCCAAATGAGATCTCACGGAAACGGAAGCTAGCAGCGGCCAAATAGTATTTTCGTGGATCCCTTGATTTTTTTTCTGTATTTTAGGGAATCTATAGGCGAATGATCTAGGTCGGGGGGCGCCAGGGAGGCCACAAGCCTGCCCACCGCCGCCCCCCTGGTGGCGTATGGGGAGCTTGTGGGCTCCCTGTAGCCCTCCTGGATTGGCCCACAAGCCCCCTGATCTTCTTCCGTTCGGGAAAAATTTAATTCGGGGATTTTATTCCGTTTGGACTCCGTTCCAAAATCAGATCTGAAAAGAGCCAAAAACACAGAAAAAATAGGAAGTGGCACTTGGAACTGATTAATAAGTTAGTCCCAAAAAAAGATATAAAAGGTACATAAAACATCCAAAGATGACAAGATAACAGCATGAAACCATCCAAAATTATAGATACGTTTGTGACGTATCAGCAAGTTTTAGCAATTCTTGTAAGTCAAGCACACACTCACTTCTAGGAGAAAGCCTACTAGTCGAGCTAGTTTTTGGGCTGACAGTAGCGCGGGCACCAGCGCTACTAGTACGATGCTACAACTAACTTGTAGTAGTAACGTTGGTATCCCCGTGCAACTGCTATGCCTACTTAGCAGTAGTGTAGGTCTGACCGGTGCTACTGCTTTCGGCTAAACTGTGCTACTGCTATACCTACTTAGCTATAGCGTTGGTACAACCAACGCTACTCCTATGTTTACACAATTTTTCAGCTACGTATTTGTGTTGTATTTGTATAGGTTTTATAAAGTGTTATAATCATATCATAAACATGCAATATGGTCATCATATCATACACATAGTAGTCTCATCATATCATCACATCATCCAACAGAAATGACGTCGTCTCATCATATATAATCACAGTATAGCAATACAAGTTAAGTGACATGTCTCGAATACAAGCAACTGCATGGTCATCACATAGACATCTTCCATCATATATCTAAACAAAGATATATATAGAAGAAAAGCAATCACCATGAGAAGAGCGCAATAATGTAGTAGTTCTTGAGGCGCCAGTTATGATCCCTCTCTCGTGCTAGCGTGAACCTCAAGTAACTAACTTCTGCTTCGCTCTGCTATCGGACCATCTTTGGCTGCCGCCCGGAAACCGGTGCACCTGGGCCTGACACTCAGTCCACTCGTCATACACTCCTGGAACCTTGCCTATGTACACGGTCTAGCACTTCTTTTCCATCGATGATCTATGTACCTGCATCGTCACATGAGTCAATAAGACACAACAAAAATATATAGTTGAGCAATAGAAAGATATAAAGTTAGAAAAAATATAAGCAACATATCATAAGCATAAATAACGAAGTTCATAGTACCTAAACAGACACATCTTCATATATCGTCAATCACTCCAACATGTTGTCCATCCATTCAAATCAGGTAGGAAGGACCCGAGCGAAGTGAAAGGTTTCAGGTCGAGACGCTGAGCGGCTACGCAGGTTCGAACGTCTTCCTGGGACATTTGCCCTTCTCCATAGAACATACCTGTTTTTTATAGAACCTCCTTCATGATGACACAGGCAAGGTCACGCAGGATGTCATAGAACTCAGCTCAGAGTGGATGATCCGATACATTTCCTAGATTCTTGGCCCATTGGAGAATATCGACATTACCGGATTTAGGTGACATGCGAGGGTTCTGGAAAGCCCGTTTGGAGTCCAGCATGTGGTGTATGACATAGGTTCCATCACTTAGAGCACCTCTTGGTTGCCAAATGCAGCAGAAGTCGGCCTTATGGCCAAAGAAGGGTGTGTGGTTCCTTGTCCTCTTTTGTATGATCACTCCACCCAATGCCCGTAGAAGAAGATAGAACTGTCGAGAACAGCCTTGATGTGGGTGTGTATCATTTTTATTTGTGTTCTTCGACAAGTCTAAGTAAAGAGTATGGTAGAATTGGGGGTAAAGAATGATGAGGACGGTGTGCCCATCGCTGTGCAAAATAAGTACACCCCAATTTAGCCTCCAAGCGTGCAAATGAATGATATGTGCGGATGACTTACATGGGATGATATGTGCGGATGACTTACATGGGATGATAAGGTAGGAGAATAATATGTTTGTCCTTGTTTAGCCTCCAAGCGTGCAAATCAGCAATGAAGTTCCTCACATATTCACGGTGCGCCGGGTAGACTACCAAGAAGTCCTTGTGCATAAAGTATGGTTCAAGAACACAGATATAAGATATTTTCTCGCGCCTGATGAAGTAGTTCATGTACAAGGCGTGAAGGCGGACAAACGTAAAATCCAGCTTTGTCATGCGAAGCGTGTCAAAGATGTAATAAAATCAAAGGAAGAACTTATCCACCGAGAATTTCTAGACGTATAACCTTTGTTGCGGCAAGTTACCATGTAGAGCGTGTATCCACGTAGAAAGTTTCTCCCTCAATGGCACATCATTATGAAGTGTCCTAAGATTGTCGCCTATTTCCTGTACCTCTCCTTAGGTAGGCTGGGCCGCACGCAGGCACGTCTAGGTATCCCGGTTCACAGAACGCCGATAGTAGACCCCGGGCCCAAGGCGCGCCTGGGCTGGCTTCTTGGCGAAGCCTTGATGGCGGTCTGAAGCGTCGTGGGCCCTAAAGGTCTGCAGACCAGGCTTCACGTGCGTCATGCAGCCATGTGGCAACACTCCCAATTGCCGAGGCACTAGGAGATGCGCCTGGCCAAACTGATCTGACGTCCGAGCGCTGCGCCAGCCATCATCGCTCCTTGGGTACATCACCTCTACGCACGCCACGCGGGCATGCTTCCTCATGAACCGCGTGGGCCCAGGAATGCGGAGGGGCACCAGTCTGAACTCGGTCATATACTTGACACGACGAGGACGATAAGGTCCCCATCGTCTCCGTCTTCTTCATCTTCCACCTCGAGCCCTCTATCCCCCCTGCTCGACACCGGTGAGGGGCCTCAGCCGCCCTTGGAAGTACGCGCTGGTGTCGACAGTGGTCGTGGTTCCACCCTCCCCGGAATCCCCATCGGCAATGTTGGTGGGGCATCGATTGGCGCGAGCGTCCGTAGCGGTCGAGGTGGGATGTCGGCGGTGGCCACCCGGCCGCCACGCCCGCGGCTTCATTCAGCTCACACGGCAATGGAGTTCGTGATGTGGGTGGATAGGATGAAAATCGCATGGTTCCAGCTCCCAAGCTTCTCCGGGCACGTGCTGCCGATCGACGGGCTCCCATGCCTCTGGTTGCAGGGCGACGACAGCTGTGGTGGGGCATCGTTGGTGGAGGTCGAGGTCACCCCCCACGGCTACGTGTACTGGAACCACGGGTGGCAAACGTTTGCCCGCACTAGAGGCCTGAAGGGGAGGCGCTACCGCCACTTCAAATATGATGGGGAGGAGACGCTCTTCGTCAAGATGTTTGGGGAGGAGGGTGAGCGTCTAGGTTGCTGCGCCGAGTACGCTGGTGCGGTGATCTTGTATTTGAGCCCGCCCCCGGTGGTGGGCGCCTCACCTCCGGCAGCAGCAACACCCCTCCGGAGGGAGCCCGAGCGATAGCAGCGACAAAAGCTATGACGAGCCGCCTCGCCGCCGCGCCCGGACCATGGCGGGAGGCCCCCAAGCGAGGCGTCGCTCGTCTGCTCCTGTGGCGCCCGTGAAGGAGGAGGAGGGCATGGATTAAGTGGCGGCGCGCGGGTATCGGACACTTGTGGCAGCAGCCCCCTTGGGACCTCCGTTGGTAGCTGTCGCCTCCTTACTTCTGACCCCGCGGCCATAAAAAAAAGGAAGGGCCCATCAGGCATGTAATGGATTTGGGCGACCTCCCCTTTTGTTAGTAGTGTTGCGTTTGGTTGGTTTGGATACTTAGCTCGGTGTGCTTGCAGTGAACCTCTTTTGTTGTGAGGCGTTGTTATGGTGCTCGAGGGGCTTGTTGCTTGCTTGGCTTCTCCTCGTTGTGGGTGAGGTGGGTCGATGCTCTATGTCAGCAGGCCCCAGTCCCGCACATTTCCCTGTCGTCGTGAGGCGCGACCCATTACCAAGGTCATTCCTCACGGGGCAAGGCCCTGACACCCGTGATACCGACAGAATGTGCTTGGACGGCACCAGGGTGGCCATGTGGCTCTGCGACCGGTAAGGCTCCCGAGGCGCGATGCTCTGGAGCCCCCTTAGACGTTCAAGAGGCCCTCGGGGATTCTGCTTTATGCTTTTGAAGGGTATGGTTTCGGGAGATGCCTAGTGTGCATTCAGGAAGCTCAGCATCAGCAGGTCCCGGTCCCGTCCATTTACCTACGGTCGTGAGGCACGACCCGTTACCAAGGTTGTTCCTCATGGGCAAGGACCTGACGCCCGCGATGTCGACCGAATGTGCGTGGACGGCACCAGGGTGGCCATGGGGCTTTGTGACCAGTGAGGCTCCTGAGGCGCGATGCTCAGGAGCCCCCTTAGACGCTCAACTTGTCCCCAGAGAAACAATCGTTGTAAGAAAACACCAAATTTTGTTCCCTCTCCAAGATGGCGCACCGAGCCGTAAATGGGACTCTTGAGTGAGTATCAGATAGCATGAGTCTGCCGACTCGTCCGTGAGTGCCATGCGAGGGTCCGGGCGCCAAGGCATTGGCGAGGTGTCGGAACCGTGCCCCCAGCCCCCTCTCGTGGGGTACGAGCGGGGGGGCAGGCAAATGCTGGACTCAGAGGAAGAGCGTGTGCAACGAAGAACGTCCGAGAAAACAAGCTTTCGTAAATACTTCATTTGGAAAAGCCCCGAGTTTGATTTCATAAATATAAAGCAAATCCAAGCCAGAGAAAAGCAATCGAAACTCGCGTCCGGCGCCCTATCTATTCTCTGCCTCTGTTTCCCCCATCTCAGAGCATGAGTCTTCAACTAGGCGTGGGAGGGACCCCTCTGCGTCCTCAGGGGGCTCGGGCGTATACAGCTGCAGCTTGTTATTACGTGAGAGTGTCACGGTGGGGGTGTATCTAGGAGGTCGCGAGGACACTTTAGCCTCGCGAGTGTCCCTACCCCTGAGGCATAGGCGCCTGAGTTGATTTCCTTTTAGGTCGGGCATAGTCATTGGCGGACTGAGTTGATTTCCTTGTCAACTGCAGGCATAGTCACTTGCGGACTGAGTTGATTGCCTCTGTCTTCTCCCCTGCGCAGAGCGTAGGGATTCCACTAGGCGTGGGAGGGACCCCTCCGCATATTTGGGGGGCCCCGAGCGTATAAAGCCACAACTCGTTATTACATGGGAGTGGCACGGGATGAAGTAGGTTCCGGAAGGATTGAAGGACGATGCAGAGACGGTGTAGACGCTTTACGTGTAGAACTTCCGGAAATGTTGGATGTTCCACGCGTTCTAGATGGGAACTCCATCTTGAGTCTTGATACCCACAAGTATAGGGGATCAATCGTAGTCCTTTCGACAAGTAAGAGTGTCGAACCCAACGAGGAGTAGAAGGCTCTCATAAATGGTTTTCAGCAAGGTAATAACTGCAAGCATTGAAAGTCGCGGTAATGAGTGATGGTGTAGCGAGGTGAAACATAGCAAGTGAAAAGTAACAAGTAACAAGTAGTAGCAATGGTGCATCAAGTGGCACAATCCCTTTTGTAGAAAGGGACAAGCCTGAACAAAGTCTTATAGGAGGAAAAACGCTCCCGAGGACACACGGGAATTTCTGTCATGCTAGTTTCATCATGTTCATATGACTCGCATTCGTTACTTTGATAGTTTGATATGTGGGTGGACCGGCGCTTGGGTACTTCCCTTACTTGGACAAGCATCCCACTTATGATTAACCCCTCTCGCAAGCATCCGCAACTATGAAAGAAGAATTAAGACAACGTCTAACCATAGCATAAAACTAGTGGATCCAAATCAGCCCCTTACGAAGCAACGCATAGACTGGGGTTTAAGCTTGTGTCACTCCAGCAACCCATCATCTACTTACTACTTCCAAATGCCTTCCTCTAGGCCCAAATATGGTGAAGTGTTATGTAGTCGACATTCACATAACACCACTCGAGGAAAACACAACATACATCATATCGAAATACCGAACGAATACCAAATTCACATGACTATTATTAACATGACTTATACCATGTCCTCAGGAACAAAATTAACTACTCACAAAGCATAATCATAATCATGATCAGAGGTGTAATGAATAGCATCAAGGATCTGAACATAAACTCTTCCACCAAGTAATCCAACTAGCATCAACTACAAAGAGTAATCAACACTACTAGCAACATTACAAGTACCAATCGGAGTCGCGAGACGGAGATTGGTTACAAGAGATGAACTAGGGATTGGAGAGGAGATGGTGCTGATGAAGATGTTGATGAAGATGCCTCCCCTCCGACGAGAGGAGTGTTGGTGATGACGATGGCGACGATTTCCCCCTCCGGGAGGGATGTTTCCCCAGTAGGATCGTCCTGCCGGAGCTCTAGATTGGATCTGCTCAAGTCCCGCCTCTTGGCGGCGGCGAAACCACGAAAAAGCTCCCTATTGATTTTTTCTGGAACGAAACCCTTCATATAGGAAAAGAGGGGGCCCAGTGGGCCGTTAGGGAGCCCACAAGCCCTGTAGCCGCCACACAGGCTTGTGGCGCCCTGGTAGCTCCCCTCTGGTACTTCTTTCGCCCAGTATTTTTTTACATATTCCCAAAAAATTCCACGTAAATTTTCAGGGCATTTGGAGTTGTGCAGAATAGAGGACTCAGATTTGCTCCTTTTCCAGTCCAGAATTCTAGCTGCCTGAATTCTCCCTCTTCATATAAACCTTGCAAAATAAGAGAGAAAATGCATAAATATGGTACCACAAAGTAATATAACAGCCCATAAAGCGATAAATATCAACATGAAAGCATGATGCAAAATGGACGTATCAAGTCTCCAGGCGCACTGTACTAGGCGTGGACACATGGATGACCTTGAATGGGCCGTCCCACATGGGCGAGAGCTTATGCAAGCTCTCCCTGGAGCGGATGTTGCGGCAGTGATAGCACCGTAAGGCCTGCTGGTACCTCGCGGCTCGGAGTGAGGCCCGGCGGCACGCCTTCTCTCCAAGCACGAGGTACGTCCCTCGCGCAGCCTCTTTACGCTCCTCATCGAATGCCATGACCCTCGGGGGCCGGTGCTTGATCTCATGGGGAAGGACCGCCTCGGCTCCTTAGACGAGGAAGAACGGGGTTTTTCTGGTGGGCTTAGTAGGAGTGGTGCGGATGGACCATAACACAGATGAGAGTTCGTCGAACCAACCCCGGCCGCAAGCTTTGAGCTTCTTCTTGAAGCTCCTGACCTTGAGGCCTCGCAGGACCTCTGCGTTAGCGCGCTCCGCCTGGCCATTGCTCCACGGGTGGTCCACCGATGCGTTCCTAGGTTAGCATAGTAAACCTTGAATAGCTGGCTGGTCAACTGCGAACCGTTGTCGGTGATGATGCAGTTGGGGATGCCGAAGCGGCTCACGAGCCCCTTCATGAATGGTGCGCACGGGCTACTAGGCAGGGATGGTGCGCACGGGCTCCACCTCCGCCCACTTGGTGAATTTGTCGATAGCGACGTAGAGGTAGCGGAAGCCACCCGCCGCCCGTGGTAAGGGCCCCATTATGTCCAGCCCCCAGACTACGAAGGGCCAGGAAAGCGGAATTATCTTGAGGCCCTACGCGGGCTGGTGTATCTGCTTGGTGTAAAACTGGCAGGCCTCGCAAGACCGGACCAACTCGGTGGCGTCGTCCAACGTTGTAGGCAAGTTGAAACCTGACTTGAATGCCTTACGTGCGAGCATGCGTGAAGAGGAGTGATGCATGTAGTCCTCTCCGTGGATGTCGGCCAGTAGTTCGCGCCCCTGCTCCCTGGAAATGCACCGCAACACGACATTGTTCTGTAAGCAATAGGTCGAGGCTTGTCGTGCTATGAGCTCCGCGTCTCCTTCCTTCTCAGGCAATGTGTAATGGAGGAGGTACGCTTCGAGTTCCTTCATTGGCCCGTGCCTCCAGGGCCGGGAGTAATCGAGTCCCCGAGGCCTGGCCGCAATCCTAAGCCCCCGAGAGCGGTGCTGGGGATATCCTCTCCATGTGGCGCCGGACTCTCGGGTGACGGTGTCGCGGAAGTCTTGAAGAGTCACTCCTCGAAGACGCCTGGCTCTTGAGCCTCGCTACGCGAAGCTCTGTTGGCTATGTCGTCCGCCTCCTTATTCTTGCCACACGGGACGTGCTGCAGCTTCAGGCCCTGAAAATGTTTCTCAATCTTACGTACCTCCTACAGATCCGCTTCCATGTGCTTGTCCTTAGGCGTGTACTCTTTGTTGGAGAAGTTAACGAGAAGATGGGAGTCGCCCATCACGGCGAGGCGCCGTACCCCCAAGGCCGTCGTGGCTTTGACGCTCGTGATGAGGCCCTCGTACTCTGCTATGTTTTTGGAGACCTTGTGCCCACGCTGGAGGCAGAGCTGTATGGTGTAGTGGAGCTTGTCTCCCGTCGGGGAAGTGAGCACGACTCTAGCCCGTGCGCCCCTGCGTGTGAAGGCTCAATCGAAGTGCATGCTCCATCCTTCGGGTGCCTCCACACTGGGTGCAAGGGATTGGCTCCCTTCCAGCCCCCGGGACAGTGTATCCGTCCACTGAGCCACGAAGTCAGCCAAGGCCGCTCCCTTGATGACCCTAGTCGTGCCGAATTCGATGTTGAAGGCCCGAAGCTCGATGTTCCATTCGGCAACACTTCCCGCCGTGTTTGGGTTATGTAGAATCTTCTCTAAGGGGTAGGCGGAGACGACCTTCATTGGGTGCCCCTGAAAGTAGTGGCGCAACTTCTGCAAAGTAACAAGGAGCGCTAGAAGGAGTTTCTGCTGCATGGCATAGCGTGAGCACGCATCCGGCAGCACCATGCTGACTAAGTACACTGGGTTCTCGACGAGGATGCGGCCCCCCGAGACGTCATGCTCCTCGGCGTGCTAAGGAGGGTTGGGCGTCTCGCGATCTGGAGGAGGGGCCGGGGCGTCAGGCGGCTGAGCGTCTGATGACCCGACGCCGCGGTCTGATCCTCGGGTCCCTCTGCAAAGGGGGGACGAAGCTTGCGAGTCATGCGAGCCCCCAGACTCCGTGGGTTGGGGCCGGCCTAGGTTCCCCGAAGTGGCGCCCTTGCTGGTTTGCTCCTACCTTCCTGCCACCAACGAGGCACTGGCGGAGTGGGGGTGGTAGCAAGGTACAAAAGCACAGGCTCCCGTGGGCGAGGCGCCACCATGACCGGCAGGATCGTGAGGTATCGCTTGAGTTCATCGAAGACTGCATCGGCCTCTCGGGTCCATTTGAAGGGCGCCTTTCTTTTCATGATCTTGAAGAAAGGTAGGGCCCGCTCGCCGAGCTTGGAGATAAACGACCCAAGGAGGTAACACACCCCGCCAATTCTGCATCTCCTCGAGGGTTGTGGGTGCACTCATCCAGTTTATGGCATTGATCTTTACCGGGTTTGCCTCCATCCCCCGGTGTGACACCAGGAAACCAAGAAGTTTGCGTGATGGGACCTTGAAGACGCACTTCTCGGGGTTGAGCTTCAGGTTCACCTCTCCTAGGCTCGCGAAGGTCTTCTCCAAGTCCTCGACCAGGGTTTTTGGCTGCCTTGACTTAAACACGATGTCGTCGACATAGGCCTCCGCGTTCCTCCCAAGCTGGGGTCCCCGAGCGATATGCATCAACCTCTAGAAGGTTGCCCTGGCATTGCGCAACCCGAAGGACATGCACTCGTAGCAGTATACCCCACACTGGGAGAGTAAGACTGTCTTCTCGACGTCCCTCACCGCCATCTTGATCTGGTGGTAGCCCAAAATGCATCCATGAAGCACAGGAGATTGCACTCCGCAGTGGAATGCACGATCTGGTCCATGCGTGGTAGCGGGAACGGGACCTGAGGGCAAGCCTTTTTGAGGCTCGTGAAGTCGACGCACATGCGCTGCTTCCTGCACTTCTTCAGGACGACCACCGGGTTGGCCACCCATTTGTTGGAATTATGCCCTAGAGGCAATAATAAATATAGTTATTATTATAATTCCTGTATCAAGATAATCGTTTATTATCCATGCTATAATTGTATTGAATGAAGACTTATATACATGTGTGGATACATCGACAAAACACTATCCCTAGCAAGCCTCTAGTTGGCTAGCCAGTTGATCAAAGAGAGTTAGGGTCTTCTGATTATGAACAAGGTGTTGTTGCTTGATAACTGGATCACGTCATTAGGAGAATCACGTGATGGACTAGACCCAAACTAATAGACGTAGCATGTTGATCGTGTCATTTTGTTGCTACTGTTTTCTGCGTGTCAAGTATTTGTTCCTATGACCATGAGATCATATAACTCACTGACACCGGAGGAATGCTTTGTGTGTATGAAACGTCGCAACGTAACTGGGTGACTATAAAGATGCTCTACAGGTATATCCGAAGGTGTTCGTTGAGTTAGTATGGATCGAGACTGGGATTTGTCACTCCGTGTGACGGAGAGGTATCTCGGGGCCCACTCGGTAATACAACATCACACACAAGCCTTGCAAGCAATGTGACTTAGTGTAAGTTGCGGGATCTTGTATTATGGAACGAGTAAAGAGACTTGCCGGTAAACGAGATTGAAATAGGTATGCGGATACTAATGATCGAATCTCGGGCAAGTAACATACCGAAGGACAAAGGGAATGACATACGGGATTATATGAATCCTTGGCACTGAGGTTCAAACGATAAGATCTTCGTAGAATATATGGGATCCAATATGGGCATCCAGGTCCCGCTATTGGATATTGACCGAGAAGTCTCTCGGGTCATGTCTACATAGTTCTCGAACCCGCAGGGTCTGCACACTTAAGGTTCGACGTTGTTTTATGCGTATTTGAATTATATGGTTGGTTACCGAATGTTGTTCGGTGTCCCGGATGAGATCACGGACGTCACGAGGGTTTTCGAAATGGTCCGGAAACGAAGATTGATATATAGGATGACCTCATTGGATTACCGGAAGGTTTTCGGAGTTACCGGGAATGTACCGGGAATGACCAATTGGTTCCGGGTGTTCACCGGGGGGGGGGGGGGGGGGCAACCCACCCCGGGGAAGCCCATAGGCCTTGGGGGTGGCGCACCAGCCCTTGGTGGGCTGGTGGCACAGCCCAAGAAGGCCCTATGCACCATAGGAAGAAAATTAAAGAGAAAAGGAAAAAAAAGAGGAGGTGGGAAAGGAGAGAAGGACTCCACCTTCCAAACCTAGGTGGATTCGGTTTGGAAGGGGAGGACTTCCCCCCTTAGCTCGGCCGACCCCTTTGGGGCTCCTTGAGCCTCAAGGCAAGGTCCCCCCTCTCTCTCCGATATATAGTGGCATTTTAGGGCTGATTTGAGACAACTTTGCCACGGCAGCCCGACCACATACCTCCACGGTTTGACCTCTAGATCGCGTTTCTGCGGAGCTCGGGCGGAGCCCTGCTGAGATTAGATCACCACCAACCTCCGGAGCACCGTCACGCTGCCGGAGAACTCATCTACCTCTTCGTCTCTCTTGCTGGATCAAGAAGGCCGAGATCATCGTCGAGCTGTACATGTGTTGAACGCGGAGGTGCCGTACGTTCGGCACTAGATCGTGGGACGGATCGCGGGACGGTTCGCGGGGCGGATCGAGGGACGTGACGACGTTCCACTACATCAACCGCGTTCACTAACGCTTCTGCTGTGCGATCTACAAGGGTACGTAGATCGGAAATCTCCTCTCGTAGATGGACATCACCATGATAGGTCTTCGTGCGCGTAGGAATTTTTTTGTTTCCCATGCGACGTTCCCCAACAGTGGCATCATGAGCTAGGTTCATGCGT
Source organism: Hordeum vulgare subsp. vulgare (assembly GCF_904849725.1). NCBI lineage: Eukaryota > Viridiplantae > Streptophyta > Magnoliopsida > Poales > Poaceae > Hordeum > Hordeum vulgare. The sequence continues at coordinate 183,876,490 of NC_058518.1, forward strand.
AGATGTCTTCTCGAGTAGAACACAAAAGTTTTTGTGGGCGGTGATGTGCATTTTGCTGCCCTCCTTAGTCTTTTCTTGATTCCGCGGTATTGTTGGATTGAAGCGGCTTGGACCGACATTACTCGTACGCCTACGAGAGACTGGTTTCATCGCTACGAGTAACCCCATTGCTCAAAGATGACTGGCGAGTGTCGGTTTCTCCAACTTTGGTTGAATCGGATTTGACCGAGGAGGTCCTTGTATAAGGTTAAATAGCAATTCATATATCTCCGTTGTGGTGTTTGTGTAAGTAAGATGTGATCCTACATGATACCCATGGTCACCACGTAAAACATGCAACAACAAAATTAGAGGACGTCTAACTTGTTTTTGCAGGGTATGCTTGTGATGTGATATGGCGAACGATGTGATGTGATATATTGGATGTATGAGATGATCATGTTGTAATAGATAATATCGACTTGCACGTCGATGGTACGGCAACCGGCAGGAGCCATAGGGTTGTCTTTAAACTAAGTTTGTGCTTGCAGATGCGTTTAATATTTTGCTAGGATGTAGCTTTAGTGGTAATAGAATGAGTAGCACGACAACCCCGATGGCGACACGTTGATGGAGATCATGGTGTGGCGCCGGTGACAAGAAGGTCATGCCGGTACTTTGGTGATGGAGATCAAGGAGCACGTGATGATGGCCATATCATGTCACTTATGAATTGCATGTGATGTTAATCCTTTTATGCACCTTATTTTGCTTAGAACGACGGTAGCATTATGAGGTGATCTCTCACTAAAATTTCAAGACGAAATTGTGTTCTCCCTGACTGTGCACCGTTGCTACAGTTCGTCGTTTCAAGACACCACGTGATGATCGGGTGTGATAGACTCAACGTTCACATACAACGGGTGCAAAACAGCTGCACACACGGAACACTCGGGACACATAAGACCGAAAGGTCGATCATGAATCATATAAATGATATGATTAGCATAGGGATGCTTACCACTGAAACTATACTCAACTCACGTGATGATCGGACTTGAGCTAGTATAAGTGGGTCATGAACCACTCAAATGACTAGAGAGATGTACTTTTTGAGTGGGAGTTTAGCAAGTAATTTGATTAGGTTAAACTCTAATTATCTTGAACATAGTGTAAGTCCAATTTGAATATATTTGTGTTGTAGATCATGGCTCACGCGACAGTCACCCTGAATTTTAATACGTTCCTAGAGAAAGCTAAGTTGAAAGATGATGGAAGCAACTTTGTAGACTGGGCTCGTAATCTTAAGTTAATCCTACAAGCTGGAAAGAAGGATTATGTCCTTAATGCTCCGCTAGGAGATGAACCACCCGCTACAGCTGACCAGGATGTTAAGAACGCTTGGTTAACACGTAAGGAGGACTACTCAGTAGTTCAATGTGCAGTCTTGTATGGCTTAGAACCGGGACTTCAACGTCGCTTTGAGCGTCATGGAGCATATGAGATGTTCCAGGAGTTGAAGTTTATCTTTCAGAAGAACGCCCGGATCGAGAGGTATGAGACCTCCGATAAATTCTATGCTTGCAAAATGGAGGAGAATTCGTCTGTCAGTGAACATGTGCTCAAAATGTCTGGGTACTCAAACCGTCTAGCTGATCTCGGGATTGAACTCCCGCAAGAGGCTATCACTAACAGAATCCTTCAATCACTGCCGCCAAGCTATAAAGGCTTTGTGTTGAACTACAACATGCAAGGGATGAACAAGTCACCCGGCGAGTTGTTTGCGATGCTGAAAGTCTCAGAGTCTGAACTCCGTAAAGAGCATCAAGTGTTGATGGTGAATAAGACCACTAGTTTCAAGAGAAACGGCAAAGGCAAGAAGGGTAATTCAAAGAAGAGCGGCAAGCCTGTTGCCAATCCGACGAAGAAACCAAAAGCTGGACCTAAGCCTGAAACAGAGTGCTACTATTGCAAGGGTATGGGTCACTGGAAGCGCAACTGCCCCAAGTATCTGGCTGATAAGAAGGCGGCCAAAGAAAAATCAGGTATATTTGATATACATGTTATTGATGTGTACTTAACCGGCTCTCGTAGTAGTGCCTGGGTATTCGATACCGGTTCTGTTGCTCATATTTGCAACTCGAAACAAGAATTGCAGAATAGACGAAGGCTGGCAAAAGATGAAGTGACGATGCGCGTAGGAAATGGTTCCAAGGTTGATGCAATCGCCGTCGGCACAGTTTCACTTCAGTTACCATTAGGATTAGTTATGAACTTGAATAATTGTTATTTAGTGCCTGCATTGAGCATAAACATTATATCTGGATCTTGTTTATTGCGAAACGGTTACTCTTTCAAGTTAGAGAATAATGGTTGTTCTATTTCTATGAGTAACATCTTTTATGGTCATGCACCCAATGTGAGAGGATTGTTCATATTGAATCTTGATAGTGATACACATATACATAACATTGAGACCAAAAGAGTTAGAGTTAACAATGATAGCGCCATATTTTTGTGGCACTTCCGCTTAGGTCATATTGGTGTAAAACGCATGAAGAAACTCCATGCCAATGGACTTTTGGAGTCACTTGACTTTGATTCACTTGACACGTGTGAACCATGCCTCATGGGCAAGACGACTAAAACTCCGTTCTCCGGAACAATGGAGCGTGCCAGTGACTTGTTGGAAATCATACATACCGATGTGTGCGGTCCGATGAGCGTAGAGGCACGCGGCGGATATCGTTATTTTCTCACCTTCACTGACGATTTGAGTAGATATGGTTATGTCTACTTAATGAAGCACAAGTCTGAAACATTTGAAAAGTTCAAGCAATTTCAGAGTGAAGTTGAAAATCATTGTAACAAGAAGATCAAGTTCCTACGGTCTGATCGTGGGGGTGAATATCTGAGTTTCGAGTTTGGTGCTCACTTAAGACAATGTGGAATTGTTTCACAGTTGACACCGCCTGGAACTCCACAGCGTAATGGTGTGTCCGAACATCGTAATCGTACTTTATTAGAGATGGTGCGATCTACGATGTCTCTTACCGATTTGCCGTTATCGTTTTGGGGTTATGCATTAGACACAGCTGCATTCACTTTAAATAGGGCACCATCAAAATCCATTGAGACGACACCATATGAACTGTGGTATGGCAAAAGGCCAAAGTTGTCGTTTCTGAAAGTTTGGGGATGTGATGCTTATGTCAAAAAGCTTCAGCCTGAAAAGCTGGAACCCAAAGCGGAAAAGTGCATCTTCATAGGTTACCCAAAAGAGACAGTTGGGTACACCTTCTATCTCAAATCCGAGGGAAAAGTGTTTGTTGCTAAAAACGGAGCTTTTCTCAAGAAGGAGTTTCTCTCGAGAGAATTGAGTGGGAGGAAGATAGAACTTGATGAGATTGTCGAACCTCTCATCCCTCTAGATGGTGGCGCAGGGCAAGGGGAAACCTCTGTCGTTGCGATGCCGGTTGAGGAGGAAGTTAATGATGATGATCATGAAATTTCAGTTCATGTTCCTGTCGAACCATGCAGGTCGACGAGACCACGTGCTGCTCCAGAGTGGTACGGTAATCCCGTTTTGTCAATCATGTTGTTAGACAACAATGAACCTGCAAATTATGAAGAAGCAATGGTGGGCCCAGATTCTAACAAATGGCTAGAGGCCATGAATTACGAGATAGGATCCATGTATGAAAACAAAGTGTGGACTTTGGAAGTACTACCTTAGGGCCGCAAGGCTATTCAGAACAAATGGATCTTTAAGAAGAAGACAGACGCTGACGGCAATGTGACCGTTTATAAAGCTCGACTTGTGGCAAAGGGTTTTTCACAAGTTCAAGGAGTTGACTACGATGAGACATTCTCACCCGTAGTGATGCTTAAGTCCATCAGAATCATGTTAGCAATACCTGCATTTTTCGATTATGAAATCTGGCAGATGGATGTCAAAACGGCGCTCCTTAACGGTTTCCTTAAGGAAGATTTGTATATGATGCAACCCGAAGGTTTTGTCGATCCTAAGAATGCTGACAAGGTGTGCAAGCTCCAGCGATCCATTTATGGACTGGTGCAAGCATCTCGGAGTTGGAACAAACGCTTTGATGAGGTGATGAAACCATTTGGGTTTATACAAGTGGTTGGAGAATCTTGTATTTACAAGAAAGTGAGTGGGATCTCTATGGCGTTTCTAATTTTATATGTGGATGACATATTGCTGATTGGAAACAACGTAGAGTTTTTGGAGAGCATAAAGGATTACTTGAATAAAAGTTTCTCTATGAAGGACCTAGGAGAAGCTGCTTACATTCTAGGCATTAAGATCTACAGGGATAGATCAAAACGCCTGATAGGACTTTCACAAAGCACATACCTTGATAAAGTTTTGAAGAGGTTCAAAATGGAACATTCCAAGAAAGGGTTCTTGCCAGTTTTACAAGGTACGAGATTGAGTAAGACTCAGTGCCCAGCAACTGATAAGGATAGAGAGCATATGAGCACCGTCCCCTATGCTTCAGCCATAGGTTCTATCATGTATGCAATGCTGTGCACTAGACCGGACGTTAGCCTGGCCATAAGTATGGCAGGCAGGTTCCAGAGTAATCCAGGAGTGGATCACTGGACGGCGGTCAAGAATATCCTGAAGTACCTGAAAAGGACTAAGGAGATGTTTCTCGTGTATGGAGGTGACGAAGAGCTCGCCGTAAAGGGTTACGTCGATGCAAGCTTTGACACAGATCCGGACGACTCTAAGTCGCAGACCGGATACGTATTTATTCTTAATGGGGGTGCGGTAAGCTGGTGCAGTTCCAAGCAAAGCGTCGTAGCAGATTCTACCTGTGAAGCGGAGTACATGGCTGCCTCGGAGGTGGATAAGGAGGGTGTCTGGATGAAGCAGTTCATGACGGATCTTGGAGTGGTGCCAAGCGCACTGAATCCAATAACCTTGTTCTGTGACAACACGGGTGCCATTGCCTTAGCAAAGGAACCACGGTTTCACAAGAAGACCACACACATCAAACGACGCTTCAACCTCATCCACGACTACGTCGAAGGGGAGGACGTAAATATATGCAAACTGCACACGGATCTGAATGTAGCAGCCCCGCTGACTAAACCTCTTCCACGGGCAAAGCATGATCAACACCAGAACTGTATAGGTGTTAGATTTATTACAATGTAATTTGCATGATGATGTGAGAGCTAGATTATTGACTCTAGTGCAAGTGGGAGACTGTTGGAATTATGCCCTAGAGGCAATAATAAATATAGTTATTATTATAATTCCTGTATCAAGATAATCGTTTATTATCCATGCTCTAATTGTATTGAATGAAGACTTATATACATGTGTGGATACATAGACAAAACACTGTCCCTAGCAAGCCTCTAGTTGGCTAGCCAGTTGATCAAAGATAGTCTGGGTCTTCTGATTATGAACAAGGTGTTGTTGCTTGATAACTGGATCACGTCATTAGGAGAATCACGTGATGGACTAGACCCAAACTAATAGACGTAGCATGTTGATCGTGTCATTTTGTTGCTACGGTTTTCTGTGTGTCAAGTATTTGTTCCTATGACCATGAGATCATATAACTCACTGACACCAGAGGAATGCTTTGTGTGTATCAAACGTCGCAACGTAACTGGGTGACTATAAAGATGCTCTACAGGTATATCCGAAGGTGTTCATTGAGTTAGTATGGATCAAGACTGGGATTTGTCACTCCGTGTGACGGAGAGGTATCTCGGGGCCCACTCGGTAATACAACATCACACACAAGCCTTGCAAGCAATGTCACTTAGTGTAAGTTGCGGGATCTTGTATTACAGAACGAGTAAATAGACTTGCCGGTAAACGAGATTGAAATAGGTATGCGGATACTAACGATCGTATCTCGGGCAAGTAACATACCGAAGGACAAAGGGAATGACATACGGGATTATATGAATCCTTGGCACTGAGGTTCAAACGATAAGATCTTCGTAGAATATGTGGGATCCAATATGGGCATCCAGGTCCCGCTATTGGATATTGACCGAGAAGTCTCTCGGGTCATGTCTACATAGTTGTCGAATCCGCAGGGTCTGCACACTTAAGGTTCGACGTTGTTTTATGCGTATTTGAGTTATATGGTTTGTTACGGAATGTTGTTCAGAGTCCCGAATGAGATCACGGACGTCACGAGGGTTTTCGGAATGGTCCAGAAACGAAGATTGATATATAGGATGACCTCATTTGATTATTGGAAGGTTTTCGGAGTTACCGGGAATGTACCGGGAATGACGAATGGGTTCCGGGTGTTCACCGGGGAGGGGGGGGGCAACCCACCCCGGGGAAGCCCATAGGCCTTGGGGGTGGCGCACCAGCCCTTGGTGGGCTGGTCGGACAGCCCAAGAAGGCCCTATGCGCCATAGGAAGAAAATCAAAGAGAGAGGGAAAAAAAAGAGGAGGTTGGAAAGGAGAGAAGGACTCCACCTTCCAAACCTAGTTGGATTCGGTTTGGAAGGGGAGGACTTCCCCCCTTAGCTCGGCCAACCCCCTTGGGGATCCTTGAGCCTCAAGGCAAGGCCCCCCTCTCTCTCCTATATATAGTGGGGTTTTAGGGCTGATTTGAGACAACTTTGCGACGGAAGCCCGACCACATAGCTCCACGGTTTTACCTCTAGATCGCGTTTCTGCGGAGCTCGGGCGGAGCCCTGCTGAGGTTAGATCACCACCAACCTCCGGAGCACGGTCACGCTGCCGGACAACTCATCTACCTCTTCGTCTCTCTTGCTGGATCAAGAAGGCCGAGATCATCATCGATCTCTACGTGTGCTGAACGCGGAGGTGCCGTCCGTTCGTCACTAGATCGTGGGACGGATCTCGGGACGGTTCGCGGGGCGGATCGAGGGACGTGAGGACGTTCCACTACATCAACCGCGTTCACTAACGCTTCTGCTGTGCGATCTACAAGGGTACGTAGATCGGAAATCCCCTCTCGTAGATGGACATCACCATGATAGGTCTTCGTGTGCGTAGGAAATTTTTTGTTTCCCATGCGATGTTCCCCAACAGTGGCATCATGAGCTAGGTTCATGCGTAGATGTCTTCTCGAGTAGAACACAAAAGTTTTTGTGGGCGGTGATGTGCGTTTTGCTGCCCTCCTTAGTCTTTTCTTGATTCCATGGTATTGTTGGATTGAAGCGGCTTGGACCGACATTACTCGTACGCTTACGAGAGACTTGTTTCATCGCTACGAGTAACCCCGTTGCTCAAAGATGACTGGCAAGTGTTGGTTTCTCCAACTTTATTTGAATCGGATTTGACCAAGGAGGTCCTTGTATAAGGTTAAATAGCAATTCATATATCTCCGTTGTGGTGTTTGCGTAAGTAAGATGCAATCCTACTAGATACCCATGGTCACCACGTAAAACATGCAACAACAAAATTAGAGGACGTCTAACTTGTTTTTGCAGGGTATGCTTGTGATGTGATATGGCCAACGATGTGATGTGATATATTGGATGTATGAGATGATCATGCTGTAATAGATAATATCGACTTGCACGTCGATGGTACGGCAACCGGCAGGAGCCATAGGGTTGTCTTTCAACTAACGTTTGTGCTTGCAGATGCGTTTACTATTTTGCTAGGATGTAGCTTTAGTAGTAATAGCATGAGTAGCTGGACATCACCATGATAGGTCTTCCTGCGCGTAAGAAATTTTTGGTTTCCCATGCGACGTTCCCCAACACCATTCCGGGTAGCACACCTCTTGGATGACCCCTGCCTCCTTCAGTTTGCGCACCTCCTGAGCGATGAATGCCTACTTCTCCAGGGCTTGCCTCCTTGACTTTTGTTTCACCGGGCACGCGTTCGGGCACACCATGAGGTGGTGCTCGATGACGTCCCTCGGGATCCCCACCAGGTGGGAGGCGCTCCAAGCGAACACGTCCTTGTTCGCCCCGAGGAAACCTACCAATGCCTGCTCTTGGTCTTGGGGGAGGTTTCTGCAGATGGTGAAGGTGGGAGCCGAGCTTCCTTCATTCACCGGTACTTGCTTTGTTTCCGCCCTGTCCTGGGAGAACAACTGCTTCCTCTTCACGGGTGCAACGTCGGGGACGTCCCCAGGGTCCCCCACGGCCAGTGCCGTACCCCTGAGGTTGGCACGTGACACGGCCATGTCCTTGTGGGAGAGCTCGAGCACCCGAGATGCGTCCTTGACGTCCCCCACGACGGTGAGCACGCCGCCGCTCCTGGCCGTCTTGACGACATTGTAGCTTGGGTGTGTTGCTGCCATGCACTATGCAAGGGCGGGTAACTGAGTATCGCGTTGTACGGAAGGTGGATGCGGGCGTCGTCGAAGTTGATCTTCTCGGTACGGAAGTTGGAGCGGGTGCCGAAAGTGATGGGGAGGCGAATCCATCCCACACGGGTGACAGATCCTGCCACCACCCTAGAGAATGGCTTTGAAGGCTTAAGCCGCTCTTGGGTGAACCGCAGCGCGTCAAAGGCCTCTACTGAGATGATGTTGAGGCCCGCGCCACCGTCGATGAGGGTCTTTTAGACTGCCACGCCGCATATGGTCGGCGTGCACAACATAGGAAGTGTCCCGGTGGCCGTCGTAGCCTTGGGTGATCGTCGGTGCCGAACGTGATGTTGACCTCCGGCCATACGCGGTGTTCCGTGCGCTCGGGACTTGGGTGAACCGCCCCTTGTGCTGTAGGAAATGATTGATGGGATGGCTGAAAGGTGGCGCCTGCAATCTGCCGAGAATGCGGGCGGCTGCAGGGGCGGCCCTGCTCGCCCTGACTCCGTCCACCTGCGGGGACCGGCGGCTGTCGGTGGTCGTGCTCTCCATGGAGTTGCCGAGTCGAGGTCTGGCTCTTGCTGTTGGCGTGGAGGAACCTTGCTGTTCTGGAGCATCGGGGCCCGTGATGTTATTCACCATGAGCGATGGTGACATGCACGCGCCAGCGGGGCCCACGGGCGCCGTCTGAGCAACGCGGGTGGTGTGGTGCTCAGTGCAAGCCCGGCGACCGTCAGCCATCGGAGCGGTGAAGCTTGGTTAAGGTGGAGCTTGAAGGAAACCTTGACATGCCCCCTACCTGGCGCGCCAAATGTCGGATTTCGGCCTCCGCAAAACCCTAAAGATTCGAACACACGGGTGTGTACAAAGATCTCTCGCGGGCTTGCCTCACCGAACTTGCTACTCGCTATGGATGTGAGAGACCTCACTCGATGGTGAGGAAGACATAGGAAAGGGCAGTTTACCCAAGTTCGGGCCGCTGAGAATCGTAATACCCTACTCCTGCTTTGGTGGATTGCCTCTCGTGGAGGTTGGTGGATGAACTAATACAATGTTCGAGGGACTCCGTAGGCTGGGTGGCCTTTGTGTGGATCCAATGGGCGAATGAATCAATCTCCCCCTCTATGAAGTAACCTACCCTCTATATATATAGTGGCGGCCCCAGTCCTCTTCCCTTATCATTTTTGGCGGGAAGGGATCCCACAAATGACCAATTTTAAAGGGGGACAAGGGAACATGCTTCCCCTGTCCAAAAGTAGTCTTCACGTGCAAAGTGGCTATCAAAGTAGCAGGGACGGGTTGAGGGATGACGTCCGTCCTGCTAGCGGGCGGTGGTGGCCTTGTTGCACCAGAATGGAAACCTTTGGGAGATGCCTTGGAGACCTGCGTGCATCCTCGCCCCCTTTGCACTAAAGGGGGAACTACACCGTTCTATTGTCTGTTGCTCGGCAGTCCTTCCCCTGCGTCATCCTAGACTCCTAAAGCTGGGTCTCGCCTCGGAATGTCGGTGCTCCAAAGGGGTCCTGAGGAGGCCGCCTGCGGGTCTTGATGCTGCTCCTCCTCGCGAGTCTTGGCCCCTCGCGATGGCCTTGCCTTGAGTGGTGTTGGGTCTGTTGATTTTTGGTAGATGAAGTGGGCGAACCCTGGGCAGCAGGCACGCAGGTCTGGGTACCCCCATTCCCAGAACGCCGACATACGATCACTGAGGATATGCTATTTCGCCACACCTTTGATAGGTATAGGGTCTACAACTCGAGGCTTCACAGGCGGCTGGCCCATAGAAAGAACTTTGGCAGCATTAGGGCCTTTCTTTGGTCTGTTCCTATGCTTCTTTGGTACCGTAAGTGATCCTAGCATACCATCCCTAACCACCCCCAGTGTTGTTGGGATCAGAAATAATGCACGAGCCTCACATTGTTGTTTCTTGGTTGAGACGGCATCTGAAGGCATGCCCTGCGAGGATTGCAGGAAGAGAGACATCTTGCAATCAGCCTTAAGACGATCACGCTCCGGCAGTTCAGGCATCAACTCATCACGCTCAAACTGCGAGCCATACTGTTGAGCCATCAATCCTTCATTGTCATAGCCATCGGTATTATGATACTGTAGATGGTAATCATCCTTGTCCATGGCATCATCCATTGCATCTTCGATGGTGGCAGCGTCACCAACCACTAATGGAGTCTCTTTCTAATGTTGTCCGCTATTATGTAGCACGACATGCATCGTTAAGTGGGTAGGTGGTGTGGTGGTGTCCATACCTTCACGAGGTTGCTGCTTGCTCGTTGGTGTGATCTAGCCCGCCTACAAACTAAGGAGACTCTTCGGCCACAATAGGACCCAACTCTTACAATTTCCAAGGCGTGGCGGGGCTTGCCGTCATCTCCCCTTGTTGTACCAGAGGAGCCAAATTCTTGTAGCCCACTTTCACACTGGCCACGGAAACCTTGAAAACGCCATGGGGCATCGGTTGGCTGTGGAACAAGTGTTCCTTCGGTATCGTTATCGTTGCGTTTCCCATGTCCACCTTCTCGCTGTTGTTGTTGTAAAGTGTGGTAAATGGGGTTTCTTCGGCCTATGAAGACATGTCTGCGACATGAGAAATCCGAAAGTCAAAGGAATCAAGAGATTATACATATATATTTAAGAGGGCCGGTGTGACAGGTTATTACCTTGAGGGTATCAAGCTCAGCCAAAGACAAAATCCCACCGAGCACGCAGAAGGAGGACGGGGTGCTATGAGCAGGTGTGGGAGCAAGTGCGGTTGCATGAGTAGGTGCTGGTGTAATGCTAAATGAGCTCCTCCGGACGAAGCTGGGAAGGGGAAAGTCCATTGCCTCTTTATCTGGATTTTGCTTGGTACAATTGTTGAGAACCAGAATCAAGGCAGGAAATGAAGATACCATTTCCTCTATGTTGCACCTACCACTGCTTTGACTGCTTCGCTCACCAACTTAGGTCATATCGCTTCTTCGGTCTCAGCTAATTTCTTATCAACTGCAATCTCAACCTTCTTGTCGATATTTATTTTGTTTAACCTCCATCTTTGCTTTCTCTCCTTGGTCTCCTCATGGTAGTCGTGCTTCCACGTGGCGCCGTCTCCGATGCCATGCACGGGTCCATACGACGGCAGAGTGTGCACCCGGAGTCTGTTCAAAATCTTCCGGGCCTGGTTGAAAGGGGTGTCCCACTTGAGCCTCGCCAATGCCTCAAACGGCGGGTCGCTTTCGGCTGCAATCCTGTGTTGCTCTTTGTGTAAAAGGAGCATGGATCGTTTACAGACTAAACGTGTAGTCGAATTGATCATAAGCTAAATTAGGGGGTAAATTAATAATTACCAGCAGTATCATGAACTCGCTCGTGACAACATCCATTTCAAAAGCCTTGTTGACTAGGTCCCAATGGTATCAAGACCTAATAAATTCATGTTCTTGTGCGATGGTGAACTACGGCAAGGGGCCTCGGATCCCCAGACTTTCGTGTTCTGCATCCTCATTGGCCCATATGCGCCTCTTCCCTAAGTAACCACGACTTTCGAGGCGGTGGTACCCCATGTTCCTTTCTTGAAGCCCCTTCATGTACTCCAACTTTTTTGGTAGCTTTGGCGACGGAAGCCTCCTAGAATATGTCGAAATGCTCTTCCGTAATTGTCGGATTATCCTTTACAATCTCAGATTAGGGTTCCTTTTTGACGATGATCTCACTTTTCACCCTTACTTTCAAGGTGAACAACATGTTGCTAAACTTGCCCATGGCTTTGTTGTTTATCTTCTTCATTGACGGGTCTAGCCACGGTTGCACATATTTGGTTTCATCCCGACCTAGGAACAAGAAACTCAAGTGCAACTTCCTTAGTATAGGAAGTGCTTCATATTTGGTATCTTCCTTAATTTTTCGTCGTTGTTGGTGAAGGATTCCCATAGGATGCAACCTACACGATTGCCGTAGCACATGCTTGCTTCCTCTAGCTCTTTTGGCTAGAAATTGTCGGGGTCCACCGCCGTGACCACCAGTCTAGTAGTGCTGAGCTGGTTTGGGCGTCGTATCCTCCTCGGTTTCAGTTCTATACTGCCTAAGTCACCAACATTGGCGCCGGTCTCGGCACCGGTGTCGGTGTCGGTACAACCCTCACATGTTATAGGGGTTAGTGCAACTATTGCTTACCCAGATAGTTAAAATAGTTGTTTGTCAACTCGTAGACGTTGCAATTATCGGAACCCCCTCATTCATCATTGTTAACCATGTTTGCTACGATTAAGTCTAGTCAATTAATTCTAGACCTAATAAAATGAATAATGGGATAAAAAAGGCCTACGTTTTGCCGCAATGTTGATTCATTCTCGTTGAGACAAATACCGGTCACTCAATATGTCCTAGTTTCTAGCACAAGTCAAGCCAAAATTCATGGAAAATTTCGGCATGACCTTTGCTAAAAAGTGGACAAATCCAATCAGCAACCGAGCAAAACATAGGCCACTCGCATAATATCCCTGCATTTGTAGAAAACTTGTAGAAATCTAGCAGGAATGATTTTGCTAGTATGAAAATTTGTAGAAACTTTCCAACCAATTATCTTGGGCTTGATCAATTTAATACTTAAGAGTACTATGAAATAAAGGTAAGAGACCATAAAAGCTACACAAACCTCTGCTGTCTTTACTAAACATGGATAAGGAATTGCAGAAAAAAATAGTGGATATCACTTACACAGAACACTATCATTCATAAAGTATTGTTCACCAATTTTATACATAAGGAACATGCATAGGGAACTGTAGCATAAAATGTAAAATCATGTGGTGTTAATCACCTATGGTGCCCTCAACACTATAAGGACGATGCATATTAACTTCTCCACTTATTACCCTTACACGAAAAATGGGGTATAAGTCATTATTATTCTAGTGTTACCGATATTTCGTCAAAATTCATCATTGTCTTCATTTTTCTTCACTTCAACACTAATTGTAACATGGTCAAGCCCCTATTCATATTCTTATTATGTAGTCTTATTTACTCACTAATTTTTCATTCTTATTCTTACTGTCTAAATTCCGAGTTGTTAGTAGTTGTTGTTGACTAAAGATTATGGACCTAATTTGCTATTTCTCCTTTTTTTATATTACCAGTTCTCCATCCACATTGGGAAGTTCATGCATCCTAAACTAGCCAGATTTATTTAACAAGATCCATCATCATCATCTTGTACATCTTATCAGCATTTGAGAGGATCCAGATTGATTATGGGAAAATGAACAATTTATTAGAGTTCAAACAATTCCAGGATAACATGTTAGTAGCATTTTTAGCAAACTATTTTTCAGACTATAACAATCTGAGTACAACCCTGAACCGGAATCTTAGTACAACACTGAACCTGACCCTCAATCTGTCAACAGCAACAGCCAATGCCATACTTCTCATTGGAGGAGGAGGGTAGAGAGAGGGATCTCCACAAGGCTGCATAGGGTGGAGGGGGCGGCAACATGAAGTATAGGCATCCTCGATTAGCTGCGGCCCATGCTCCGATGACCTGGGGTGACGGAGGAGATCCCAATGATTAAGAGGAGGCTTGGGGGAGGGCACGAAGATGATGGCGTTGTGAGGGGTCCGGCGATGACGGCGGGGCCATGAGGTCGACGACGTTGCGGGTACGACGATGGCCACAGGAGGAATCGATGGGATCGAAACTATGGAGAGAGGGGGATTTCGGAGAAGAAGATGGCGGCCAGCGCGTGTTTGACTTACAATAGCAGTAGCGAGGGTAGTAACCCAAGCTATAGCTAACTTAGCTATAGCGCGGGCTCGAAACACGCGCTACTTCTATTCTTTCTCTTTTTTTCCTTTTTCTTTTCATTTTCTTATTCCTTTACTTTTGCTTCTTCTTTTCATTTTATTTTTTTGTTTCTTTTCCTTTTTCCTTTTCCTTTTCTTTTCTATTTCTTTTTCTTTTTCGAAGGTAATGTATATGAATGGTGGGAAGGGAATATAATGTATATGCATGGTGGAAAGGCGATATATATTACATCATTTGGGCGACATCGATTAAGTGCGCATACAAAATAGGAACACATATATAAATGATGGTTTCTCGGTGTCGACGTTTATGTTCCTGAGTAATCTTCTTTCCTTGTTTGCTGCCAAATAATTGAGCCGTTCATTGTAAATTTTCCTTTCCCATGGAGTACGGATTTTCTTAGGTAATGTAGTCTTGCGTCTTCTTTTGATATATACTTGAACGTCATCATCATCTTCCTTCATCGGGTCGCGGTACTGGTCGTAGTCTTCCGTCCATTCCGACGATGATCCTTTTGCCTCTCCTCACGATAACACGACTCAGATTGCTCGGATCAGTTATGAAGAAGTATTGTGTCACATGCTTAGTGTGTACCCATGGCTTAGTTTTGCCGATGACATTCATGGTAGTTGTGCTCTTCTCGCCGGGTATAGACATGGTAGTCAAGTACTTGTTGTGTCTTTCGACTTTCTTAGGCCATCTGACACGGAAAATTGCCACACTGTGCAGTCCAGTGTAGTCAAGCTCCCACATCTCTTCGACCCGTTAGTAGAATCTTTCAGTTGTGTCGATGTCGTCGGTCATGCATTTCCATTATCACCCCTGAATTCTGGTAATCACTAGTTATGTCATTGTCCTCCGTGTAAAACATGTAACCGTTGATATCATATGCCTGATATGTTGCAAGTTTGGCACCGGGGACATGCGGTAAGACATGTATGAGAAGTCCTTCTGCAGTGCCCTCTTCTGGGGGGATTAGCACAAACATGCTCTATGAACCAATGCAAACAAGTGAAGTTATGCTCTCTAGTAACTTCGGTGTCCATCTTGTGTAGCCCGTGGCCAGATACTTCTTTACAATGGTTTATTTGTGCAGTTCCATGAAAGGATCTACCACATCTAGATGATGTAGCACTACTAAGCTTTTTATGTCCAAGTCATTGCAACGACTCGACTAGTCCACATGCAATTCCCTACAACTATTTGTGTGACCTTCTGCTATGAGATTCTGAAGGTACTAGTTGACGGGCAAGCCAGCAAAAGGGTTTTTGTCGCTAACATAGTTCACACAAAAGGAGATGCACTCTTGGGTCAGATAGCCCTACACAATGCGTCCATCCGTATGGGACATGTTATGAATGAATCCTTTTATGACTACATTCATCCTCTTGAACGACATCATGTTGTGCAGGAATGATGGCCCGAGGTGAGTGATGTCATCCATAATGTGGACACACAGATTCACCATAATGTCAAAGTACGTGGGTGGGAAGTAAATCTCAAACTCATTTAGTATGATAATGATCTCTTCCTGTAGCCTTCAGAGCTTCTTCACACTGATCGACTTTTGAGAGATAACATAAAAATGTTGCATAGATCAGCAATCGTTTCACCGACGTCTCATCCATTATACCTCTATGGTCAACCGAAAGGATATGCATCATTTTCACGTGACCGTTATTATACGTCATCTTGCTGAATCTTTTCTTCTTGGTTTCTAGAAATCAGCTTATCTTCCCACAGTAACCAGCACTACATTTCATTCCAGTAAGCCACATGAAGAATTGATCGATCTCCTTCGAACTTCAGGTGAAGAAAGAAGGTGGCAATAATTCTCTTCCTACTTGTTGACTTTTCTGCTCCTATCCCCCGCCTCTGTCTTCGTGTCCGTCTCCTCATAATTTTTACGGGACGAAAAATGGAGATCTAGACTGGTCTACAAAACTTCGAAGTCTCTTCTTGCCCTCTGCCCATCCCTGGTTTTATCCAGCAGGTTCATCACTGTTGCAACTAAGCTCTCAATTACATTCTTCGTGATATGCATTTGATCAAGGCAATGAGGCGTGTCAAGGTTGGGCCACCATTCCAAGTCATAAAAAACAAACCTCATCTTCCATACCCTCAGCTGGAGCTCTGATGCCTTTTTTGTCTTTCCCGACGTGGGGCGTTGTTCCCTGTTTTTCAACGGCTCATCAATTTTTGTGCCGCTACTCTTATGTGGAAGTCCTCGATGCTCTGCCTCACCATTTAATTGATCTCCATGGTTTCTCCATGGGTCATCCTTCTCGATCCATCTTCGATGCCCCATGTACATGATTTTTCGGGACCCACCATCTTTCTTGACGTTAACTACTCAAACGTTGTATCATCCATGCACCGGGTGCATCCACAATATCCATGGAACACTTGGCTTACGACATATCCGTAACTGAGAAAGTCGTGAACCATTGTTATCACCATGGCTCTCATATAGAAATACTCGCCTTCGCTGGCATCCCATGTCTTGGCTGATGTTTTCCATAACGTGTCTAACTCCTCTTTTAGTAGATCGAGATACAGATTAATATTATTTCCCGTTGTTCTGGACCTTGAATCAGCATGCTTATGTGCATGTACTTTGATTTCATGCACTACCAGTGGGAGGTTGTCCATCCAACCAAACACGGGCCATGTGCTATGTTCAGTGTTCTACTTACCAGACGGATTCATCCCATCGTTACTTGCTCCAAGCACACGATTCCTTGTATCATCTACGAAATATCTATATTCCGTGTTGAATTCTCGCCACTGGCTACCATCCACTACGTGTCTCAGCTTCAGATTGTCTCCATGGTCAGGCTTCACCCTCTCTGCGTGCAAGCACATGAGCTTTGCTTCCTTAGGATCTATGAAATAACGTTGTACACGGGGAGTGATCGGTAAGTTCCATACAACTTTCTTACGAGATTTCTTCGAGGCCTTGTTGTATCGAGAAGACTTGCACACCGGATAGCTGGTTTTCTCTGCGTGCTCCTTCCAATAAATGACGCAATTGTTAATGCATGCATGGTATGTAATGTGGGCTAGATCAAGAGGGCACACGATCTTATTGGCCTCATCAACACTAGTGGGACACAGGTTCCCCGAGGGAAGAACTTTATTATGTAGATATTTCAAATCCTCATCGAGGCTTGTGTCTGTCCATTCGGTTTTGGCCTTCATCTTTAGAAGTTCGAGCATGAGACAGGAAAGTCCTATGAATTTACAGACTACCAAAAGAATGAGCCTAGATGTCATTACTAGCACTTTAATGAATGGTAGTAACCTTGATTTTGACAATTGTAGTCTCTTCGAAGTTATCACCTTTTTGTAAAGAATGGCTAACGACCCCCACACCAGTACAGTCAATATTGCCTTCACCGAGCATATTACCAATGCTCTTATCAAAGCTAGGGAGGAGAAGATCAAGCTAGAGATTTCTATTCCTAGGAAACTAGAAGATGGTTGGGATCCTATGGTCAAAATAAAATTGAATAATATATCTCTCTTTGCTTTGTGTGATGTTGGAGCTAGTGCCTCTGTTATGCCCATAAGAATGTATGATATGCTTGATTGGAAACCTTTTGATCAATGTTCTTCCATAAAGAAACCTTTAGGGAGAATTGATAACGTTCCTATTATTCTCAATGATAATTATGTGCCCGTTGATTTTCTTATTATGGACATTGAATGTGATCCTTCATGTCCAATTATTTTGGGACGTCCTTTTATCCGCACCGTTGGTGCTATCATTGACATGAAAGATGGAATTATTAAATTCCAATTTCCTCTTAAAAAGGGAATGTAACACTTCCCTAGAAATAACATTAAGTAACCTTATGAGTCTGTTACTCGGGCAAGTTATTCTTTTGGAGTTGATAACACTTGATCTTCTTGCATTATGCCTAGCTCAAAGGCATAAAAGAAATCGCTTGTTGGGAGGCAACCTAATTTGTTTTTACTTTCTTTTTTAGTTGTCTTGATGTGTGTTACTACTGTAGCAACATCATTGTATATTTATTTTTAAGCTTTGTGCCAAGTTATAGCCTCCGATTGCAACAAAGTTCAAAAATTCTGACATGCTCTCGAGAAACAGATTCTGTCTACTTGATGGAAAAAATCACCAAAAATCACCAGATCATATTTTTTATCTGAATGGTTTTGACAGCATGATCTATATAATTTCCTTTCTTGCATCTGTTGAGATGCAGAAGTGCCCCGAATAAATTATTTACTACCTAATGTTCTGTTTTCACAAATTCTGTCATGTTTTGTGTTTCCCTTGTCTTGCGAATCCCAAGCCTGCTTTTTATTTGCAAAAATCTTTTGGAAATCATGAGAAGTAGTAGGTTTTCATGAAAATCTTTATTTCCAGCAGGTAATGAATTATTTTATTAAGGGTACTAACCACTCTAATCAGCTTATGATGAGTTTCGTATGAAGGGAGTTTTCAAGTATGCGATGGGAGAGATGATGAAACAAGATGCAGGAGTGTCAAGCGCTCAAGCTTGGGTATTCCCCCATGCACCCCAAGAAATACTCAAGGAGACTCATGCGTCTAAGCTTGGGGATGCCCTCGTGCATCCCCTTCTCTATCAACAATTATTAGTTCGTCCATCTCCATGCCATATTTTTATCACTTGATATGATATGTGCTATGCTTGGAGCGTTCCGCTATTTAATTTTTAGTTCTTTTAGTTTTGCGTGCTTTTCATAACAAGTCGGAACCTATCCTACCTTGTTTGGGAGAGAGACACGCTCCATTCCACTCTAGAACACAACATAGGTTTTCATGCTTATCTTTTTGTGTGTTCTACATCTTTTTGTAGCTACTGTCATGCTTAGCTCTTAGTTTTCATGCTTATGTTTTTAAGAGCTATTATTTAGGTTGTTTCCGGAACTCACTTGAGTTATCATGCTTATCTTGTTTAGAGAGTTGGCTCGTTGCACTGAGTTGTGTGTCTTCCATGAGTAGGTAATTGATGTTGCTATTTAAGTATAGTAGTAACTTGCAATAGTTTTGAGGTATTGATTTGAGTAATGTTTGGACTATTGGTGCCAAGAGCTTGAGACTATTAGTGATAGGTGTTGTATTTTGGGAAAACCGTGTGTTTTAAAAAACTAAAAATTTGTTGAGAACTCTAGCTACTAAATTGATTGCTAACCTCTAGATGGGTTGGAATATATAGAGTACCCTCACATTACCATGAGTCGAGGATGCGCAAGGATAACCAAACCCCAAAACACTCCTCCTCGGGGTACTTGTCTCTTTGTGAATTTCCTAATTAGATAGAGAGTTACTGATAATAAGTGTATGACTTCTTCATACTAATGTGAGTATTCGATTGTTGGCACTTCCACCATCCATATTTTGCTAGCCTCTTCGGTATCGTGCATTGCCCTTTCTCACAATGAGAGTTGGTGCAAACTCCGTCGGTGCATCTAAACCCATGACATGATACGCTGTGTCATACATGAGCCTCATTATATCTTTCCTCAAAACAGCCACCATACCTACCTATTAAGGCATTTCCATAGCCTTTCCGAGATGCATTGCCATGCAACATCCACCATCACATGACTTTATCTTCATGTCATACATGCTCTTGCTTGATCGCAGAGCCTCATGATAGTTGGGCCTTGCCCATATTACTGCTACATGAAGCGCTAGTATCATTGCATATCCTGCTACACTGGTAGAGGCATACATTTGCATACATCATGATAGTTTTTACTTGTCTTTATGTTGAGTACTTCTTATAAAGTGTGATGATTTTTCTTTTTATTCATGTAAAACATAGAGTGTTGCCCTTATCTGAGGAAAAGATCCCAAAGTGGACAAAACAAAAGATCCCAAAGAGGACAAATGAGAGATAAGAAGAAAGAGCCCAAGAGGCCACAAAAAAGAGAAAAAGATAAAAAGAGAAAAAAGAGAGAGAAGCGGGCAACACTACTATTCCTTTTGAAAGATCCACACTCATACTCCATTGCTATATTGGTACTACATAAAGATTATCATTCATGCATAACTATGTGGGGACCCTTACACTATGGAACTTGGTTTGTATATCCCAATGATGAGCCTCCTCAAATGAGCTCTAGGTCTTCATGAGAAAACAAGTTGGATGCACCACCACTACTTCCATTGGAGAGCTTTCCTTAGCTCATATGTGCATCCGTTACATGGGAATCCCTACTGCTCACATCATATCTATGATTTGGCTTTCTCTCACCTATGGTTGTCGTCACTGATGTGAGCCTTTCACACCTTTTTGTCTTCCTTCCCCATCATTATTCTATTTGCCATCCTATGTGCCAACACATCTTTCTTACGCTCATCCATTACGTGAGTGCTCAAAATCAAAAGGGAAAGGATCATTTTGACTTGTGCCTGACTAGTGCTTTGCGGATGAGTCAAAATAAGATTACACAGGAGACTAAGTGTGAGGTTTAGTAGATTAAGTTCTCAACTAGAAAAATATTTTATGATCTCAACCCATCTCCCACTTCTTGCACGCATACACCATTTGGAGACATTCGAGTCACGGACAGCCAGAGCTCTTGCACCTTTATGTTCTTACTTTGCTAAACTCAATACTAGTTATAGACTCTTGCGTGTTATTGTCTTGACTTGAATTGCATATCTCACTTCCTTTACTTTGAAGTTCTATTTTTCTTATTTCTCGTAAATGCAAAACCCTACTTTGGGTTTTACTACTAGTCCTTGATGGCAAGAAGTAATCTCACCCAAAGTTGGTTATTTAGTTCTAAAACCATCATAGCTCACCAAAACCATAAAATAATTATTTTCTGAATTATTTTCCTATTTTATTTGCCTGTCTATTTCTGAGGCCAGAAATGGTATTCCTATATGGAAAAATAATTTTCTGCCTTAGAAAAATCTGAGAAAATTTGGAGATCTCAGACGGACATACATTTTCCTTACATAAGCTTTTCAACCCCTATCTATATTATAATTATTTGAGTAAACCCGTGAAAACCTTTTGTGTCTGTTTTGACCTTTTGAAATATTTCCAAAGGAAATATTCTCAATAAATTCCTAGAAAATTCCAGTGGTATCCCTAACCCATATTTGGTGCCCATATAAATTTTCACCTTGATCCAAGGTGGTTAAGGTCACCAAATAATTGCAAAACCCCTTGTGGCGAGTATGAAGTTAGAGCAACTCTACATAGCAAAGTTTATCCAGTCGAGCTGAAACTTTGCACGAGTGCCTATTACCTCAAGTGAGGATTCCATGCCAAAAATGGGATTTGTGGGACTTGATTTTCCCACACTCCCTTTGGAAGGAGCAGATCTGGTCATTTAGGGATGTTTTCAAGTTTACAAAGCTAAACTTGCCCAATGGAGCTCAAACTTGGTGAATCCCCATGTTTTTGCTCCAAACCCAATCCTGTTAAGTTGCAAAGCCAGTGGTGGGGTGCAACCACCCCAAACCACTGTCAAGTACCTTTTGGCAGTTGGGTAAAACCCCTCTTAACATTAGCTAAACCCTATCCCTTTATCCCAAACTCATAGATTAGGTGGCTGACATCAATGCCTAACTCCAGTCAAGTGGCCCCTCTTTGGTTCAAAGTAGATAAACAAAAATCTCCAATTTAAGCTTCAGCCCAAGGCTGACAGGACCTGTTTTCTTGTCTTCCATTGACCAGCCGAGGCTCCCACGGGACTCCACTGGCAAGGTATCTCCATGCCAGTGCCCCGGACACGCTATACACGTCCAAGGCACCCCAGAGCATGCCAGCATGCTGTGGCATGCCAAAGCTGCGCTCTGGGCGCACTACAGAGAGCGACCGAGGTGGGGCAGACTCCCTAGGCTAGTTCCAGCCTCCTCGTGGTGTCTCTCCTCTCCCCCGACATCCTCTCTGCATCAGGCAACCTCAGGGCCCCTCCTTTCCCGTGCTAAGAGCTAGTGCGACGCGTGCCCGCGTGCACCAGAAGCGCCAGAGAAGCGCGCCCACTTTAGCTCGCCTCTCATCTGTCCCTCTCTCTCGCAGTGAGTCCTCGAGGTCCAAAAAAGCACGTCCTGAGACCGTGGATTTGACCCCAGCCTCTCTATGCACCCCCATGCATGCCACGGTGGATCACATGCACTCCCGAGTCGGCTCACCGTCCGATCACCCCCACCAGAGCTCTCCCCGTGACACTTGGAAGCTTTTCCCCCTCTTCCCCAAGCGAATTCGTGCCCGTAGCTGCCACCTCCACCTTCACCCGAAACCCTTCCGCCGCGGCAACCTCGTCGCCGGTGAACCAGAGCACCTCCAGCATTCACTCGACCACCAGCTGGTAGGCGACGATGAGCCGAACCCATTCCTATCGTCATTAGGGCCCCAGGACGTCGGTAGCCACGCCGGCGTGCTCCTCCTCCTCTCTGGCTAGAGGTAGGAGACGACCCCGATAGGTGTGCCCCACCTATCGGTGGCCCATCTCTCTTTCCCTCACCGCCCGCAGCCACTGACCGCCGGGGCCCGCGTCAGGTTCAAACCTGACGGCACGCGCGCTTGGGCAGGCTGGTTGGCTGGCCAGTGGGCCGGCCCAGTCCGAGGCCAAGCCAGGCCAGGGGTTGTAGCCCTTTTTCTTTTTAGTTAAAACTTGATTTTAATTGATTTTTGTAAAAAGATTTAACGAGTGAAAAATTATGATTCTTCCACCGATATTTTTCTAAAAATATGTAGTATTTAACAGAACCCTTGGATGAATTTTTATAACAATTATTCTATTTTATAATAATTAAAAGGGTTCATTTGGAATAGTTTTGCTTGTGTTATATTGAATTTAAAAATATTCTTTCACTAAAACCAGAGACAAATATTCTTAATGTGACAATATGGATTTATCAGAAATAAACAACATTTTTAAAGTGACTTTGTGAAATGTTTTGGAGTGAGCTACTTGTTCGTTTTTATTTAAATTGACGATAGAAAACCCGTGTGGCGAAAGAGTTGGACTTGATGACCCCAAAGACCCCGGATACCTAGCTGACCAAGGCAAGCAGTGCTTTGACCATTTTTTTAGAATATGTTGTATTGCATGCTAGTAGAGAAAATATTTAGGTTGCATGTGATCATAAGTATTGGTAAATCATTGAGGTGATGTTACCGATGGCTCCTCCGGAGCACTTGCATTTTGATCATGATCCTACCACCTATGAGGGTCACGCTAGTATGATGTTGACAAGTAAAGCTAGAATATCAGTAGCATGAGCATGATGTTGGTATAAATCAAAAGTTCATGAAAACCCCATCGGGTGCCACTAATGCCCGAGGGTGAGGATGAGTTAGGTGGCCACTTTTGGTGAAGTGGTGCACCTGGTATTTTGAGTGTATATGGTTTCGGAAATGGGATTACATTTATGATGTGTCGACCGTCCCAACATTACATGTACGACCACGTTACCCCTTTATGGGACGGGGCTTTGTTGATTACTCTGGTCGGTGCTAGCAAAGAGCCACATTACAAGTGGTGGGAGTGCTGTGTGGTCACTCTCGTGATGGGGTAATGCCAGCTAGGACGACTATGCCCTTTTTACGTGTTCCAGGCACACCGTTGGTCCCGGCATGGTTGATACTGTCCAGAGTTGGTGCTCGTAAGACATACAACATGTGGGCTGGGTACCAATCGAGTGGAACTCTTTGTCTAGTATCGTCAGTGGAAAGGCATTGATCGAGTACTTACCTCAGGTATGTTATAAACCTCGATTCGTGGATGACACGGAAGTTCCCCGAATCTCGTGGGTCCAACGTACTACCTCCGTAAACTGTATACCTGTTCGAATAGCCATGTCCGCTGTCAAGGACAGTTGGGTGGTGTTGCTTAAACTACGTCCAGTCGTTTCTGCATAAACCACGTGAGTGTGGTAAATAGTGTTAATATGGAAGTGTCGATATGACCAAGTTTTGTGACTTGGCATATAGGGTGAATCTGGAGTATTCAGCCCTTGAGAGATACGTTGATATCTGTAACCTGTTCTTCAAATCAACATCTTGTTTTTGTTGCATATCCTTGATCAAGTTTATTCATAGATAGGAAGCTATCCACCAAAGATGCATATTACTTGTTATACTTTCCATTCCATTGTTCATATCATGAGTTCTTTGTGAGTACATTCAAAAGTACTCATTGGCTTGCCACTGGTTATATTATTGACCAGACATGGAAGGACCGGAGTTTGGAGAAGAGTACGTCTTCGAAGACGGCCCTGGGAACTAGGACGCTTCCCAGTCAGAATGGTTGTTGGTGTAGGCTGATGGCATGGGCACCCGCTTAGTCCCAAGATTTCCGTTGCTAGTTGTATAAGTGTGATTTGGCCTTCTAGGCCTACCTTGTGAACTGGACCATTCGGTCATGTGAAGTAATAATTCAGCATTTGGATATAAGACTCTTAATATTCAGTATATGTGTGTTCGGTGAGCATTGATCTCTGGGATCACTGAGCACGTTCATTCAGTGATCTCGCCTCGAAAGTTGGGGTCCCCACAAAATGAGACTAGGGTATGTGCGTGTTGCCACCAGGGAGAAAACAACGGTGCTCGTGACCACGGTTGCAAGGACTGTTTACCTTACGCACAGTTCCTTAATGCAGTTGTCCGTTGCTTTGAGTTTACACTTTGGGTGGGGCTCACAACTTAATACCGACGAGATCTTCTGGATATATATCTCAAGGTGGATGATTAGTAAGTAGATGCTGATGAATAAACAGTCTACTTGTTTTGGCGTACTGCCCATTACTATTGAACAACTAACTATCAAGGAGCATAATTAGCATTGAAGTGCAATCATAATTCTGACAATTTGCCAACTATGATTTGTTTACCCAAGCATAGTTGTTTATCGTCTTTTGGGAGAGAGACATCACTAGTGAACATCATGTGACTCCAGTCCATATCACCATATGTGGGGACCCCGACTTACGAGTCGAGATCGCCGAATGAACGTGCTCCTTGATCCCAGAGATCAATGCTCACCGAACACACAGATACTGAATATTAATATTTTTACATCCATACATATTGTTTGATACAACAAATGACCATTGCGGTCAAGTCTTACATATATTGGGCCTTGAGGGCTAACACACCAAACTAGGCCAATAGCGGAAATATTGGTCGAAAGTGTGAACCCATGCCATCAGCCTTAACCTACATGCATTCTGACTGGGAAGCGTCCTAGCTCGCAAGAACGTCACCGAGTTACTCTTCACCAAATCATGTTCTCTCATACTTGGTCAATGAAATAACAAGTGGCAAGCCAATGAGTACTTTGACTGTACTCGCAAACAGCCCATGATATGAACAATGAAAGTGAAGAATAAAAATTATATGTATCTTTGGTGGATATCATCTTGGCGGTAAACAAACATGATCATGGTATGCAACATAAGTGAAATTTCACTTTGAAGAACATGTTACATATATCAATATATCTGCCAAGGGTTGAACACTCTGGGTTCACCCTATATGCCATGTCATCAAACTTGGTCATATCAACTATTTCATAAAACTCTATTTACCCCATACTCACACACACTTGGTTTATGCGGAAACGACTCGACGTAGTTTAAGCAGGATTACCAACTGTCCTTGACCGTGGACACGGCTATTCGAATAGTTTTAAAATCTGGAGAGGTAGTACACTGGACCCACGTGATCTGGGAAACTTCCGTGTCATCCACGACTCATGGTATATAACATACCCGAGGTAAGTACTCGATCAAGGCCTTTCCCCTGACGATACTAGACAAAGAGGTCCACTCGATTGGTACCCAGCCCACATGTTGTACGTCTTACGAGAACCAACTCTGGACAGTATCAACCATGCGGGGACCAATGGTGTGTCTGGAACACGTAAAAATGGCATAGTCGCCCTACCTGGCACGACCCCATCACGAGAGTGACCACACATCACTCCCGACAATAGTAATGTGGCTCTTTGCCGGCGCCGACCAGAGTAATCAACAAATCCCCATCCCACAAAGGGGTAACGTGGTCGTACATGTAAGGTTGGGATGGTCAACATATCATAAATCGAATCCCATTTCCGAAACCATACTACTCAAAATACCCGGTGCACCACTTCTCCGAAAGTGGCCACCTAACTCATCATCACCATCGGGCATTAGTGGCACCCGAGGGGGTTTTCATAAACCTTTGATTTATGTCCTCATCATGCTCATGCTTATACTATTCTATCTTTACTTGTCAACATGATATTAGCATGACCCTCATAGGTGGTAGAATCAAGCTCAATGCATCTGCTCCGGAGGAGCCATCGGTAACATCACTTCAATGATTTACCGGTACTTATATTAATATGCAACGGAAATATTTGCTATAGTAGCATGCATCATAACATATGCTCAGACATCGTCAAAGGGCTTCTTGCCTTTACTCTCATAAGGCCTCGGGGTCTTTGAGGTCTTCCGATCCAACTCCGAGTATTCCATCTACCCGTCAACTATCGTCGGAAACAACCACGGTAAGCCACACGGCAGGAAGAAATAGAAGTTACATTTTTCTTGGACTTCTTTGGTCATAAGAAAAATACCTGAAGCTTGCTAGAGGAGAGTTGGACCATGAGGGATTTTTGAATGAATGAAAGGGGGAATAGGTGATCCAGGTAGAAGCCTACAGAAAATATTATGAAAAAATGAGTGAAGGCACTCATTTAATAGGGCATAATTTTAGAAATATTTAGGAAGTAGTTTCACTGGATTTGGAGATGGCATGAATATTCTAGGGATTTTCTAATATGGAATAAATAGAAAAAGGGAGCTATTTATTTATTGCAGCAGAAATATGCCATATAAAAATGTTAGCTATGGCTCCAAAAATAGGGCATGATACTAGATGTCTCTCGAATTTGGAATCAATCCGTTTGGAGTGGATTTGAATTCTCCAGGATTTTTGAAAGGAGAGCTAGAAGCATCCCAAATCTGTATTTAAATATAAATACAATATGAAAGTTGTTTGGAAAAATGTGCAAATCACATATTTGGATAGGTCTTGATTTTAGAGACCTGCAGAAATTTGATTCATCAGATTTGGAGCAAGAATGAATTTAATATGGAATTTTGAAGTTTACTGATAAAGAAAAACAACAGAGCAAAGGGCCACCAGGAATCCTATTAAGCACTCAGGGCGACTGATAGACAGATGGGCCGGCCCAACAGCACAACCTCACCAGCGAAGGGCCATGGTGGAAGCTTATCACCAGGAATACCCCTCCCTCCAGGGAAGATGGTTTTTCACGAAATCCCGTCTCCACTTAACCTGGCAGTGGGGTCACGTGGTTGCGGCTGAGGCTGACGGGTGGGCCAAGGAGGACATGGGGCCCGCTGGCAGGAGCTTCTTCTTCCTCCCGCCTCTGCTGACTGAAGGGGAGCAGAGGGCGTCGGCCCCTCTCACCAGGACTTGCACTGCGTCTGACGAGGCCCGGCCTCCCGGAGCCGTGGGGAAGGCGACGACGTGGAGGGGAGGAGTGCGCTATGCAACCCAGGGAAGGATCCGGCTGTTGCCAGCTCTTGCCAGGGCGGATGGTGGTGACGCCCCAAGCCGAGGAGCTCGATTCGGCAGCGGAGATCAAGCTCTGGAGCACCATGAAGGTGTCTAGAGGCATTGGAGGGCCTAGGGGAAGCTCAGAGGGGTAGGAGAGGGCTCGGGAGAGCCGAATTTGGAGAGAGACCACGGCGGCACCTTGCGGCCATTTGAGAGAAAGAGAGCTCCAGAGGGAGAATGGGGTGGTCCAGGAGATTTCTAGGGAGAGAGGGAATATTAGGGGAGAGCTAGAGAGGGCTCGGGGAAGAGGGAATAAGAGGGGAAGAGAAATAGGGAGCTCGGGACCTCTTGGAGCTTCGGTGCACGGTGAGAGCACGCGTGCGAGAGGATATTTGGCAACCTCTAGGTGTCGGGATGGGTTGAAATGGTCAAGGGGAGTGCCCTGGGGCTGGGACACGCGGCCCTTGAGGGACCCGAGCTGCAGGACGAAGAAATGGTGCAGAACACCGTTTCCGCATGCTGTGAGCGTGGTCACCATGGCCAGTTGTGTCCACCCGGCTCCTAAGACCAGCCAAATATCCAGCACGTAGGGCACACATCCTGGAAGGAGACTCAGGAATTTCGTTGCATCTTGGGCTGGTTTGAACTGGTTTTGACTGGGGTTAACATTCCAGGAGGAAACTAGGGGTTGGCAAAAGTGGTTTCCAGAGGGAAAACCTTGGGGTGAAACCATGTCCTAGAGCACCTTATATGGAAGGACTATAATACTGCAAAATTTCAGCTCAAGAGGAGGAAAGTATGTAGTACTTGTTGTACAAGGCTACATTTCATCCAGAAATGAAGTTTCAAATTGGCTGCTAATTTTTTTCCACATGAGCATACTATATTATGGTATGAAATGGTGCATTAGCATGCTAGGGATGCCTTGGAAGAATGAGGGGGCCTTGGCTTAATCAGAAGTGGAGCAAGAGGGGTAAAGATGTTGATCCTAGGGTGAAAATCAGAAGTAGTTACATGGTTACTCTCTCCAATAATTGACCAGTGGCCATGGAAATGTTACTCGAGGTAAATTGTAACTATATGAAGTTGTGGTAGAAAGTTCAGCTCAAGGGTTATGGAAGGGGCCAAAGTAGCCAATAAAGTGAATGCACCCAAGGTGTTTGATGAGTGTATGGGCAACCATATGGACTTCAATGAATATGAAACTTAACAGGGTCAAAAAATGGATGAAAATAAGCTTGGACACCAAATGTGGGATTTGGTGGACAAGGTTTCCAATGTACACTTGGAAAATCGAAGAAATGGGCAGAAATGGATTTCTGCTTACAAGACCATTCAAATCAATCCCCACAAATGCAATATTTCGTGTGGGGGCATTATTTGAGCATTAAGGCATGCACAAAAAGTTTGGGGCAAATGGAGAAACTTTATAATGTAAGGTTTCCCGAAGTCAGAAATCAACATAGTGGGTTTTGAGGAGCTTGGAACAAGTTCTTCTATCTTCCTTGATGCACGACTTGGTGTGGATGCATTATTGGAGTATAAGAACATGTATACCAAATTTGAGAACAATTGAAGACACTTGATAATGTAGAGTTCCTCAAATTTGGATCAGGATAGATAGGGTTTTAGAATAACTAGGGGAGACAAATCAACTTCGATTGAGATAAAACTTGGCTAGATCATCAAACATATCATAGGTGACATGCTGGAATTTTACTCGAATTTATTGCTTGAAATAGACAGGAAGGGTGTCGGGACCCCGATCCTAAGCCATAGGAATCCAGCCTGTAACACATCGCATCACTTTGTGGTCTCACGCACGGTTAACTCCACGGCTGCAGCCTTACCTTAGCCGGGACCGTTTGCGTCTTTTGACTCACGTATGCGATAGTGTCGCTAGCAATCCAATGTCAAAGAACCCGGATCGACATGTCTAGTCATAAGCCAAAGTGGCAGTACCGCACAAGGACAGGCATACATGACCCAACAAAGCAGGTGTCGATTATCAGCGAATGTAGACGAGTCGTAGCAGGCTACAAGGACTCCATTACATCGCGTGACATTTCCCCAAAGGGGACAGACACATCAGCTAAGAAGGACACATGCCGGTCAACCAATGTGTCCGGAGCAGTAGCGAACTACCAAGGCTCGTTGGATCACAAAGGGGCATTTCCTTGTAAGGAGTGCTACTAAAGTTCACGACTAGGTAATCGAACCCCATACATATCCAGTACGACACACGTACGCATGGCATACCGATATGTATAGATACATCGATGGCATCACAACATAACCATAAACATACAACCTTTATTTAAGAGGCTCGGAAGAGCCACACACATAATATTACACATTAAGGGTCTCACGACCCATAATAGCAGTCATACAAATACAAGCCAGCGGAAGAGTTATAAACTGCCTGGGTACAGACAGGGCAACTAGAAGGCACATGGCCCGACTATACTACAGAGCCGACGTAGGGCCAGATCGTAGCTGGGACACCAGCTACTCGTCGTCGTCGATGTCTACGAAGAACCCTCCATTAGGGTCATTAGCAACCTCTGCAACATTTATTAAGCAAACATGAGTACGAAGGTACTCAGCAAGACTTTAGGATGACTAACTACTCATGCATGGTATCAAAATGTATTGTGGGGTTTCATGCGGGAAGCCAGCATATGACTCGTGGCTAGACACTTACATTTTTAAATAATTTTGACAACTTGATTTCTCGCACGCGAGTCCACTAAAACCACAACAATACACTATCGTGGAATCATTCCGTCTCCGTACGGAAATGCCGTCCACGACACTCACGCTTATCTTGGCAATTTTATGAGTAGTCGTTGAAGTTATCTATGAACAACATATGTCTCCAAGTAGTCCATATCCGCGGACGCGACTATTCGAATAGATCATAACCCTGCAGGGGTGTACTTCATCACACACGCTCTCGCCACTTATCGCCATGTGCACGTCATGCACCTCGGAAACCTTCAAGCGGAAGCCCAGCGAGGGAGTCGGCCACGACCGTTAACCACACTAGTACCTAGTCCAGGTTTATCGCCTATCTGAGAGTAAACCGTACGGAAGTCCGGCCGAGGTTTCCGCCACGGCCTCAAACGATGTGCGCAGGGTTCCCAAGCCCACCATCCGGGTGCCACTTGGTACACCGTGCCACTGCCTACCGCATCACGGTCCACCTCTCAGGTCAGCACCATGCACGGCCTCCAGCATTACTATAAACACCAGAAACTACTTGCAACTCCTGGACCGAGTACTACGCGATTAATAGGCCGAGCGGGGTCATATTTCAGGGCCCAGCATGTGGTAGTATCTAGTCTTGGAATACATACACAGAACTCAGTTCCTAAGGACGGTTCCAATGAAACAACCCGCCATGTACTCCTACACAGCCTTTCACCGGTACCTTTACCAAATCAAGTTCAACACACAACCTTTGCTCATAAAACACATTCCACAATTCTGTTCATCTCCTAGATGACAGACCATACACAACTCTAAGCATAGCATGCATAGCAGGATAAGGCACATCATAGCTCAAGCAACTACCAGGTATGCTAGGTTGCAAGGTTCGGTTATTTACTGTGAGAAGGTTAAGTCATGCAAAGGAAGTGGGTTCAACTATCGTGGCAAAAGCAGTTGAAGCATTTGATCTTAAATGCAATAGATAGGTGCAGGATCAAGAACATGGGATTTATCGGGATGATCAAAAGGGTTGCTTGCCTTGTTGCTCAGAGGAGGAACGATATCCGTCAGACGGATATTCGGTGGAATCCGGGGGTGCGGAGCCTACCGAAATGAATGGCAACATTCAATAACAATCATATGCACTCAAAATGATGCATGAGCATGGCATGAGAATGCAAGGTGATAAGTTATTATAATAAATATGTATTAGGTTTAGAGTTGATTTTAATCACATTCGAATAGCAATTCAAACGGGGTATTCTCGGATACCGGTTTAATTGATTCGACCTGATGCTCAGATCAACTTGATGTTAACATGCATGAAATGTCATGTTATGGTACTGATTGGTAATTCGGACAGTGGTGAACATTTTATATATAATGAAATTTGAATATTTTTGCAAATTCCATTTAAAAAGTGATTATAAGAATTGAATTATTCCTTATTCCACAATTTAGGGTTCTGTAACTTTTTCAAACATAGTTGAAAATAGCATAATCAGAATCCTTGAATTTTTCTGATACTTTTTCATATATAAATTATTTTCATTGGAGTTACAGATTAATTTCTATGATTTTTACAAGTTTTAGCAATTTCCTGGAATTAGTTTTATACTGGAAATTCTAATTATTGCATCAGCCTGACATCAGCAGGTCAGCCGACCTGTTCAGGTCAAACCTGACACGGGGGCCCCACTGGTCAGCCTCTCTGGGACTAATCCCGCGCTGACCAGCCCTAATTGAGGTTTGACTTGGCCTTGGGCCCACTTGTCAGCGAGTGATTAAGTCCTGAGCTGCTGGGTTAGCTTTGCCACGTCGACCCCCACCGGAGGGTGGTCGCCGGCGACCAGGCCCGCGGCGGAGGTCTCGCCAGAGGCGACCTAAACGGCGCTGCACAGCACCAAAACGCACGCGGTTTGCAGCTACGGCACGCTGGCAAAGTGGCCGAACTGGCAGGGGCATCAGGGGAGGCTAGGGTCGGCGGGAGAGGCGCCGGCGACGAGCCGGAGCGGCGGCCGAAGCTCGGCCTTCTATGAGAGACGGCTCTAGGGCACGGGGAGGGCAGCTGGAGGGCTCGACACGCTCATGGAGGATCCAGGAGCTCGAATCCTAGCTCGAACGCGTGGATCGGACATCACAGCGACGGCGACGACATGAACGGCGGCGAGAAGCTTTCGGCCTTGTTGGGGAACTAGGCTACAATGCACGGGAGAGCGTGGGGCGAGAGGGGAAACGACAACGAGCTCACGGCGGTTCCGATGGTGCTGAAGAGGGGCTTGGGGATGCGCCGGAGGGAGAGAATCGACGGGAGAGGTCCGGCGGCCTGAGGTGGAAGACAACGGCGTTGGGGCGATGCAGAGCTTGGGGAAGCTTCGGCTTCTGCAGAGATGACCAGGGCGACGAGGCGGAGCTAACAGACTACTCGGAGGCGGAATCCCATGGCTAGAGGTGCTGCTGCTCGAGCTCGAGCTCGGCTCCAATGGCGGCAGCAAGGAGGAGGAAGAGATCCGGGAGGAGGGAGAGAGTCGATGCGGGGAATGGATAGGGGAGGCCTTAGGAGGCTTATCCCCGGCCTTGGTAGCGCGAGGCGGCGGCCAGGCAGGCGGACAGGTGCGTGGCCGCGCCGGAGGAGGCGGCGGCCACCTCCTGCTGCCTACTGGCGCGAGGGAGGGGACGAGCGAGGGAGATGGGCCGGGCCAGGCTAGGCGACAGGTAAGGTTTTCCCATTTTTTTCTGTTTTTTTGTTTTTCTGTTTTGCTAACTATTGTTTTGCTAATTGTTTCAGCTCCAAAACAAAAATTAAAAACTATTTTAGACTTCCTGAAATATTGTTATAACATTCCGAACCATTTCCAAAGTTTTCAACATTTTTGGAAATTTATAGATTCTGATTTCAAATTTTAAGTTTGAAACCAGTGGCTTTTGCATTAATTTAAAAATGCTTAAGGTGTCAAGAAAATAGTTTCCTCCAATGCTCATTTACTTTCATGATTTATCAGAAAGTTTGAACATTTCTTGAGGCCATTTTGGGTTCATTGATTTGAACTAGTTTGAGATTTTCTTTAATTGAAATAGTGGCTAGAGTTTTGAGTTTTTCCTTTGCCACTTTGTAGTTTTTGTTGAAACTTCTTAGATGCAAATGCAAAGAAGACATGAGCACAAGACTAACTTGCTTAAGGGTTAGGGATGTGACAACTCACCCCCACTCAAAAGAATCTCGTCCCGAGATTTAGAAGTCGTCGGGAATAACGCAGGATATTCAAGTCGGAGACGATCCTCTCTTTCCCAAGTTGCCTCCTTTTCAGAATGATTTGACCATTGAACTTTAAGAAACTTGAGGTTTCGACATCGAGTGGTACGCTCAGCTTGATCAAGAATACGCACGGGGTATTCTCGGTATGAAAGGTTATCTTGTAGATCAAGCGTTTCGTGGTCCACTTCACGGATAGGATCCGAAAAGCAACACCTGAGTTGCGAGACGTGGAAAACATCATGAACCTTGGAAAGATGCGGAGGAAGTTCCAACTGGTAGGCAACTTCTCCTCGTTTGGCAAGAATGCGAAAAGGGCCAATGTAACGAGGAGCCAAGTTGCCCTTGATACCGAATCGATGGGTACCCTTCAAAGGTGTAACCCGAGGGTAAGCCTTCTCGTCAACTTCAAAGGTCACAGCCTTATGATGACGATCATATTGGCTCTTTTGACGAGACTGGGCTGTTTTCAACTTTTCACGAATAATGCGAACATGCTCCTCTGCATCCTGGATCATATCCGGACCAAAGAGTTGCCTCTCTCCGGTTTCTGACCAATTAAGAGGTGTTCGACATCTTCGTCCATAGAGAACTTCAAAAGGGGCTCTGCCCAAGCTCGATTGGTAACTATTGTTATAAGCGAATTCGGCGAATGGAAGACACTTCTCCCAATTCATACCGAATGATATAACACAAGCTCGGAGCATATCTTCTAGAATTTGGTTCACTCTTTCTACTTGACCACTTGATTGGGGATGGAAAGCAGTGCTAAAAGATAAGTGAGTCCCCATGGCATTCTGAAAACTTTCCCAGAATCGAGAAGTAAAGATACTTCCACGGTCCGAGTTAATCTCCAGGGGAACACCATGAAGAGACACTATTCGGGAGATATATAATTCTGCTAGCTGGCTAGCTGTTATACTCTCACGAACAGGAAGAAAATGAGCCACTTTGGAAAGACGGTCAATGACCACAAAGATAGCATTATTTCCTTTCTTGGTCTTGGGAAATCCGGTAATGAAATCCATGCCAACTTTATCCCATTTCCATTCAGGAATAGCTAGAGGTTGAAGGGTGCCAGCAGGCCTTTGATGTTCTGCCTTAACTCGACGACAAATGTCGCAGTTAGCAACGAACTCAGCAATTTCTCTCTTCATCCTAGTCCACCAGAACCTCTGGCGTAGGTCCTGATACATCTTAGTACTACCGGGATGAATGATGAGAGGAGAATCATGAGCCTCCTTCAGGATTAACTGCCTTAGATGTGGGTTCTTAGGAACCACCAAACGATTCTGGAAGAACACAACACCTTGATCGTTCATGGAAAATTCTTTAGCGTTTCCGCTAAAAATATTCTCCTTGATCCGTGATATACCCTTGTCACGCTTTTGGCCAGCTATGATTTGATCCTTAAGAGTAGGCTTCGCCACCAGGGTAGAAAGGAATCCTTGAGGAACAATATGAAGATTCAACTTCCGAAAGTCCTCATGGAGATGTGGTTGACCTTGTTGTAGCATCAAATTGTTACAATAAGATTTACGACTTAGTGCATCGGCCATAACATTGGCCTTCCTCGGGGTGTAAGTTATCCCTAAGTCGTAATCCGAGATCAACTCAACCCACCGTCTTTGCCTGAGATTCAAATCCGGCTGGGTGAAGATATATTTCAGACTTTGGTGATCAGTGAATATTTCGCAACGATTACCCAGAAGGTAATGTCGCCAGGTTTTTAGTGCATGGACCATAGCTGCAAGCTCAAGGTCATGTGTGGGATAATTATCCTCATGTGGACACAACTGTCGAGATGCGTATGCGATCACATGATGATCTTGCATGAGAATGCAACCTAATCCTTGTCGCGAGGCGTCGCAATAGATAACAAAGTCCTTAGAAAAATCTGGTGGTAGCAACACAGGTGCGGAAGTCAGGCGTCTTTTCAGTTCCTGAAAACTATGCTCACACTGTGGTGTCCACTCGAACTTTTTATCTTTCTTGAGGAGTTCAGTTAGAGGCTTTGCAACCTTGGAGAAATTCTCGACAAAGCGGCGACAATAGCTCGCTAGACCAAGAAAACTCCTAACTTGCTTAACCGATTCAGGTTGAGTCCAATCAAGGACAGCTTGAACTCTCTCGGGATTGACAGCAATACCCTTACCAGAGATTACGTGGCCTAGATAGGTCACTTCTGGTAACCAGAATTCACATTTTGAAAATTTGGCATAAAGGCGATGCTCTCGAAGTTTCATCAATACCAGCCTTAGATGCTCGGCATGTTCTTGTTCATTCTTCGAGTAGATGAGAATATCATCGAGGTATACTATGACGAATTTATCCAAATACTCCATGAAGATTGAGTTCATCAGCCGAGAGAAAGTGGTTGGGGCATTGGTTAAACCGAAGGACATAACGGTGTACTCATATTGGCCATAACGAGTAACAAAAGCCGTTTTTGGAATGTCCCCGTTCTTAATCTTGATTTGATGGTATCCCAACCTCAAATCCATTTTGGAGAAGACTGAGGATCCAGCGAGCTGATCGTACAGGTCGTTGATCCTGGGAAGCGGATACTTGTTCTTTATGGTGACCAGATTAACTGGTCGGTAATCTACAACCATCCGATCCGTTCCGTCTTTCTTCTTGATGAAGAGGACGGGGCAAGCCCAGGGAGAAGAGCTAGGACGAATGAAACCTTTGTTCAAGGCCTCATCTAGTTGCTTCTTAAGTTCGGCTAGCTCCAGGGGTGCAATCTTATAAGGTCTTCTGGCTATTGGGACAGTTCCCGGAACAAGATCTATCACAAACTCTACATCTCTGTCAGGTGGAATTCCTGGCAGTTCCTCTGGAAAAACATCCGGAAAGTCACGGACTACCGGAATGTCTTCAAGTTCCGGAAGAGGGTTGGCATTTAGGGAATAAATTTTTCATTTGGCAACTCGAGTGGAGACATTTACTATCTGACCCGAGGGATGGGTAAGCTGGACATTTCTAGAATGAGTATCAACCTTGGCATAGTGAGCTGACATGCAGTCCATGCCCAAGATGATATTAATATCCGAAGATTTCAAGGCTATCAATGAGGCTAGAAAAACTAGCCTGTCTACTAGAATTTCATTGTCATAGGTTATCCTAGAGGTTTGCCATTTACTACCAGGGGTTTGGACAACCAATGGGATTGGCATATCACAAAAAGACATGTTATGCAACTGTGCATAACTTTCTGAAATGAAGGAATGAGAAGACCCAGTGTCAAAGAGAACGGACGCTGGGTGATGATTAACAAGAAGCGTACCCAGCATGACGTCGGGATCCTCTGCAGCTTCTTCTGCTGACACATAGTTCACACGACCACGTGCAGGAGTTGGCTTCACATAATAAGCTTTGCCCGACTTGGCCTGCCCAACGGACTTTCCGGGTTGCTGGGCACCCAGATTCTGAGGACACTCTCGGGAATAGTGCCCTGGTTCTCCACACTTGTAGCATATCACCTGGTTGGCACGTGGTGCAGCATTGCTAGATGGACCACCATAAGCTTTTGCTGGAGGGTTGGCCTGATTCGTCTGAGGCGCCACGTAGGATGGCCTTGGAGTGTATCTTGGCGGCAGAGAACTGTTTGGAACCCACAGCCTGCGTTTTGGAAACGCGGAACCAGAGGATGAGCCAAAGTCACGGGAGTGCTTCCTTTCGGCTTCGAAGTCAGTATGACCAGTCTCCGCACTGATCGCCTTGTTGACCAGGGCTTGAAATCTTGCACACTCATGGAGGCGCAGGTCACGACGGAGCTCAGGGCTCAGACCCTTATGGAATCTTGCTTGCTTCTTGGCGTCAGTAGACACCTCCTCTGTTGCATAGCGGGAGAGGTTACCGAACTCGCGGCTATAGGCATCCACAGACAACTTGCCCTGAATGAAGGCACAAAACTCCTCTCTCTTTCTGTCCATCAGGCCCTGTGGAATATGGTGCACACGAAAAGCTGCACTGAAGTCTGCCCATGTGGCCACTGGTTCAGCGGGACGCATAGCTTCAAAATTCTCCCACCACAGATTGGCGGGTCCTTCCAGGAAATACGCCGCAAAGGTCACCTTGTCGGCCTCAGACACATTCGCAGAGCGAATCTTGCGTGAGATGCTGCACAGCCAGTCATCAGCGTCGAGGGGATCGACGGAATGAAGAAACTTTGGAGGATTCAGCTTCACAAAGTCATTGAGGGACACTGCAGCATTCCTAGGCTGTCGAGGAGTATTCTGCTCAATACACTCTAGCAGTCGGTTGGTCTCCCTCTTGTTTCTTTCTGCCTCAAGCATCACTTCTACCAGAGAAGGTGGGTGAGGCAGGTCTTCCTGCGACGCTTGACTACCCTCACCTTGCTCATGAGCAGGGGCACGGTTCAACCTGGTGAACACCATCCTGACAAACAAACTCATAGCTTAGACCAATATTATATCAATACTAACTATGGATTAAGAATGTACTGAACACACGGAATGCGGAAATGAATATCCGAACAGCATGGTAACAAGCAACTGCTATAGATACACCATGGTTCATACACACCCTTACATAGTTGAGTACACCCTTAACCGAAGAGCAAACTATTGAAATTGTGAAACTACTCATCAGAGGCTTACAAGCTTCCTATACATTATTTATCTAGGCCTCCGGAATTCATTTCACATTACAACCATACTTCACAAGTCACGCAGGACTGTGAACGTACGGCTACTACCATACTATCCTTCCGCTCACAGCTCAGGCATCCGCATAGAACATCTCATAGAGATTACCTCCATGACCTGGAAGCTCAACCTGCGGATTAGGAAACACTCTAGCCTGAGATCCCTGGGATCCATAAGGACACGAATGTGGCCTTGGTCCCCTGACTGGTGGTAAGAGGGGTCCCCGAAGAGGTGTGACTCCTCCTATAGCGGGCCAGTCAACGTGGGCCGGAAGATGGTTCCTAACAGGGTTCAACATCTCCATCTCTCCA
Organism: Hordeum vulgare subsp. vulgare; assembly: GCF_904849725.1. NCBI lineage: Eukaryota > Viridiplantae > Streptophyta > Magnoliopsida > Poales > Poaceae > Hordeum > Hordeum vulgare. The sequence continues at coordinate 183,915,047 of NC_058518.1, forward strand.
TACCCTGTCTGGACTACCGGTGCCAGTTGCGTCAAAGCTGTCCACAGACGGGCACGGGTAGCATAAAGCTCCATGCGGAGAGCACGAGCATCCCTGTCTCTGTTCTCTAGCATCTCAACAGTGGATTGCAGAAGTGGATCCTCCATAGAAGAATCAAAATAGACTCCGCTAAGGTATCCCTCTTCACCACGCTGAGAGGCCGGAACATAGCAGAACTCTGAATTCTGCAGCACTGCATGTCTCGCTCTCATAATGGTCAGCATTGAATAGGCAGCATCCTGTACTGCCATGTCAACAGTGACCCCCAACCCATAGGACCAATGGATTGGCTTCTCCTCTCAAGGGTAGTCTCGAAATACCCTAACAGTGCAGATGTACTGGCTCTGGTTGAAGTCTCGGTACTGTTCCTCCACTGTGTACTTGGGGTACCAGCGGTAACCGCACACCGACATCACCCTGACCAGCATGGCCGTATGACCCGGTACATCAATGCACCTGGTCAGACGTACCACCTGACGAGAAGGACGGCCAGGCATCTGTAAATAGAGAGTAATGCAAAAGCATTAGAGCTCCGAATGCATAATTGGGCAGCATAACGGCTGTAAATGCGCAAAAACAAATTTTGAGACAACCCAAAAATGGAATAGCGTAACCACTCAACTATCAAACTTACTTCCTGCTACCTAGGAATAAATAAACCAATATCTCTTGACCCGTAGTCCTATAATCTACCGATCAGAAACACGAGCCTAGGAGAAGATGAGTAACCTAGTCCTTAATTCCCGCAGAAGAGACGAGGATGACCATAATAGAATAACTTGAGAAGAGAACAAGAGTCTTACGTTCCCTTCCACAAACAATTCCCTTATATATAACTAAAGAAATTATAGACTCAACTTCGACCAGTTTGGCTTAGTAATCCTACAGTCAGTCAGGCTCTGAGACAAACGCTGTCGGGACCCCGATCCTAAGCCATAGGAATCCAGCATGTAACACATCGCATCCCTTTGTGGTCTCACGCACGGTTAACTCCACGGCTGCAGCCTTACCTTAGCCGGGACCGTTTGCGTCTTTTAACCACACTAGTACCTAGTCCAGGATTATCGCCTATCTGAGAGTAACCCGTACGGAAGTCCGGCCGAAGTTTCCGCCACGGCCTCAAACGATGTGCGCAGGGTTCCCAAGCCCACCATCCGGGTGCCACTTGGTACACCGTGCCACTGCCTACCGCATCACGGTCCACCTCTCAGGTCAGCACCATGCACGGCCTCCAGCATTACTATAAAGAACCAGAAACTACTTGCAACTCCTGGACCGAGTACTACGCGATTAATAGGCCGAGCGGGGTCATATTTCAGGGCCCAGCATGTGGTAGTATCTAGTCTTGGAATACATACACGGAACTCAGTTCCTAAGTACGGTTCCAATGAAACAACCCGCCATGTACTCCTACACAGCCTTTCACCGGTACCTTTACCAAATCAAGTTCAACACACAACCTTTGCTCATAAAACACATTCCACAATTCTGTTCATCTCCCAGATGACAGACCATACACAACTCTAAGCATAGCATGCATAGCAGGATAAGGCACATCATAGCTCAAGCAACTACCAGGTATGCTAGGTTGCAAGGTTCGGCTATTTACTGTGACAAGGTTAAGTCATGCAAAGGAAGTGGGTTCAACTATCGTGGCAAAAGCAGTTGAAGCATTTGATCTTAAATGCAATAGATAGGTGCAGGAGCAAGAAGATGGGATTTATCGGGATGATCAAAAGGGTTGCTTGCCTTGTTGCTCAGAGGAGGAACGATATCCGTCAGACGGATATTCGGTGGAATCCGGGGGTGCGGAGCCTACCGAAATGAATGGCAACATTCAATAACAATCATATGCACTCAAGATGATGCATGAGCATGGCATGAGAATGCAAGGTGATAAGTTATTATAATCAATATGTATTAGGTTTAGAGTTGATTTGAATCACATTCGAATAGCAATTCAAACGCGGTATTCTCGGATACCGGTTTAATTGATTCGACCTGATGCTCAGATCAACTTGATGTTAACATGCATGAAATGTCATGTTATGGTATTGATTTTTAATTAGGACAGTGGTGAACATTGTATATATAATGAAATTTCAATATTTTTGCAAATTCCATTTAAAAAGTGATTATAAGAATTGAATTATTCCTTATTCCACAATGTAGGGTTCTGTAACTTTTTCAAACATAGTTGAAAATAGCATAATCAGAATCCTTGAATTTTTCTGATACTTTTTCATATATAAATTATTTTCATTGGAGTTACAGATTAATTTCTATGATTTTTACAAGTTTTAGCAATTTCCTGGAATTAGTTTTATACTGGAAATTCTAATTATTGCATCAGACTGACGTCAGCAGGTCAGCCGACCTGTTCAGGTCAAACCTGACAGGGGGGCCCCACTGGTCAGCCTCTCTGGGACTAATCCCGCGCTGACCAGCCCTAATTGAGGTTTGACTTGGCCTTGGGCCCACTTGTCAGCGAGTGATTAAGTCCTGAGCTGCTGGGTTAGCTTTGCCACGTCGACCCCCACCGGAGGGTGGTCGCCGGCGACCGGGCCCGCGGCGGAGGGCTCGCCGGAGGCGACCTAAACGGCGCTGCACAGAACCAAAACGCACGTGGTTTGCAGCTACGGCACGCTGGCGAAGTGGCCGAACTGGCAGGGGCATCAGGGGAGGCTAGGGTTGCCGGGAGAGGCGCCGGCGACGAGCCGGAGCGGCGGCCGAAGCTTGGCCTTCTATGAGAGACGGCTCTAGGGCACGGGGAGGGCAGCTGGAGGGCTCGACACGCTCCTGGAGGCTCCAGGAGCTCGAATCCTAGCTCGAACGCGTGGATCGGACGTCACAGCGACGGCGACGACATGACCGGCGGGGAGAAGCTTTCGGCCTTGGTGGGGAACTAGGCTACGATGCACGGGAGAGCGTGGGGCGAGAGGGGAAACGACGACGAGCTCACGACGGTTCCGATGGTGCTGAAGAGGGGCTCGGGGATGCGCCGGAGGGAGCGAATATACGGGATAGGTCCGGCGGCCGGAGGTGGAAGACGACGACGTTGGGGCGATGCAGAGCTTGGGGAAGCTTCGGCTTCTGCAGCGATGACCAGGGCGACGAGGCGGAGCTAACAGACTACTCGGAGGCGGAATCCCATGGCTAGAGGTGCTGCTCCAATGGCGGCAGCAAGGAGGAGGAAGAGATCCGGGAGGAGGGAGAGAGCCGATGCGGGGAATGGATAGGGGAGGCCTCAGGGGGCTTATCCCCGGCCTTGCCAGTGCGAGGCGGCGGCCAGGCAGGCGCACAGGTCCGTGGCCGCGCCGGAGGAGGCGGCGGCCACCTCCTGCTGCCTACTGGCGCGAGGGAGGGGACGAGCGAGGGAGATGGGCCGGGCCAGGCTAGGCGACAGGTAAGGTTTTCCCATTTTTTTGTGTTTTTTTGTTTTTTTGTTTTGCTAACTATTGTTTTGCTAATTATTTCAGCTCCAAAACAAAAAGTAAAAATTATTTTAGACTTCCTGAAATATTGTTATAACATTCCCAACCATTTCCAAAGTTTTCAACATTTTTGGAAATTTATAGATTCTGATTTCAAATTTTAAGTTTGAAACCAGTGGCTTTTGCATTAATTTAAAAATGCTTAAGGTGTCAAGAAAATAGTTTCCTCCAATGCTCATTTACTTTCATGATTTATCAGAAAGTTTGAACATTTCTTGAGGCCATTTTGGGTTCATTGATTTGAACTAGTTTGAGATTTTCTTTAATTGAAATAGTGGCTACGGTTTTGAGTTTTTCCTTTGCCACTTTGTAGTTTTTGTTGAAACTTCTTAGATGCAAATGCAAAGAAGACATGAGCACAAGACTAACTTGCTTAAGGGTTAGGGATGTGACAAAGGGTTTTGAAGGGGTTTGCCCAATATTTTTAACTTGACCATGTGTTGAAACTTATATATATGGAATATATATGTCCACTGAGTTGCCCTAAATTTTCTTAAATATTTTGAAAGCAATAAAAATAACTTTCCTCCATAAGAGACCATTTCTGGCCCCACAGGAAGGCATTTAAATAAAATAGAAGAATAACTTTCAAAATAATAATATTGTGGTTTTTGGAAGTCATTTTGATAATGGGTTTTAAATAAGATAATTGGTGCAAAAGAAATTCCCTAATTTGAGGACTTGTAGTACAAATCCCATCTCACGGGTTTTGAAAGCAATAATCAAAGAGATGCTTTTTGGTGAAAATAATATTTGGTAAAAATAGTTTCTGGTCCAAACACATGGCATGATCATTAGGCAGGAATTTTGGACTAAGGAGGTGAGTCTCGAGAGTAAGAAGAATTATTGGGAATCAACCAAAAGCATACAAGCAATCAAGCAAACAATAGTCACTTCAAGCATCACAAGTAGTCACATTTTTTTAATTGGTCCTAATTTTTGAAATAAGTTAATTAGGTAGGAAAGCTAAACACAGGGTGTTATAGACCTTACCCCTTTAAGAAAATCTCGTCCCCGAGATTTATAGGCTAGGGGTTGGAGAGATACAAAAACTTGAGTCAGAGGTAGTCTTCATGTCCCCATGTTGTTGTTGGGGTTCTTGAGGTGCTTGATGATACAACTTCAAATGATCCGCACGACCTTGCCTGCTCGTGGGCGGGGTCTGGCAATGAGTTATGCCCGACCGAGGGTCAAGGGCTTGGTGAACTATGTCCGTGCAAGGTCCTGGCTTGCGAGTGTATTCCAAAGTCGGAATACGTGGCAAGATAGTGTGTCTGGGTTCTGGACCTGGGCTGTGATAACCCACAAGTGTAGGGGATCGCAACAGTTTTCGAGGGTAGAGTATTCAACCCAAATTTATTGATTCGACTCAAGGGGAAGGAAAAGAATACTCTCAAGTATTAGCAGCTGAGTTGTCAATTCAACCACACCTGAAAGATTAGTGTCTGCAAGCAAAGTATCTGTAGCAAAGTGGTATGATAGCAACGGTGCCAGAAAAAGGTCTGTTGACGGCAGACTATTCCTGACTTGTTGTATCAATGGCGCTAGAAAAAGGTCTTGCAGCTGGTAACAACAAAGTAGCAAGTAACAGCAGTAGCAAGTAAGAACAGTAGTGACAGCCGTAGCAAAAAAGTAACATAGCAAGGACCAGTAGTAAAAGACTCGTAGGCATTGGATCGGTTATGGATGATTATGCCGGATGTGATTCATCATGTAACAGCTATAACACAGAGAGATAAGTAACTAGCTCCCATTCGTCAATCTAATGTAGGCATGTATTCCGTATGTAGTCATACATGCTTAGTAAAAAGAACTTGCATGACATCTATTGTCCATCCCTCCCGTGGCAGCGGGGTCGTAATGGAAACTACGGGATATTAAGGGTCTTCTTTTAATAAAGAACCGGACCAACGCATTAACACTTGGTTAATACATGAACTCCTCATACTATGGTCATCTCCGGGAGTGGTTCCAGCTATTGTCACTCCGGGGTTGCCGGGTCATAACACATAGTAGGTGAGTACAAGTTGCAAGATAGGATCTAAAACACACATATATTGGCGACAACATAATAAGTTCAGATCTGAACAGAGTGGATACTAGGGATCAATCCCCGTCAAAACTAACTCGATTACATGATAGATCTCATCCAACTCATCACCGTCCAGCAAGCCTACGAGGATATTACTCACGAATGGTGAAGAGCATAATGGAATTGGCGATGGAGGAAGGTTGATGATGACGATGGCGACGATTTCCCCTCTCCGAAGCCCAGAACGGACTCCAGATCTGCCCTCTAGATGAAGAACAGGAGGTGGCGGCGCCTCCGTATCATAAAACGCGATGAATCCTTCTCTCTGATTTTTTCCGGGCGAAACGGAATATATAGAGCTGAGATTGGAGGCGGTGGAGCCTCGTGGGCCCCACAAGGCCTTACGGCGCGACCAGGGGGGTGGCCGCGCCCCCTGGGCTTGTGGCCCACTGGCTCACCTCCTCCGGTGGATATTTGCGCAGGTATTTTTCATTAATTCCAGAAAAATTCTCGTAAATTTTCATGTCATTCCGAGAACTTTTATGTCTACGCAAAAACAACACCATGGCAATTCTGCTGAAAACAGTGTTAGTCTGGGTTAGTTCCATTCAAATCATGCAAATTAGTGTCCAAAACAAGGGCAAAAGACTTCGGAAATGTAGATACGACGGAGACGTATCAGGCTTCTCAAGTTGGTTAGTGACATCTAGAGGTCTCGCTATAACTTACTATCAAAGTCTTCGCGTAGCTCCCTGCTCATGGGGAAGTCCTTGAATCCCTTAAGGCAGGCAAGCTATGGTTGCAGGTGGTCGTCATCCTTGAGAGTGTTGTAGTGGGCTTCAAAGCTTCTCATGAAAGAGGTTTGGGTTGGGCCTCGCCCATGGGTCTAAGCTCGGAGACACAGAGTCCAGAACAGGTCCTACCATCCTGGAGAGTTCACGAGGGGTTCTGGATGAGTTGGCTACCCAATAATATAGACCAGTCATCCATTCCCAAGGTCTGTGGCTCGGCAACCGGGTGGACCACCTTCAGCAGGTTCCCACCATGACCCAATTAGGACTCACGTCCTTGGTTTGGACCAAGAAGAACCTTCTGATTCTCTCGCTGTCCAAGGGCTTCATCGTCTTGATTCTTCGAGGCTTCTTGACATCGTTGATGTAGTCGGCGTAGGATCGGTGGTTGTCTTTTTCTGCTTCTTCTACATTGACGTGGTTTCCCAACCATGGCGGCTCTTCGTCTTGTCTCGGGTAGGGTAGACTTCCGCTATCTGGAGGTTGCTTCGAGAAGCCCACCTTCTTGAGATGACACTATACCCTCGAGAGGCATAGCGATCGACGTACCTGGGGCTCGTCCAAACAGGACGAAAGTGTTCTTCCTCTTATTTGGTGAATAAGTATGTCATCTGTGAGGATGAAAACACATTTTCCGCAAGCATGACATAAGCATAGTGCTCATGAGACATGTGAGGAGAATGGGGAATTGCTATGGGTGGTCGCTGGCCGAGGGGGGGTTTGTGGTCCAACATGACCTAGTCCTTCATGCCCATGTTCGTCATAGATATGATGGGTGGTGGTTGGGTAGAGTACTAGCCATATTCCAACGACATAGATTCGTTTTCTGTGGTCGAATCTGATCACCTTATGGCAGGGTGAAACTTTAGGGTCTCAAGGAACTTAGGATGTGGGTGAACAGTTATCATCCTATCTCTAAGGACATTACTTAGATGCCAATAATGTGACATATTGCTCTGGACAACTCACTGTATTTATCGAAGATACCATCCCACATAAGTCAACTCTATACCACTCATGCTAGTCATCTCGGGGGTTGACGGAAGAACTAACCCAAACACAACAAGTATGGTGTAGGTACGGTGCACATGCATTCCTATGCAAGAACCTCGGGGAGGCATACAAGCTGCTAAGCTTGAACTAGGATGCTACAAATCAAAATGTCCTGCTAGATCATTCCATGGACAGGTTAGTGCATTACTATATTAAGGAAACACGTAGTATTCCAATCCAAGATTTGGTCTCCTTTCTACTAATTCGATCAAGTGGTCCACCGATCCAGTCGATCACCACAGGACCCATCACTCCTACAAATCTGATACTGATGGGGTTCTACAGGATCACTTAGAGTCTTCATAATTCACATATTATTGCAAGGATAACGTTATAGTATATAAACCAAATCCAATATCATGGCCATCTAATATCCAAGGCCAATTCACATAGGCTTGAAAATCAATTCGACAACTCCAAGTATACACACTTATTACCCTCCGAGAAACATGGTATCACGATTTATCCAAGATCATTGGGCTAAATCCAATTTACTCCGAACCATGTGGCCTCGTATATCATTAATAGCCTATTGGGACTACGTATTTAATCCCAGACTCAAGTCCAATAAGAAATCTTGCTCGATACTCCAAGTCATTATTGTAAAATCATGAAACCATGTCAGCTACTTGATAAGGTCAATTATACCACCAAGAATTATTGTTCGCGATCTTAATCGTTCTATTGAATCCAAACGTACTCCAGGAATATGTAGGTTACGCTACTATATCGACTAGTTCCACCAAGTTCACCTTCCTTTATAAGGGTCTCAAGATACAGCAAGGTTGTCTAGCTATATCCTCCAAATAACTAACATCATCACAACAACCTAAGTCTAATACTCTCATATCCGAGAATGGTCCTGCTTATGGCATCAGGGTTATGGTGCTAGATTGGGAATGAGGAATACTCGTTCACCATGATCACTTGTTCCACAAAGAACCCGGTGCTAAGCGGTGGTTTATCAGGGCTCAACACGTGTTCTGGAAAATCCGTGTATTAGCCAGGTGACCAGAAAATTGAGCCAAAAAGGCTTGTGACGGTTAGTCTGGTCTAGAGAGTGTTTTTGATCTTGAGGGAAAGCATACACTATGGGTTGCGTGTGGTTAAGCATGGCATAGTCAGTGTATTCAGTGTCGATTGTCCGTCGAAGTGGATCCCTGGTGCATCTTCTCTTGCTGGTCTTTAGGTGTCAAGAAGGGTGAGAGAGAGGGAGTGAGATAGAAGCACAAAGGAGAGTGCCCAAGGGTGCTATAGTGCAAGTGCAATCAAACAAGCCTTGGAAAGTCAACTCAAACAAGTGCCAAAATTTATTTCGAACATCAAGATAAGGTAGGTGATATAACCGCGTGATTGTTGCTTAAGCAAAAGTACGACTTATATCAAAGCACAAACAACAAATCGACATCACACAACATGGTCCATCCGAACCATTTCACGGACTCAACTTCGCATAAGGGATTTACTACTCTTCCTACTCTAGGGTTTCTCGGACTCGACAGTCGTGCGTGCTTCGTGCTCCAAGGAGGAGTCCGCTAAGTCTTTTGGACCTTCTCATGGTGTTGTCATGCCTCTTGTTGTTGCTCATCGAAGCAACTCGGTTGAGTTGGAAAAAGCTCTTTATGTATTCTCGTCTAGGGAGTTGCTCACGAGGGTGGTTCTTCATGGCTGTCATTGACACGGTCTTCTATTGTCTTCATAATCTTGTCATTGTCTTCTTATCTTCTAAGGCTGCGAGAGTTCCAAGTGGGCAACTTCATGCATTGACTTTTGGAAGGCATGATAGAGTTCCGACCTCTCAGTCATACTAATCGCGATATCGACACCTTGAGCGGGGATGAAGAGAACCGTTTTCCTGCTAACTAAGGTCAGGCGGACCAAATGGCGAGGTTCTCATCCACTAGTGGTGGTCGACACAATCCTTAATGCTGACAGGGTCGCTCTATTAGCGATGCAGATCATGGCCTTGCATATATTACGTCCAGATTATCATAGGTGAAAGTGACATCACTCTGGAACAGTGTCGAGGGTGTTGCCATCTTCTAAGCCTCGATGTCCTTGTTCCTCTTGGAGGTACTTCTGCTAGTGTCTTCTGGTCGTAGAGTTGTCTTCTTTGTCCTTCAACACAGGGATGAGTTTTTGGAAAAATTGCTTCCTTCCCAGTTGCCCACGGGGATTTCAAGTAATCCCGTGGTCAGAGGGCATAAGGATGCTAGCGACCATTTGGAGGTTTCGGAGAAGTAGGTGAGGAGTGTCAGAGAATAAGGGTGGAAGGCTAAAGTATAACCTTCATTTTCTTTGAAGATTTTAGGAGAGGCGAGAAAATATGTAGGTTTTGCAAGTACTTTTGAAGGGTCTGGAAAGCAGTTTTGTCCTATCTAACGTCCGTGCTACTAAGGGCTTCCTACAGTCAGGATGGCTCTGATAGCAGCTCTGTGGGGACCCCGACTTACGAGTCTAGATTGCCGAATGAACGTGCTCAGTGATCCCAGAGATCAATGCTCACCGAACACACAGATACTGAATATTAAGAGTCTTACATCCATATATATTGTTTGATACAATAAATGACCATTGCGGTCAAGTCTTACGTATATAGGGCCTTGAGGGCCAACACATCAAACTGGGCCGATAGCGGAAACATTGGTCGAAAGCGTGAACCCATGCCATCAGCCTGAACCTACAGGCATTCTGACTAGGAAGCGTCCTAGCTCGCAAGAACGTCACCGAGTTACTCTTCACCAAATCATGTTCTCTCATACGTGGTGAATGAAATAACCAGTGACAAGCCAGTGAGTACTTTGAATGTACTCGCAAAAAGCTCATGATATGAACAATGAAAGTGAAGGATAACGATAATATGCATCTTTGGTGGATATAATCTTGGTGGTAAACAAACATGATCATGGTATGCAACATAAGTTAAATGTCACTTTGAAGAACAGATTACATATACCAATATATCTGCCAAGGGCTGAACACTCCGGGTTCACCCTATATGCCAAGTCACCAAACTTGGTCATAGCAACGCTCTCATAAAACTCCATTTACCCAATACTCGCACACACTTGGTTTATGCGGAAACAACTTGACGTAGTTTAAGCAGGATTACCCAACTGTCCATGACCGTGGACACGGCTATTCATATAGTTTTACACTCTGCAGAGGTTGTACACTGGACCCACGAGATCCAAGAAAATTTCGTGTCATCCATAATTCGCGGTATATAACATACCCGAGGTAAGTACCCGATCAATGCATTTCCGCTAACGATACTAGAAAAAGAGGTCCACTCGATTGGAGCTTGATTCGGCAGCGGAGATGAAGCTCTAGAACGCCATGAAGGTGGGTGGAGGCATTGGAGGTCCTAGGGGAAGTTCAAAAGGGGAGGAGAGGGCTCGGTAGAGCCGAATTTGGAGCGAGACCACGGCGGCACCTTAGGCCATTGGAGAGAAAGAGAGCTCCAGAGGGAGATTGGGGAGGTCCGGGAGATTTCTTGGGAGAGAGGGAAGATCAGGGGAGATCCAGAGAGGGCTCGGGGAAGAGGGAATAAGAGGGGTAGAGAAAGAGGGAGCTCGGGAGCTCTTGGAGCTTCGGTGCACGGAGAGAGCACGCGTGCCAGGGGATATTTGGCCGCCTCTAGGCGTCGGAATGGGTTGGACTGGTCAAGGGTAGTGCCCTAGCGCGCTGGGACACGCGGCCCTTGAGGGACCCGAGCTGCAGGACGAAGAAATGGTGCAGAACACCGTTTTTGCATGCAGTTAGTGCGGTCACCATGTCCACTTGTGTCCAAAGGGCTGCTAAGACCAGTCAAATATGTCCAACACGTAGGGCACACATGCTGGAAGGAGACTCAGGAATTTGGTTGCATCAGGGGCTGGTTTGAACTTGTTTGGACTGAGGTTAACATTCCAACAGGAAACTAGGGGCTGGAAAAATTGGTTTCCAAAGGGAAAACCTTGGGTTGAAACCATGTCCTAGAGCACCTGATATGGAAGGACTACACTACTGCAAAATTTCAGCTCAAGAGGAGGAAAGTTGCTAGTACTTGTTGTACAAGGCTACATTTCAGCCAGAAATGAAGTTTCACATGGGGTGCTCATATTTCCCACATGAGCATACTATACTATGATATGAAATGGTGCATTAGCATGCTAGGGATGCCCTGAAAGAATGAGGGGGCCTTGCCTTAAGCAGAAGTGGGGTAATAGGGGTAAAGATGTTGATCCTAGGGTGAAAATGAGAAGTAGTTACATGGTGACTCTGTGCAATAATTGACTAGTGGCCATGGAAACGTTATTGGAGGCAAAATGTAACTATATGAAGTTGTGGTAGAAATTTGAGCTCAAGGGTTAAAGTGGAAGGGGCCAAAGTAGCCAATAAAGGGAATGCACACAAGGTGTTTGATGAGTGTCTGGGCAACCAGATGGACTTCAATGGATATGAAACTTAACAGGGTCAAATAATAGATGAAAATAAGCTTGGACACCAATTGTGGGATTTTGTGGACAAGGTTTCCAATGTAGAATTGGAAAACCCATGAAATGGGCAGAAATGGATTTCTGCTTACAAAACCATTCAAATCAATCCACACAAATCCAATATTTAGTGTGGGGGCATTATTTGAACATTAAGGCATGCACAAAAAAATTGGTGTCAAATGGAGAAACTTTATATTGTAATGTTTCCCAAAGTCTGAAATCAACATAGTGGATTTTGAGGAGCTTGGAACAAGTTCTTCTATCCTCCTTGATGCACCACTTAGTGTGGATGCATTATTGGAGTATAAGAACATGTATACCAAATTTGAGCACAATTGAAGACACTTGACAATGTAGAGTTGCTCAAATTTGGATCTGGACAAATAGGGTTTTAGAATAATTAGGGGAGTCAAATCAACTTGGATTGACATGAAACTTGGCTAGATAATCAAACATATCATAGGTGACATGCTGGAATTTTACTGGAATTTATTGAGAATATTTCTTATAGAAATATTCCAAAAGCTTGAAATAGACATGAAGGGTATTGAAGGGGTTTCCCAATATTTTTAACATGACCATGTGTTGAAACTCATATATATGGAATATATATGTCCACTGAGTTTCCCTAAATTTTCTTAAATATTTTGAAAGCAATAAAAATAACTTTCCATCATAAGAGACCATATCTGACCCCATAGGAAGGCATTTAAATAAAATAGAAGAATAACTTGTAAAATATTAATATTGTGGTTTTGGGAAGTCATTTCGATAATGGGTTTTAAATAAGATAACTCGTGCAAAAGAAATTCCCTAATTTGAGGACTTGTAGTACAAATCCCATCTCAAGGGTTTTGAAAGAAATAATCAAAGAAATGCTTGTTGGTGAAAATAATATTTGGTAAAAATAGTTTCTGGTCCTAAACACATGGCATGATCATTAGGCAGGAGTTTTGGACTAAGGAGGTGAGTCTGGAGAGTAACAATAATTATTGAGAATCAACCACAGGCATACAAGCAATCAAGCAAACAATAGTCACTTCAAGCATCAGAAGTAGTCACGATTTTTTTTAATTGGTCCTAATTGTTGAAATAAGTTAATTAGTAAGGAAAGTTAAACACACGGTGTTATACCATCCTTGTTTACACCTCTATCATTTACCGCTTTCATTTACTTTTCCGCTGTAATACCTATTACTTTCCCGCATGTGTTTTGATCCTTTGCAAACTATCCGTACCCGTTGGGAGCAAAGTTATTTGTTGTGTGTGCAGGTCCACGTCTTCTGCAAGCGCTAGGGTGGAAGACACCCACTTGTTGATCCTAGGAGTCCTTCTGGTGCAATAAACCTAACAGTATGTGTGTAAGGGAAATCTGTTGCTGACTACATCTACACCTTCCACTTGGTGTAACCAACGAGGGGCGAGAAGTATATACATCAACTCATCATCAGGGTCTCATCCGTGTGATGCCCTGGGTCGTCATCCCGTGGGCGTGGGTCGCGGTTGTCTAGTGAGGATCATGGAGGGAGTCCAGTCGCCACCGCTGCAGCTCTCGCTGCGGCCACGGTGTCGCCCCTGGCCGCCACCGGAGGGCTTTGCGCTAGCACGACGGCGGGGTCTGGGCCATGGCTCGAAGATTCGGGCGGTGTTGTAGCTGAGTTCACCGGCGCAATGGGCGTGCTGACCACCCTCGCCCTCATCGCCCGTTGTGACCAATATGGGCAGCTTGGACGTCGAAGGGACGGTGAAGATACACGGAAATGTCCGTGAAGACCCCGCATAGGAGATCCCCCTACCTGGCGCACCAAATATGTTGTGGGAATGGACCAGCAACAATCTATGGGACCCGAGAGGCCCCTTTATGGTTATACAGGGGGGCTTTGGTGCATGCAGAGCATCGGTAGGCCAGATCGCACACAAGGTTTTATACAGGTGGAGGCCGCTCGGGAGCATAAACACCTAATTCCGGTGTGTGGTGGTACTCAATTAGGTGGGTTGAGTAAAGGAGCACAATAGCGCGGCAAGGATGCTCGAGAGGCTCAGCTACGCGTGTGATTAAACTAGGCGTCGACCCTTCTTCCGGTGGCCATGGACCTCCTTTTATAGGGTAGAGGGGTTGCCAAAGTGGCTAAAACAGTCTTTTTTACTAGTTGTATAGTGTGTACTGCAGTGATGCGACTGCTTGCCAAAACCGATAGGTGGAAATACCTAACTTTGATCGACTGGGACAGCTGCATTGAATGTGCAGGCGATGTCTGTCAGCAAGGGTTGCCTCTCTCTCTCTCTCTCTCTCTCTCTCCTCTCTCTGCCGTTCACCCAGCTACCCGTCTATTCTACTGCCATGCCGCAAAATGGGTATCAACGCACCGGGGACGCGCCCGCTTCCACAGCCATGTGCCCCCTGCTAGGTGTGCCTCCCCGCCTTCCCAGTCGACAACTCGGTTGATGTAGAAAATCAGCCCCCTAGTGAGGTGGAATTGTGGCTTGGTTGGCTCAGATCTTGTCGGGCGCCGTGAGTGGACATCTACAAAGACTAATGGGAGTCTTGCCACCCCGCGTCGACCTTGGTCTTGGTTTCCTCACTACTCAGAGTGAGGCCGGCAAGGAGTTTCCGTCGTGGGGGTCGCGGCTACCCGTGCCTAAGTCAGGGGGGCTAAGGACCCCATTTCTTAGGACATCGACATAGCCCAGCTGGTTAGCGGATTGGGTTTGAACCAGGGAGGTCCTCGGTTCGAGTCCGGGTCTCCCCAATTTTTGCGCTGCTTCCTTTTATTTTTACATGCACAACCAATTGGGTTGAATCCACGTGGGCTGCGGAGTTATATATTAAACCTGACTAAAATTTTGTGTAATTCGGCCCATTCATTATTTTTTCCTGCTACGATTTTTTTATTATCCAAGACATGCATATTACAAAGAATGCCTTGTTTTAAAGATGTTAATAATTATTTAACGATGCATCAGAGTAAAATGATTTATATATTAAATTTGACTAAAATTTTGTGTAGATTCATAATTTGCAGCTTTCACACGTGATAAGATGTTTTACTTGTGGTTTTCATTTAATTTGCCTAAATGCCATGTTAAACAGTTTAATTTTGAACTAATTAACCGTAGATCCGATTAAAATGATCCTTATATGTAACTTGACTAAAAAATGTGTAGAATAACATGGTGACATTATTTTCTTTTTAACAAACTCTAAAATTATGTTCTAGGAAGAGTAGTAGCGAATTAAAAAATTACATATGGGGACTTTCCAGAATTTTTTTATGTTGTTTCAAGCATCATTTTAAATGCCTAGATGATGTAGTTTGCTCATGCTTCACCTCTTGCCAGGTTTAACAACATCTAATATTGATGAGTACCAAAATGGTAGTGAACTAAATAATTTGAACATGTAGTTTCGTCAATATTGAACATGTTGCTGATTGAACTTACTTAATGTGTAGTAGTTGATTGTTGTGCTTGCCATACCATGCATAATTAATTGGACATGCATCATATTTGATTGTGCATCATATAATGAATATATTGTGGTGTTTATCGTTTGTTGATTCTCTATTTCCGGATTGCTTCTTCTTGATTCTTCTTCATTCATTCGACTACATTGATTCCTGTAATTCACGGATTCGTTCTCTTCCAAGCGGGATCGAAGGCCAGATGATCATTTCCCTGGATACCACTACTACCATTCCATGCTAGTTGTCTCGCTCCTATCGCTATGTCTCGTTGCCTACCACCTATTATGTCAAGCCTCCCAAAATTCCATGAAAAGCCTCTAACCCCTCCACATCCTAGCAAACATTTGTTTGGCTATGTTACCACTTGCTCAGCCCTTTTCTTACAATGTTGCTAGTTGAAGGTGCAAGCTATTTTCCATGTGACAACATGGATATTTTGATATATCACCATATTATTGCTATTTCATTTGATGCACCTATATACTTGGTAAAATGTGGAAGGCTTGGCCTTTTGCCTCGGTGTTTTGTTCCACCTTTGCCGCCATAGTTACTTGTGTACCGGTGTTATGTTCCATATTGAGCACTCCTAACATGCTTGGCGTTTTTATGGGGACCCCCTTGACAATTTAACTTAGATTAAAACTCTTCTGGCAAGGATAAATTTTGGTACTACATTTGTCTAATTACTAATAAAAATATTGCAAAAGGACCTGCCGGCCCCCATGGATAATTAATCAACTCCAGGGCCAATGCTCCTCATGAGTGTCGGTCGAAACAGGGGCACCGTGTGGGGCCAACCCGAGGCAACTCGGTAGATTTCTATCAGGCCACCGTACAATTTTCTTATCCATTGTGTCCTCAGAACGAGATACTCGACTCCTATCGGGTTCATTGACGCGTCAGACGGCCTTGCTGAATTTGTTTTACCTTTTGCGAAATATCTTGTGCACGGGATTCCTAGGAATTTCACCGGGATTCCATGGAGAGTACGTCCTATTTAACACCCGCTCATAGCAGACTTGAAGTAAACTTAATTAAAATATTCCAACTTTGTGTGTAACCGTGACTATTTCTACTCGTGAGTTCTACATCCGAGAGAGGACAAGGTGGGATTATGTTTGACTTGTAAGTAGGTGTTGAGGTTCACTTCTTGATAATTATTAGTTCATGTCCATTTTTGCACATATCACCCCCTCTTATTCTTGTACTTGTATGTCAGCCACTCAAATAAATGCTTAGTGCTTGTTGCAGCATCACCACTTTTCCATTCCTCACCCATTGAGCTTTGCTAGTCTTGATACCTTTGGAAATGAGGTTCTTTACCCCTTGGGGCTCACAAATTACTACAAAAACAATTGCAGATACAAGTAATGTGATGATATGACGTGAGCGTGATGCTTGTTCTATTTGGAGTTTCTTTTTCTTCTTCTTCTTCATCATCAATCATAGCATGGGTTCCAGACCGACAGCGTAGGATAGCAAGGATGGACGTCGTTTTGTCGTTTGATTTCGTCCATAGTCCGACCTTGTTCTTCTTGATGATGATTAATTGTATTGTGGTATTGAGGTGATCATGTTGTAGCTTGTGGTGAGTGTAAGCCAATTCCATACACTCATCTCTTTTGTACATGTACTTGTAACGATAGCAATTCTTGCGAAACAACGAGATGAGCTTCTATCCCTGTGGAGGCCCTCGAGCAAAAAAATAAGGACATGATTGCTTCTTGGGTGTTACATATTTGAATGTGGAATTTGGTCAATATGCAACCCGTTGCATATTGAGTTTCACTTAATGTTTAGAAGTTGATTATTGTGCTTGGCCATGTCATGCATAATTAAATGGACATGCATTATATTTGATTGTGCATAGTGTCATGCATATGTTGTCGTGTTTATCGTGTGTTGTTTGTTTGTTTGTTTCGGGATTTCCTCTCCTTGATGAATTCAGAAAGCGTTTCGAGTGTGAGCTTTCGTTCGACTATGTTAGCTCGTCTACTTCATAGGTTCATTCTTCTTCCAAGCAGGATCTCACGCAAGATGACCATTTCCCTAGATACCACTACTATCGTTGCTATGCTAGTTTTCTCGCTTCTATCGTTATGTCCCTTTACCTACGACATGAATGTCAAGGATGCCAACGTTGCAATGAAAAACATCTAACCCTTCTAATAGCGTTCTTAGTTACAGGTGCAATTTGTTTCCTAGTGACAACATTGATATATTGGGATATAACATATTATTTCTTATCAATTTAATGCACATATATACTTGGTAAAAGGTGGAAGGCTTGGCCTTTTGCTCGATGTTTTGTTCCACCTTTGCCGACCTAGTTACTTGTGTACCGGTGTTATGTTCCATATTGAGTGCTTCTAACATGCTTGCGATTTTATGCGTGTCGGTGTCAAAACCGGCTGATCACGAGTAGGGGGTCCGAAGTGTGGATCTAGAATAGCAGTCTCGTGATGTTTGGCCGCTAGGAGACTTATTGGATAAACCTTCCAGCTCATCTTGTTGTCCCTTCTTTATAGCTTGACCCGACCCCATATGACGGGTTATATCCCCGAAAGGGTCTCAAGTGTGGATCTTGGATCAAAGGGTAACAAGGCATGAAGGGCACAATGTTTTACCCAGGTTTGGGCCCTCTTGATGGAGGTAAAACCGTACGTCCTACTCTTGTTGTTATCGATGATGTAGTATAGAGTAGATAGTTGATCTATCTCAAGATCGAATGTTGTGGTCTGAAATCCGAATCCTATTGAGCATAAGTCTATTATGATCTATGACCCCATGTCTCATATGAACTATGACCCCGTGCTTTATATTGATACCAGGGATGATTAGGGTTTACACAATGACAGTTTGTAACGCCCCGGACACACCCGTCGGCGGTCGTTACTCTTGGCGGGATCTAGACTGGCCCCGCATATCAATACTAATCTTTTGTGCGCACTTTGTCCTCACTCATGCGCATGCGGGATCAACTTCCCGGTCGGTCACCCATCCTGGAACTACTCCAAGCCAAGGACACTTAACCTAGGAGTTCTGTTCGAATGGGCACCCGGAAAAGAAGGAATTCCTTATTGATATGAGTAGTCTATCATCCCTAATAAGCCAGGCTATCACATACACCACCACTCAGAGGAACCGACGTCCTCGTCGGGCCACAGGAGTGTTCCCTCTTGGTACAAACGTTTGTGCATCCAGTCCAGTACATGTACCATGCCTTGTGCCACGACGGGTCACAAACATCATGAACAACATGACCACACATCTATCCCCAAACATCCGCATAACCGCGAGGGTTGGCTGTGATACCAAACTTGTAACGACTAAGATGCGGTCCTTTCTGATTTAGGGAACGAGGCCCCAAAATGGAAAGAAGCGCATCTAAGCGTTTGGCAAGCACGATAACATAGCACACACATATTAATAGAATGACAAATAGGGAATCGTTTTCCATCTCATAGATAATATCAGACTTACATCACACATTTATTCAGACAAGGTAGTTCCGCTACGGACTACATAACATGAGAAAAGGCTATGCTACCCTGCATGCTTGCCCACGATCACGACGATACCTCAGTCTTCTCGATAGTTCACGTACTGGCGGTCGTTCTCCTCATCGTACTGCCACGCGGGCTGCGTGCCATCGAGATCACCTGTGTCGGGCGTACCTGTACCTGTTGGGGTGTTGAAGTAATCTCTGAACCACAGGGACTCAACAATCTATGACCTCGGTGCCAGAACTAGTCAAGTGTATAGGTTGCAGCACCCTAAGCATTTATGGTGGCTAACTTACGTAGATCAAGTTATTGACGGTGGTCTATACTAGTGGGCGAAAGCTAGCTGATCATGAAGTGACCCTGAACACCTACCTACGTCAAACATAACCCCACCGTGTTCCCGATCGAAGAGAGGTCTTCGAAGGAGACAATCACAGTTACGCACACGGTTGGCAATTTTATTAGAATTAGTTCAAGTTATCTAGAACCGGATGTTAACAAATATTCCAAGTTGCCACATAACCGCGGGCATGGCTTTCCGAAAGATTAAACCCTTCAGGGGTGCGCCAACTAGTCCATCACAAACGGTCATGGGCCGCAAAGTAATCCTCTATCACGAATCTCGTGATCTCGTCGGATTCCTTAGAGGAAAACCTCAACTCTGGGGAGAACCAAAGCTTCAGCGGGATTCCTATACGCAAGATATATCGCTAAGGTAACACAACACTAGCAGGACCTCCCGGTGTGTCGACGACCCCGATAAGAGCCGCGTATCTCAGTCTCAGGACAACACCATCTATGCATAGTGGACAATGACCAATGCCTCAAGTTTCCCCGAGGTTGTATTGCCGACTGCTAGGTGGGTGGACCAACACTCATGAGGAGGACTGGCCCGGGTTGTTGTTTAATTCCTCGGGGTAGCTATTCCCTATGCAGATTATTATTCAGTGATTAGCAAATTAAAACCAATGTTGGGTCGTGCCAGAAAAGTCTTAACACTACATGATTTATCAAGGGGGTCCCCATAACAACCCCGAACGTGTTAGGAGCGACTAGTTATGGAATCAAACACCGGTAGCCGGAAACTATGGCAGCAATAACGGAACAAAACACCCGGCAAAGGCTAGGCCTCCCGTCATGTACCAAGTATATAGGTGCATTAGTTTAATAACAGATTTAACATAATGATATCAAAACTCACGTTATCACATGAGACATTTGCACCTGCAACTAGCAACGCTAACATGAGAAGTTGAGCAAGCCTACTTAGCCATTCAAGAGGCAATTATTTGGGGAAAGTGTTTGGGTTTCATGGCCATATCAAGAGGCAATTATTTAAGTGGTAGGCAGCGAGCATATGACGAAGGAAACGTGAATCTAGGAACAACAAGACTAGAGATGGTATCAAGGTCATGTCATCTTGCGTGTGATGTCTTCAGCATGGAACTGCTCTGGTTCGTCCTGCACGTACTCTCCCGGATCCAAGTACTCGTTCTCCAATCCCTGATCTACCCAACATAAAAATAGCATCCAATGAACAAAAACACCACATGATGCAACAAACACATGATGCATGAGATGAGAATGAACATGCATCTCTATTCTAGTCACTTGCACATGCATGAGAGAATAATACAAACTTATGGACAGAACTGCACTCTAAGCTAACTTGACATGCATGAGAATGACATGAACAGATGCATCACGCGAAAATGATGCAAAAACATATAAGGAACGTTACGAACGGAGCTACGGATCAACCGGAAACTACGAAACAAGAAATGGAGTCCTACGAATCAATTCCATCACAACACACTCCAATGGCACACTTCTGGTATTCCCAGGATGCCAAATAACAAAGAAAACGGGTATGGAAGGGGTGGTGCAAAGAAACTCACCACACCATCAACTATGCACTCACAAGCATCAAAACATCAAAACTATACATTCTGTCCTAAACAGCATCATAGCAGTTTGAGAGCTACATGCAAAGCATCTACAGCCACCCAAATGTGACAAATAAGATATGTGGCAGAAGCTATTCAAAGGCTCTACAAGCATAACCAAAAAAGAGAATACAAAGGAGTTTCACACACAAAGTTCTACAGCTGCTAACTTGGACAAAAATATCAGTTTTCAGGGACTTTGTGAAAATCTCAGATTCTCACTAGCTGTTTATGCTGTGAAGCATTTTGTCAGCACCCAAAACGATATCTACAGGAAGCCAAATGGAATGAAAATTGACAAAGAGCTAGACAAACACAAAATCTACAACTTTCCAGTTGATTGCAAGGACTGATTGCCAACACATGAGCTTTTGCAAGCACAACTACAAGGGAAGAAAATAACAGTAGTTTCTCAGACTTTGTGAAAATCACATATTTTCACTAAGCTAAAATTTTCAGCCACATGCCTACTTTGACTAAGCACAACTTGCACATATAAACTCCTAAGCATGAAACAACACCACCATTATGTAGAGGGGTTCACCCTCTGCTGCCACAACAAGGAATCATCCTCTCGGGCTCATCACATCACATGGAACAACGCTCTAAACATTGAACAAAACAGAAATATGACATTCCCAGAAAGTGTTCCAAAGAGAAATCTGATTCCACCATTGGATTCGTGGGATGATTCTACCCCAAAAACATATATAATACCTAGGTACTTGCATAGAACAAATGGGCACAAAGCTAAGAAGAAAATCTACATGGAATCACAAAGATACCTATGCCTTGGGATGTGGGTGTCACACACACACACACCACAAGATCACATACACTACACACAAAGTATGTGGGGGGGGGGAAACCACACACACAAACACTCACACACTTGCACAAGCTAGTGCATGAGCTCAACACCAAGCACATGAGTAACACAAACACATATACAACACTACCCTAGTGCAATTCACACATACTAACACACACACATACATGAGCTACCTCACACATGCACTAGATCAACCACAAGCACCACTAACTACACAAGCAATCTAACTAAAACAAAGATGAAACCTACTAATTTATCCCTCTTGGACAACAAAATTATTGCTGCCAAGCTACTAACAGCAAACAAGACATGTAGGAAGCAAGCAAAACAAAAGTATTAAAATAAGAATAAAAGGGCAGTGGGGATTCGATCCCACAACCTGCTGACCAACAAACACACTCCAAACCACTCTGCTACTGCTCCTTGCTCGACAGAACATAGGAGACAAGCAGGGTAAACTATGCCCCTGCTGCTACTAACGCTACTGTGCCGAATACAATACAAAAAGGGATGGCGCCGAGGGGTTTCAAACCCACAACCACCTGATGCAACAACACAACACCTACCACTACGCTGCTGCTGCCGAACTAACAGAGTGGAGGAGGAAACTCTATTGAGCAACCCCTCTGGTCCTTCCTCTGCCCGACGGTGGCCGGAACAGGGGTGGCACAACGTCGGCGATCTACACCAAACTGGCCTATTGCTCGTCAATGGAAGGGAGAGGGGGCTCCCAGGGTTCCATTTCTACACTAAACGCGCCACGGGAAGGCCTACTCCTACGGCTCCATGACGCGCGGCGGCGTCGGCGACAGAGTGAAGAACATGGTGCGGCTACGGGTTCCTACTCACGATCTGGCGACAGGGAAGGGGGAGGAAGATGCTAGCTCACCCACTGGACGAGGACGTCATGCCTATGGGAGAGGAGGTAGAGGAAGAAGTGGAA
Organism: Hordeum vulgare subsp. vulgare; assembly: GCF_904849725.1. Classification (NCBI taxonomy): domain Eukaryota; kingdom Viridiplantae; phylum Streptophyta; class Magnoliopsida; order Poales; family Poaceae; genus Hordeum; species Hordeum vulgare. The sequence goes on from NC_058518.1 coordinate 183,937,628, forward strand.
GAAGCCGCGGCGGAGGGGATCGACGGAGAGGAAGCAGGTCGTCATCGAAGTAGGGGAAGTAGACCCGATCTGCTCCTCCTAGCTGCGGGAACGGGTCCCCTGGATGTCCCGCCTGCTCGCCGAAGGGTTTGAGAGGACGCAGGGGCACGACAGCGACGGCGAGGAGCTTCTCACGTCTCGGCCATGGCGGAGGAGGCCCGCGCTTACCTGCTGCCGACGAGGGAGAGGGAGGAGGAGATGGGGAAAGAAGTGGCGGCGGCTTGGAGGAACCCTAGGCCTTGCACGGACGCCAAGGGTTCTTTATAGGAGGAGGAGGAGGCTAGGGACGCGCGGCCTCGACGTCCGTGAGACAGCGTTGATGTCTGTGGCGCTATCTTTGAAGAAGTCTGACGGAGGAAGGTGACGCCGTCTACAGGAGAGGGGTGAAGGTGGGCTGCACGCGAGGAGAAGGGAGTTGTTGGGCCAGCCAGGGAGAGAAGGCCCACCTGGATGCGCCAGCTAAGAAAAAGAAAACCCACTGGGGTTTTCTATTTTAAAACCAACAGAGACAAGAAATAAAACATAAGCACTACTGTTGACCCTAAAAATAAAACAAAATACCCCTGGTCATAAGAGAATTATGACCCATCTAAATAAAATATAAAAGGAATTTTTGGAGCATATAAATATTTACAAAACAGAACTAATTAATCTGTTTTGTAAATATTTGCAACACTAAAACAAAGTTTGAAAACACTAAAAACATAGCATCACATCCACCACAATTCATACTAAAACATGAGCAATTTTGAAACAGGGATGGAACAAGTGAAACTAGAGCTTGAGATAAATAGAGAGGGTTTTTTTTAAAAACTATTGCAAACTAACATAGTTGCTCCCTACTTTCAAATCACCACTCCACATCACCTCACTTATCAACACACATCATCACATCACATACCCTACATCACATGGATACACAAGGCAACAAACACAAATAGGCATGGATGAATGGATGAAAAGGGAAACAAGACAAGGTAAGCATCACATGAAGTAACACATGCATTGATATCTCATGGCAATGACAAGATGGACCCACATACAGAAGGTTCCAAATATGGCAAGTTACACTCTTAGGGCATTACAAACTCTCCCACACTGCAAAAATATCTCGTCCCGAGATCTAGGACCGAAAGAACTCTGGGAATTCAGAACGGAGGTGATCCTTGCGTTCCCAAGTGGCCTTTTTATCGGAATGGTGTGACCAGAGCACCTTAAGAAATTTGACAGTCTTGTTGCGGGTCTTGCGCTTAGTCGGCTCGAGAACCGCAACTGGATGCTCACGATAGGATATGTCGGGTTGAAGGTCGATGTCTTGAAGATGAACAGTGCGCTCGGGAGTCTTGGAGCATCTCCGGAGCTGAGAGACATGGCACACATCATTCACATTTGCAAAGTTTGACGGGAGCTCAAGCTGATACGCAAGGTCGCCTCTCTTGCTAACAATTTTGAAAGGACCCACGAAACGAGGCGCAAGCTTGCCTTTGATGCCAAAGCGCTGTGTACCCTTCATAGGCGACACCTTGAGATAGACGAAGTCATCGAGCTCATAAGACATGTCATGATGCTTGCTATCATAATAGCTCTTCTGACGGGTCTGCGCTGCTCTGAGATTACCCCGAATGAACCAACACATCTCTTCAGCTTCTTCTATCAACTCATTCCCAAGAATCTGACGCTCCCCGGTATCGGACCAGTTGAGCGGGGTACGACACTTCCTGCCATAGAGAATCTCAAACGGAGCTTAACCTGAACTAGCTTGATAACTGTTGTTATACGAGAACTCAGCGAAAGGCACGCAGTCTTCCCACTTCATGACAAAAGATATAACACAGGCTCTTAGCATATCCTCAAGGACCTGATTGACTCTCTCCACTTGACCACTAGTGTGAGGATGAAAAGTTGTGCTGAAGTGTATCTTCGTGCCCATCGCAGACTGAAAAGAGTCCCAAAAGTTGGAAGTGAAGATACTTCCGCGATCCGAAGAAATCATCATAGGCACGCCCTGCAAAGATAATATCCTCGAAGTGTACAACTCTGCAAGCTGAGCTGCGGAGATGGATTCCTTGACTGGAAGAAAATGAGCCACTTTACTCAACTTGTGGAAGATGACGAAGATGGCATCGTTACCCTTCTTAGACTGCGGAAACCCGGTGACGAAATCCATCTCAATATGGTCGAACTTCCACTCGGGAATGGGCAATGGATGCAAAAGACCTGTTGGACGTTGATGCTCGACTTCCATCCTTCGACATACATCACATTCATTTACGAACTGAGTAATCTCACGCTTCATGCGAGTCCACCAGAAGGTCTGTTTCAAGTCCTGATACATCTTGGAGCTTCCTGGATGTATTGAGAATAGAGAGTTATGAGCTTCTTCCATGATTACCTTGCTAAGATCACCTTTCAGAACGACAAGACGATCCTCAAAGAATAACATGTCTCTGGCATCAACACTGAAGCACTTATATTTGGGAAGTCCCTTTGCCAAGCCAATCTTTACTTTCTTCACCATTACATCAAGAAGCTGTGCTGCTCGGACCAGATCTTCCAAGGTAGGAGAGATCTGAAGATTTGCCAAAATCCCTGAGGTACTAACTGAAGGTTGAGCTTTCTGAAAGATTCACCAAGGTGAGGCTGGAGAGGCTTCAGAATGAGACTGTTGCAGTAAGCCTTCCTACTCAAAGCATCTGCCATCACTTGGCTTTGCTTGGCGTGTACTCAACGCTCGGATTAAAATATTGGAGCATTTTCACCCAACAAGTTTGCCGAAGATTCAGGTTAGGCTGGGTGAAGATGTACTTGAGACTCTTGTGATCAATGAACACTTCAACCTTTCGTTCCGACAAGAGGTGTCTCCAAGTCATTAGAGCATGTACCACTGCTGCCAGCTCAAGATCATGCACATGATAATTCTTCTCAGCTGGCTTCAACTGCCTGGAGGTATAAGCAACCACTTTCTTCTCTTGCATCAGAACTAAACCAAGACCTTGATCAGAGGCGTCGTACAACACTTGGTAAGGTTTGGAGTCACCAGGAGGAACCAAGACTGGAGTAGAGGTGAGCTTCTCTTTGAGTGTGTCGAAGGCCAACTAACACTCTGGAGACCAGGCATACTTCACACCCTTCTGAAGAATACTTGAGAGAGGCTTACCAATCTTGGAGAAGTTCTCAACGAACCTTCTACAATAGCTTGCAAGTCCGAGAAAGCTTCGAAGCTGCTTCACATTTTGCGGAGGCTCCCACTCAACAATGGCCTGCACCTTCGACGGATCAACTTTGATGCCCTCGACAGAGATGATGTGGCCAAGATAGACGACTTCTTTCAACCAGAACTCACACTTGGAAAACTTGGCATAGAATTTTTGCTCTCTCAGCTTGTCAAGCACCAGCCTGAGATGTTCTTCATGTTCTTCCTCGGTTTCTGAAAAGACCAGAATATCGTCAATATGCAGCAAGATGAACTCATTCTTGAACAGAGAGAATATGTAGTTCATCATACGACAAAATGTCAGTGGAGCATTTGCCAGACCAAAAGACATGACCGTATACTCATACGAGCCAAAACTAGTCCTGAGAGCAGTCTTCAGATTATGCGAATTTGATGATAGCCCATTCTGAGATCGAGCTTGGAGAAGATCTTAGCCCCTTTCAATTGTTCGAACAACTCATTTATGTCCGGAAGTGGATACTTGTTTCTGATTGTCTTCTTCTTCAATGGACGATAAATGACACACAGTCGGTCCGTGCCATCCTTCATCTTGACAAACAGTACTCCACAGCCCCAAGGAGACGAACTTGGTCTGATCAGACCCAAACGCTCCTGCTCGTCGAGTTGCCTCTTAAGTTTCTTCAGCTCTTCTGGACCCAATTTGTACGGCTGTTTGCACACAAGCTAAGTACCTAGTTCAAGCTCAATAACAAATTCAACTTCTCGATGCAGAGGCATTCGTGGCAGTTCTTCTGGAAACAAATCTTCATATTGGTAGACCACTGGGACTTGCGAAATAGGATTAATCTCACCCTTTTCATTCAAAGAGAACAGACGGATTGTGTCATCGCACGCCGCGAAGATAATCAGGTCCTCTGAAGAGTGAGTAAGCTTCACTTCTTTAGCTTCACAATAAATCGATGCCTTGTTCATGGCCAACCAGTCCATACCAAGGATCAAATCAGTGTCGAAATTGCCCAAGACAATAGGAGACGCCAGAAAAGAATAACTACCCATCTTGACAGAAACATTCGGAACCACCATGTGGGAATTCATGATATTGTCGGGAGACACAATTGATAGAGGCTTAGGCAAATCATGAGTTGAGAACCCATGCTTAAATGAGAATGGCCTTGAGATAAACGAATGTGATGCACCAGAATCAAACAACACTTTAGCAGGAATATCATTAACGAGGAGGTTACCCATAATCACATCTGACGAGTTTTCTGCCTCAGCCGCATTCACCATGTTGACTCGAGCAGACCTGGGGTTGAACTTCACGAGAGCACTGCTTGGAGGTTTTCCTGAAGGAGGAGCCGAAAGATGGTGCTGAGAAGTGCACTTGTTGGCATTGTGACCCTTCTGCCCACACTTGTGACAAGTAACATCTGCTGGCTGACAGTACTGTGTATGAGGAGGCCCTTGCTTCTGCTGCTAGAATATCTGCTGAAAAGCTGGGTTGGGTGGGTGGGAAGAACCACAGCCACCTGAATGCTTGAACTGCTGCGTGTGCCGAGGAGGAGGAGCAGACACCCAATACTTTTGTTGCTTCTGAACCACCCGAGGTGAGGAAGACGAGCTGGAATCTCTGAAGCGCTTCTTAGAATTCTCCACCCTGAGCAAAGCATCCTCAGCCCTGAGAGCTAAGTTGTAGAACTTATCAAACTCCTTAGGATCGTGCAAAGCGAGAGCTAACTGCAAATCTTCTTTCAAGCCACCTCTGAACTGATAAATCTTGCTCTTCTGATCAGGGATATCCTGCAAGGCGTATCGGGCTAGCTCGCAGAACTCGACGTTGTACTTGTACACGGCGTTACCACCTTGCTTCAAGCGCCTGAACTTCTCACGCATTTCCTCCACGAAGCTGGATGGAATGTAGTGGGATCTGACGTCACGGCAGAAATCATCCCAAGTGATCACTCTAGCACCCCTGGAATCCTTCAACTGTTGCCACCAGATAGATGCTTGCCCCTTCATCTTGAATGTTGCAAACTTGACGAAATCCTCAGGACGAACATTGTTGCATTCCAAGTGCTTGTTCATGTCGCAGATCCAATCCTCAGCATCAAACGACTGGTCACAGGAAGTGAAAGTCTTCGCCTGATTTGACAGGAACTAACTCAGGTTAGCAAACTGATTGCTACCATGATTGAAGTTGCCTTGCTGCTGATTAGTCCTCTCTTGCAACAACTGTATCAGCATCTAAGTGTTTGGATTTGTAGCATCCATCACCGCTTGCCAAGCCTCTGCAGGAGGAGGCGGCAGCGGAGGAGGATTCTCCGGAGGAGGAGGTAGTGGCGGCACATCCTCACGACCTAGATTCTGACGAGTTGGTGGAGCCATCCTGAAGACGGACAACACACTAGCCCACATAATAAATTGAAGGTATAGCTGAATCATAAAAGGCAGGAACATCTGAACAGGAATATTAGCAATTGCACTCGAACAAAATAGTAAGAATGCTTTCTCAAAGTGATTGTCGACAAAATTCTGATTAAGACCACTTGCAAACAAGTATGACCTAAATCTGCTCGGAACAAACATATGATCGAGATTTCATCTAATATCGTCGTGGATAAGATCGCACGAGCTCGAATTTACAGTAGCCATCCTGTGCAAGGTAGTGCACATGACTTATGAAGTATCCCCGAGTCGTAGCAAGCTACAAGGACTCTTTAAGACACAACGAGAACCGCTGTAAGACGACCGTGAACAAACATACCCACTGAACGTCGAATCCCAACCTCACATCAAGCATCTGTAGGAAGATTGCCCTATAAGTCACTACTTGATATCCCACCTATGAATTCCCGAAATATCTGGTCATGCAAGGTAGTACACGGATACAAGGAGTAATATTCACACAACTCCTATACTAACCCGTCCACTGTATCACATCCGTCAACACATAACCAGAATCTCGGACCTTCATCTACTACAGACCCTCGTGATCACAACGATACAATGTATGGCAGTACTCCCGAACAATCTGCACCAGTACTGGGGACATCGTGTTATCTCGCCACTACTAGTATTGAAGCAATTATGAACATCCTTCGTTCTGAGATACTCAGAAATTTAAATGATGGCGATGTGCACAAAAATCCCCTGGAGCTCAACTCCCCGAAAGAAATCAAGGCAGACAGGAGGCACCAAGACAGAACTCCATCACATGGAAATCATATAGATTCAAAAAATACCTGCGTGATCCTAAAACATTTTGAGCGAGAAGAGGAGTAGAATTAAGATTTCCTAAGTCGGGAACCTGACCAGAGCATGGAAGAGGAGAAAAAGAATCCTACTCTCCGATATAACTAGGACTCAAAACATTTTACTAGACTCGACTCGGCCAAGTAGGATCACACAAAGGCTCCTATGGTCGTAATGCTCTGACTACCAACTTGTAACTTGTAACGCCACACAAAGGCTCCTATGCTCATAAGGCTCTGATTACGAACTTGTAACTTGTAACGCCCCGGACACACCCGCCGGCGGTCATTACTCCTGGCGGGATCTAGACTGGCCCCACATATCAATACTAGTCTTTCCTGCGCACTTTGTCTTCACTCATGCGCACCCGGGATAAACTTCCCGGTCGGTGACCCATCCTAGAACTACTCCAAGTCAAGCACGCTTTACCTCGGAGTTCTGTTTGAATGGGCTCCCGGAAAAGAAGGAATTCCTTATTCATATGAGTAGTCTATCATCCCTAATAAGCCAGACTATCACACAGTTACACCTTGGAAATGAATATGCGGATTAGCATGCTGCCTTGGCCTACAAGTCGAGTCTTCGAAAGAATCCACCTTGATCTCCATATCTTCGATGATGATCAAACGAACCAAGTGCCCGGCCCATAAGAATAGATAAGAGGCCCGAAGACCCACTAAACCTGGACTCCCTTAATAGCCACCAAACCAGCCTCCAATGCTGAAGTCTAGGCTCACCATCTTCATGCTTTTGCAATCTTCGACTTGTGCGGCGAGTTCCACCTTGTATTCGGCCGATACTGCTGCATTGTTTTTCATCTGCGATTGACAAAAAACTGTCGGGCCCACAAAAATAAAAATTTCCCCCTTGTAGGGTTAACCACCTCCTCGATAATCGCACGTCAATGAAAATAAGCGGTTCCTTCCCAAGGGAAAAAGAAGTTACTTATCATATAACCTGCGCGTGCCCCCCAGCAACGGTCCCCATCCCTTCCAATACATCAAGAAGAACACCAGAGAAATAAAGACATGACGAGTGCTCGAGGTTCATCCTCACGCCCTCATGGTTCTCTTCTAGGAGATTGGGCGAGTTGTTCAGTCTCGCGGCTTCATCTGCATGAGCTCGATGTGGAGGGGTACTTGCGTGACAAAGATCTGGCACCCTTCCACCCTGGTCTAACCTCCTCCAATGGCGAGGCCTTTGCAGAGGAATTCCCCATGCCCAACATGATGGAGAGAGTATGCTTCCTCTTGTTCCTCTTGCGAGGCCAGGGCTTCCCTATTCACCCCTTTCTATGGGGCTTATTGCAGTATTATGGGATCCAACTTCACCACCTTACCTCGGATCCATCCTCCACGTCGCGGGGTTTCTTGCTGTGTGCGAGATGTTACCAGGTCGCCAAGCCCATATCAAATTGTTGAGGAATTTTTCTACCTTGTCCCCCAAAGTGAGAGAGGAACTATTTGCCAAGTTGGCGGAGCCGAAGTATGGCGTATAGCTGGGACTGGGTATCCAGTAGGGACCCCGAGGGCAGCTTCCAAAGACGTGCCTTTATTTGACCTTATCTCATGGGGTCTGCGTGAATTCTCAACCGATCCTCTTAACAAGCGGTTCAACTAGCGTCCAAGGATCCCTTATAAAGAAGACAACTCGGAGGTGCAACAATTGGTTGCCAAGGTAAAACTGTTGCGCCGTGGCAAGAATGTCATGTGGCTGCCCCCTCTCTACCTCTCTATATACCGGAGGAAGGGAGAGGGGAGGGAGACCTAGGGTTACCCCCTAGGGGCCGACGGCCAAGGGAGGGGGGAGGCGGCGGCTAATGTTTGGGTGCCCCACCACTTGGGTGCCTGGCCACCCAAGTTGGGCTGGTTGCGCCCCAAGGAGGCCCACCCTCCTTTGATCGAAGTGGGACGGGGAGACGGGCTGCAACCAGCCCCCTGGTGGGCTGCGGTGGCCCCTCTCCATGGCCCATGAGGCCCCCCAACAATTGTCGGGGTCTCCCGAAACCCCTTTCGGCACTCCGTGAATCACTCGGTATGCCTCGGAACACTTCCGAACTCCGATGACCTTCATCCTATATATCAATCTTCACTTTGGGACTATTCCGGAGCTCCTCGTCATGTCCCGGATCTCGTTCGGGAGTTCAAAAAACCTTTGGTCACCAACACTATGACTCAATTATGCGTATATCGTCACCGAACCTTAAGTGTGTAGACCATGCGGGTTCGACAACTATTAGACATGACCGAGACACTCTCCGGTCAATAACCAATAGCGGGATGTGGATGCCCATATTGGTTCCTACATATTATACGAAGATATTTCATCAGTTGAACCACATTGTCAAGGATTCAATCAATCGTGTATGCTAGTCCCTTTGTCCTTCGGTACGTTACTTGCCTGAGATTCGATCGTCAATATCTCTATACCTAGCTCAATCTCATCACTGACAAGTCTCTTTACTCATTCCATAATACAAGATATCATGACCAACTCCTTAGTCACATTGCTTGCAAGCTCACTATGATGTTGTATTACCGAGTGGGCCCAGAGATACCTTTCCGTCATACACAGTGACAAATCCCAGTCTCGATTCACACCAACACAACAGACGCCCTGGAAGATACCTGTAGAGCACCTTTATAGTCAACTAATTACATTGTGACGTTTGATACACAGAAGGCATTCCTTCGGTATCTGGGAGTTGCACGATCTCATGGTCATAGGAAAAGATACTTTGACATGCAGAAAACAGTAGCAGTAAACTGACACGATCATATTCTAGATTCATAGTTTGGGTCTCGTCCATCACATCATTATCCTAATGATGTGATCGTGTTATCAAATGACTACCCATGTCTGTGGTCAGGAAACCTTGATCATCTATGATCAACGACCTAGTCCATTAGACTCTTACTATGTACAATGTGTCATCTATGTATCCACACATGTATTTTAGTTTCCAATCAATACAATTCTAGCATGGATAATAAACGACTATCTTTTACAAGGAAATATAATAATACCTATTTTATTATTGCATCTAGGACATATTTCCAAAAGTCTCCCACTTGCACTAGATTCGGTAATCTAGCTCACATCTCTATGTGATTTACATTGTAATCAATATAACACCCATACAGTTCTGTTGTCGACCATGTTTTTCTCGTGGAAGAGGTTTAGTCAACAGGTCTGCAACATTCAGATCTGTGTGCACTTTGCAAATATTCATGTCCTCCTCCTTGATGTAACTGCGGATGGAATTGAACCATCGCTTTATGTGTCTCGTCCTCTTGTGAAACTTTGTTCATTGGCTAGAGCAATGGCACCAGTGTTCTCACAGAGCAGAGTCATTATATCTAGTGCACTAGGCACAACTCCAAGATCTGTCATGAACTTCTTCAGCCAGACACCTTCTTTAGCGGCCTCCGAGGCAGCTATGTACTCCACTCCGTATGTAGAATCACCTACCACGCTTTTTTGGAACCGTACTAGTTTATCGCACCCAAATTGACAATATATACATATCCGGTTTGCTACTTAGAATCATCCGGAGCAGTGTCAAAGCTTGGATCGACGTAATCCTTTACGACGAGCTCTTGATCACCTCCATACATGAGAAAACTTTCCTTAGTCCTTTTCAGGTACTTCCGAATATTCTTGACCGCTGCCCCGTGTTGCACTCTTGGATCACTTTGAAACCTTCCCGCCATACTTATGGCAAGGCTGACATCTGGTCTTGTGTACATCATTGCATACATGATAGAGCCTATAGCTGAAGCATAGGGGACGACACTCATCTTTTATCTATCTTCTACAGTCACTGGGCATTGAGTCTTACTCAACTTCACACCTTGCAATACACGCAAGAACCCTTTCTTGGACTGTTCCAGATTGAACTTCTTCCAAAAAATTTCAAGGTATGTGGTTTGTGAAAGACCTATCAAGCGTATCGATTTATCTCTATAGATCTTAATTCCCAATATGTAAGCAGCTTCTCCTAGGTCCTTCATTGAAAAACTCTTATTCAAGTAATCCTTTACGCTTCCTAAACATTCTATATTGTTTCCAATCAGGAATATGTCATCCCCATATGATATTAGAAATGGCATAGAGCTCCCACTCACTTTCTTGTAAATACAAGATTCTCCGTAAACTTGTATAAACCCAAATGCCTTGATGCTTGCACCAGTCCACAAATGGATAGTTGGATCTTGCACACTTTGTTAGGATTCTCTGGATCGACCAAACCTTCTGGTTGGATCATATACAACTCTTCCTTAAGGAAACCATTAAGGAACGCTGTTTTGACATCCATGTGCCAAATTTCATAATCGAAAAATGCAGCTATTGCTAACATGATTCTGATGGACTTAAGCATCGCTATGGCTGACAAAGTCTCATCATAGTAAACTCCTTGAACTTGTGAAAAACCCTTTGCCACAAGTCGAGCTTTATCAACGGTGATATAACTGTTGGTTTCCGTCTTCTTCTTAAAGATCCGTTTGTTCTAAATGGCCTTTCGCCCTTCAGGTAATTCTTCCAAAGACCAAACTTTATTTTCATACATGGATTGTATCTCGGGTTTCATGGCCTCTAACCATTTGTTAGAATCCAGGCCCACTGTCGCGTCTCCATACCACGTAGGCTCATGGTTGTCCAACAACATGATCATCAAGACAAGGTTACCGTACAACCCAAGAGCGGTGCGTGCCCTTGTCGACCTACGAGGTTTGATAGCAACTTGATCCAAAGTTACACGATCATCATCATTGGCTTCCTCTTGAACTGGTGTATGCTCCACAAAAACATCTTACTACGCCGCGCTACACTCTGGTTGATGTAAAGGTTCAACAACCTCATCAAGTTCTATCTTCCTACCACTCAATTCTTTAGAGAGAAGCTATTTCTCAAGAAATGTTATGTTTTTAGCAACAAACACTTTGCCTTCGGATCTGAGATAGAAGGTGTACCCAACTGTCTCTTTTCCCGGCTCCGTAAAACCCTAAAGATTCGAACTCAAGGGCGTGTACGAAAATCTCTCACGGGCTCACCTCACCTAGCTCGCTACTCGCTGGGTATGGCAGAGAGCTCACTCGATGGTGAGGAAGACACAGAACACGACAATTTACCCAAGTTCGGGCCGCTGAGAGGCATAATACCCTACTCCTGCTTTGATGGATTGTCTCTCGTGGAGGTTGGTGGATGAACTATTGCAGTGTTCGAGGGCCTCCGGAGGCTGGGTGGCCTTTGTGTGGTGCCGGTGGGCGAATGAATGAATCTCTCCCCTACAAAATAACCTACTCTCTCTATATATAGGGTGCCCCGGTCCTCTTCCCTTATCGTTTCAGGGGGAAGGGATCTCACAACGGCCAATTTTGAAGGGGAACAGGGGAACATGCTCCCCTGCCCAAAGGTGGTCTTCACCTGCAAAGTGGCTGCCAGCGCTGCAGGGACGGGTCTAGGGATGACGTCTGTCCTTCTGGTTGGCGGCGATGGGCTTGTTGCACAAGAAAGGAAACCTTTGGAAGATGCCTGGGGAACCCCAGTACGCCCTTGCCCCCTTTGCACTAAAGGGGAAACTGCTCCGTCCTGCTGTTTGTTGCTCGCCTGTCCTTCCTCCGCGTCATCCTTGACTCTTGAGGCTGGGTCTCGCCTCGAAATATCCGCCACTCCGGAGGGGTCCTGATGGGTCCCCCTGTGGATCTTGATGTTGTTCCTCCTCGCGAGCCTTGGCCCCTTGCAAGGATCTTGCCTTGAGTTTGGTCGCGCCCGATTGTGCTTGCTTGATGAAGTGGGCCAGCCATGGGCCACAGGCAGGCACGTCTGGGTACCCCCATTCCCAGAACGCTGATAGTAGCCCCCGGTCCCACGGCGTGCTCGGGTTGGCTTCTGGGTGAAGCCTTGGGGGCGGCCTGAGGCACCGTGGTCCCTAAATGCCTGTGGGCCAGGCTGGTGCGTATCACGCGGCTGATGTCGGGTCTCCCTTGTCTTCTGTCTCCAGCCGAGCTATTAGGAACCTGAATCGTTGCGTCGTTCCATTATTGCTTTCCTTTCTCCCCACTCGCTCTTTCTCCTAGGTCTCCAACTCCAACATGCGTGTCCTAGACCCAACACCGCGCCGTTCCCTTGTCGGTTCAGCGATGGCGCCCGCCGGCAGAGAGAAGTCAGAGACGCAAGATCCTGCATCGGCTCCTCCGCTCCTGGAGTGCGCCCTCTCCAAGGATGTGGATCTTACCCCCATGCTCCCATGGACCGGGCCGAGTACAATGAGCACGGGTGATGACCCACAAGTATAGGGGATCAATCATAGTCCTTTCGATAAGTAAGTGTGTCGAACCCAACGAGGAGGAGAAGGATCTCACAAGTGGTTTTCAGCAAGGTAATATCTGCAAGCACAGAAATTATCGGTAACAAGTGATTGTGTGGTGAGATGATTCGTAGCAAGCAATAAGTAACAAAAGTAGCAGCGGTGCAGCAAAGTGGCTCAATCCCTTTTGTATCAAGGGACAAGCCTGGACAAAGTCTTATAGGAGGAAAAACGCTCCCGAGGACACACGGGAATTTCTGTCATGCTAGTTTTCATCATGTTCATGTGATTCACGTTCGTTACTTTGATAGTTTGATATGTGGGTGGACCGGCGCTTGGATACTTCCCTTACTTGGACAAGCATCCCACTTATGATTAACCCCTCTCGCAAGCATCCGCAACTACGAAAGAAGAATTAAGACAAAGTCTAACCATAGGATTAAACTAGTGGATCCAAATCAGCCCCTTACGAAGCAACGCATAAACTAGGGTTTAAGCTTCTGTCACTCTAGCAACCCATCATCTACTTACTACTGCCCAATGCCTTCCTCTAGGCCCAAATAATGGGGAAGTGTTATGTAGTCGACGTTCACATAACACCACTAGAGGAAAAACAACATACAACACATCAAAATATCGAACGAATAGCAAATTCACATGACTACTATTAGCATGACTTATCCCATGTCCTCAGGAACAAAAGTAACTACTCACAAAGCATAATCATATTCAGGACCAGAGAGGTAATGAGTAGCATCAAGGATCTAAACATAAACTCTTCCACCAAGTAATCCAACTAGCGTCAACTACAAAGAGTAATTAACACTACTAGCAACCTTACAAGTACCAATTGGAGTCGCGAGACGGAGATTGGTTACAAGAGATGAACTAGGGTTCGGAGATGAGATGGTGCTGATGAAGATGATGATGGTGACGAGTCCCCTCCGATCAGAGAAGTGTTGGTGATGACGATTTCCGCCTCCGGGAGGGAAGTTTCCCCGGCAGGATCGTCCTGCCGGAGCTCTAGATTGGTTCCGCCTCGTGGCGGCGGCGAATACTCGAAAAAGCCTCCTCTTTATTTTTTTCCGGATGAAACCTTTCATATAGCAGAAGAGGGGGGCCAGAGGGCCAGCTGGGTGCCCAGAAGCCCCCTAGGCGCGGCCAGGGGGGTGGCCGCGCCTAGCAGGCTTGTGGCCACCTGCTCGCGCCCCTCTGGCACTTCTTCGGCCCAGTATTTTTTATAATTCCCGAAAAAAATCCTCGTTGATTTTTACGGCATTGGGAGTTGCGCGCAATAGGTATCTTAAACTAGGTCCTTTTTCAGGCCAGAATTCCAGCTGCTGGCATTCTCCCTCTTCATGTAAACCTTGCAAAATAAGAGAGAAAAGGCATAAGTATGGTACCGCGAAGTGAAATAACAGCCCAAGAAGCGATAAATATCAACATGAAAACATGATGTAAAATGGACGTATCAACTCCCCCAAGCTTAGACCTCGCTTGTCCTTAAGCGAAAGCCTAGCTCAATAAATATGTCCACATGTTTAGGGAGAGGGGTGTCGACAAAACAAGATACGAACATGCAGGCATCATGATCATGATCAGAACAACAATACCAACATATAATCTCTCATGCTAAAGTGATAATTCCTTCACATAGTAAAGCATGCACCAAGAACCTTACCGAGAAGTAACAACTAATAGCGTTTGGTGATTGAAGCAATTGCAATTTATCACAACATCAGAAAAAGTCAAATAAGAGCTTGTAAAGCAAATCCACATACTCAATCATCTTTTCGTTCTCTACAATTGCTACAACTCACGTGGTACTCATGAGATCAAAGTTTCAGTTGGACACAGAGAAAGATAGGGGCTTATAGTTTCGCCTCCCAACCATTTACCTCAAGGGTAAAGTCAACAATAATAATTTATGAGTACTTACTTCCAAGTTGACATATGAATAAAGATCTTTCCCAAGCATATGACGTTAGCCAAGATAAAGGAGAAACAAGGAATTGGTGAAGATCACCATGACTCTTTCAATGGAAAAAAGTAAAGGTACAAGATAGGCCCTTCGCAGAGGGAAGAAGAGGTTGTCATGCGCTTTTGAGGTTTGGATGTGTGTCCTCCTAGTGCGAAGGAACATAACTTTATATTGCCTCCTGTGATAAAGAACTTTATTACGCAGTCTGTCGCTTTTATGTCTTCCTCATCACAGGTTCGTACAAAGATTATTTTCCACACATTAATAGATCACACATATTAGAGAGCAATTTTTATTGCTTGCACCGATGACAACTTACTTGAGGGATCTTATTCAATCCATAGGTAGGTATGGTGGACACTCATGGCAAAACTGGGTTGAAGGTTTATGGATGCACAAGTAGTATCTCTACTTGGTGCGGGAGTTTTGGCTAATATGAGGTGGAAGCAATCGTCACGTGCTAAGGGATCTCCAATCATATAACATTGTTTGGAACCAAGCAAACACAATTCATTATGTTGTCTTCCTTGTCCAACATCTACTTCTAGGCATGAAATAGTTTAGTGAGTATTCGCAATCATAGATGGTGTCAAAGATGATATATTTATATGTGAACCTCTCCTTCTTTATCACTTCCTATTAATTGCAACAATGACCAAGGTCTACGTTTGTCTACCCTCAACAAGTTTCAATCATCATTCTTTTTATAGGTGTAGCCATCACTTCCCATAAGGTCATTACATGATCTTTCATGCTTTTGTTCTTTTCTCACTCTTTTGATCATGGCAAGAGGCAAAGACCTTCAACTAAGAAACTCTTTATTATATGGCTCACGAGCTCGAATACATCGGGGGTGACACAAAGCAAAACTCAAGACTAAAACACTAAAATTTTAATCTACCAGAGAAAGAGAAACCCAAAAAGGAAAACTAAGACAAAGGTAAAGGCAAAAGATGTGATGGTGATACAATACGGGGGCAACTCCCCCAAGCTTGGTACAAGCCAAGGGGATTGCCCATAGCCATGCTTAGTTGTCTTCCTTTGGTGGTGATGGTGGTGGAGTTGTTGCAACATGGGCTTGATCCTCCGTCTTCCAAGTCATAGGTGCTTCATCATGGGAAGATGAACGAGTCTTTGGAATCCTCAAATCTGTAGCCAAACGTATTGATTTAAATCTATAGTCATACTCATAGTTTTGGTTCTGCAGGTCATACATCTGGGCCCGGAGTTGATCAATCCTGTCATAGAGCCTGGAGAGGTGCTTCCCAATGTCATTGGCATCAATCCTGTGCTTGTTGGTGAACTCCGTGATCATCATGTGGTTGGCGTTGAGTCCACGCACCACCATCCCTTGGCACTTGAAGACTTGTTGCTCCATTGCTTCGACCCTCGTCTCCATGCTTCTGGTCTTCTTTGGCCCCTCAACATCACGGATGTGCAACATCCCCTCATGCATCTCGATAGATTGAAGGTGTTGCAGCACTCCTGTGAGGTAGGGATTGATGACCTTCTCGAAGATCTTATACTTCGGAGCTTTTGGGGATGTCGTAACGATCTAGATCTGTAACAGATACAGGCTCGAAACGAAAACAGAGAAAATCTACGTGATACAAGGGTCAGACCTCCCGGGAGAATGTATAATGATTTTTTCCAGACCAGAAGGAGTACTCCGCACGAAAACGGAGTCCGGGAGGCGCACGAGGTGGCCAGAAGCCCCCCACGCGCGGCCAGGGGGTTGGCCCGCGCCTGGCAGGCTTGTCGCCTGCTCCCGCACTTTCAAATATTCCAATACGGAGAAAATTTCCTACTGGAAAAGTTTTGGCGTCTATTTTCTTACCGAATCACATACCTCTTCGTTTTCGGAGTCTGAAACAGGCTGATAAATATCCCTTAGGTATTCCTCCGGAGTTATGGTATTGATAATATTATTTTCAACATTTATGGTAGTACCTGAGATATAATGCTTGATTCTCTGCCCATTTACCACTCTCGGACAATTACCTTCCGTGTTGTTAATCTTGATAGCACCGGAATGACATACTTCCTCAACAATATAGGGACCTTCCCATTTAGAGAGAAGCTTGCCTTCAAAGAATCTTAAACGAGAATTATAGAGCAAGACATAATCACCTACATTGAACTCACGCTTTTGCATCCTCTTATCATGCCACCTCTTAACCTTTTCTTTGAACAACTTGGCATTCTCATATGCCTGAGTTCTCCACTCATCAAGTGAGCTAATGTCAAATTACCTCTTCTTATCGGAAGTTTGAAATCAAAGTTGAGCTCTTTGATTGCCCAATAAGCTTTATGCTCTAGCTCAAGAGGTAAATGACATGCTTTTCCATACACCATTTTGTACGGAGACATGCCCATGGGATTCTTATAGGCAGTTCTATAAGCCCAAAGTGCATCATCGAGCTTTTTAGACCAATTCTATCTAGACCTGTTGACAGTCTTTTGCAGAATCAGTTTAATCTCTCTATTGCTTAGCTCTACCTAACCACTGGACCGAGGGTGATAGGGAGACGCAATTCTATGGTTGACATCGTACTTAGCAAGCGTTTTTCGGAAAGCACCATGAATTAAATGTGAACCACTTTCGGTCATTAGATATCTAGGGACCCCAAATCTAGGTAAAATAACTTCTTTAAGCATCCTGATAGATGTGTTGTGATCAGCACTGCTAGTGGGGATAGCTTCTACCCACTTAGTGACATAATCAATAGCAACTACGATATGAGTATACCCATTGGATTTTGGAAAAGGTCCCATATAATCAAAGCCCCAAACATCAAATGTTTCAATGACAAGTGAATAGTTCATATGCATTTCCTGATGTTTGCTAATATTACCTATTCTTTGACATTCGTCACAAGACAAGACAAACTTACGGGCTTCCCTGAAGAGGTGGGCCAATAGAAACCTGATTGCAATACCTTGTGTGCAGTTCTATCTCCTGCATGGTGTCCTCCGTAGGCCTCGGAGTGACACTTCCATAGGATCTGTCCCTCTTCATGTTCAGGTACACAACGTCTAATAACACCATCTACTCCTTACTTATAAAGGCGAGGATCATCTCAAAAGTAATGTCTCAAGTCAAAGAAGAATTTCTTCTTTTGCTAGTATGTGAAACTAGGTGGTATATATTTGGTAACGATATAGTTTGCATAATCAACATACCACGGTGCACTACATGGAGGATTGATGACGTTCAATTGCTCATCGGGAAAGCTATCATCAATAGGTTGTGGGTCATCAAGAACGTCTCCCAACCTGGACAAGTTATCTGTTACTGGGTTATCAGCACCCTTCCTGTCTACAACGTGCAAATCAAATTCTTGTAGCAAGAGAACCCATCTCATAAGTCTAGGTTTAGCGTCTTTCTTCTCCATGAGGTACTTAATAGAAGCATGATCAGTGTGAATAGTGACTTTGGAATCAACAATGTAAGACCTGAACTTTTCACATGCAAATAGACTGCTAAAAATTCCTTTTTCGTAGTAGCATAGTTTCTTTGGGCACTCTCTAGAGTTTTACTAACATAGTTAATAACATTCAACTTCTTATCAACTCTTTGACCTATAACAGCACCAACAGCATAATCACTAGCATCACACATGAGTTCAAAAGGTAAGTTCCAATCAGGTGGTTGAACAATAGGTGCAGTTATCAAAGCCTTCTTAAGTATTTTGAATGCTTCCTCACAATCATCGTCAAAAACAAAAGGAATATCCTTTTGCAAGAGATTGGTAAGAGGCCTAGAAATCTTAGATAAGTCTTTAATGAACCTTCTATAGAAACCAGCATGACCAAGGAAACTTCTTATACCTTTGATATTTGTGGGGTATGGCATTTTCTCAATTGCATCAACCTTAGCCTTATCGACTTCAATACCTCTCTCAGAAACTTTATGTCCTAAGATGATGCCTTCATGAACCATAAAGTGTCACTTCTCCCAATTCAAGACCAGACTGGTGTCTTTACATCTGTGTAAGACTCGATCAAGGTTGCTGAGGCAGTCATCAAAAGAAGACCCGTAAACGGAGAAGTCATCCATGAAAACCTCAATAATCTTTTCACAAAAGTCAGATAATATAGCCAGCATACATCTTTGAAAGGTGGCAGGTGCGTTGCATAAGCCAAAAGGCATACGTCTATAAGCAAAGGTACCGAAAGCCCAGGTGAAAGTGGTTTTCTCCTGATCAAATTGTGCAACTGGTATTTGGGAGAAACCAGAATAACCGTCTAGAAAGCAGAAGTGTGTGTGTATAGACAGTCTTTCTTGCATTTGGTCGATAAAACGCAAAGGGTAATGATCTTTCCTAGTGGCTTTATTCAATTTCCTAAAATCGACCACCATCCTATAGCCAGTAATAATCCTCTGTGGGATCAATTCATCCTTATCATTAGGGACAACGGTAATACCTCCCTTCTTAGGGACGCAATGCACCGGACTCACCCAATAGCTATGAGCGACAGGATAGATAATACCTGCTTCCAGGAGCTTTAGTATTTGTTTTCTTACTACCTCTTTCATCTTAGGATTCAATCTCCTTTGATCATCAGCAACTGGTTTGGAATCAGGATCAGTTTTAATCTTGTGCTGGCATAGAGTGGGACTAATGCCCTTAAGATCATCAAGAGTATATCCAATAGCAACACGATGCTTTCTCAAAGTTTTTAGTAACTTCTTTTCTTCATACTCTGAGTGGCTAGCACTAATAATAACAGGATATATCTCTTTCTCATCCAGATAAGCATACTTAAGAGAATGAGGCAACTATTTAAGCTCGAACACAGGATCACCCTTTGGTGGGGGTGGATCCCCAAGCAGCTCGATAGGCAAGTTATTCTTAAGGATAGGGTATTGTTCTAAGACAACTCTATCTATTTCATCCCTTTCATCCATATGCATATCATTTTCATGCTCAAGCAAGTATTGCTCTAACGGATCAATAGGAGGCACGGCAATAGAAGCTAAGGCAATAGTTTCATCCTTACTAGGCAACTCTTTTTCATGAGGTTATCTACCAAACTCTTGGAGAAATTGAACTCATGTGACACACCTTCAAAGCCAACAATGACAGTTTGCTTCCCACAATCAATATGAGCATTGACGGTATTGAGGAAGGGTCTGTGAAATATGATGGGACAAAAGCTATCTTGAGCGGTAGCAACAACGAGGAAATCAGGAGGATACTTTGTTTTACCACACAAGACTTCAACATCCCTAACAATTCCCACAGGGCAGATAGTATCTCTATTGGCAAGCTGAATAGTGACATCAATAGGCTCTATCTCAATAGGTGCAATCTCGTCTTTGATTTCATCATATAAGGATTGAGGTATTGCACTAACACTAGCACCCACGTCACATAAACCATGATAACAATGATCTCCTATCTTAACAGAAACAACAGGCGTGCCAACAACAGGCCTATGTTTGTCTCTAGCGTGAGCTTTAGCAATTCTAGCAGCATCTTCACAGAAGTGAATATTATGTCCCTCAACATCGTTGGACAAAAGATCTTTGATAATAGCAATGCTAGGATCAACTCGAATTTACTCAGGGGGTGTAGGTGTTCTAATGTAGCCTCTACGTATCACAGTTGAAGCTTTAGAATGATCCTTTATCCTAACAGGGAAAGGTGGTTTCTCAATATCAGCACTGGGAACAATAGGATCATTATAGGCAATGTCTTCCTCTTCAACTGGATTGGGTTTAACTACATTGACTTCTAAAGGAGGAGGATATTTAAACCACTTCTCTTTGGGGAGATCAATATGAGAAGCAAATGATTCACACAATGAAGCTACTATCTCAGAGTCAAGTCCATACTTAGCGCTAAAGTCACAAAAAGTATTTGTTTCAACAAAGGATTTAACGCAATCAAACTTGAAATTTATACCTGACTCCTTACCTTATTCCAGCTCCCAATCTTTAGATTTGCGTTTAATTCTCTCCTATAATTTCCATCTGAAGTCAATATCTCTCTTCATAAAGGAACCGGTACAAGAAGTGTCAAGCATGGTGCAATCATCATGAGAAAGCCGAGCATAGAAGTTCTGAATGATAATTTCTCTCGAGAGCTCATGATTGGGGCATGAATATAACATTGATTTAAGCCTCCCCCAAGCTTGAGCGATGTTTTCTCTGTCACGGGGCCAAAAATTATAAATATAATTCCGATCACGATGTACTAAATGCATAGGATAAAACTTTTGATGAAATTCCAATTTCAACCGATTGTAGTCCCATGATCCATTATCATCACATACCCTATACCATGTCAACGCCTTCTCCTTCAAAGATAAAGGAAATACCTTCTTATTGACCTCATCCTCGGGAAAACCTGCAAGCTTAAATAAACCACAAACTTCATCTACATAGATTAAATGCAAGTCTGGATGTGATGTTCCATCTCGTGTAAAAGGATTACCCAGCAGTTTCTCAAGCATATCCGAAGGAAGTTCAAAGCAAATATTTTTAGTAGGTGCAGCAGGTTGCGGAGCAACTCTTTGTGCTTCCGTTCGAGGTGAAGATACCCCGAACAAGCCCCTCAAAGGATTAGTATCCATAGTGACAAGTGACAATAAATTTCAGCACACTATATAAATGTTTCCTTACCAAGTTCCACTTACCAAAGGTGCTTCACTCTCCGGCAATGGCGCTAGAAAATAGTATTGATGACCCACAAGTATAGGCGATCAATCGTAGTCCTTTCGATAAGTAATATTGTCGAACCCAATGAGGAGCAGAAGGATCTGACAAGTGGTTTTCAGCAAGGTAATATGTGCAAGCACTGAAATTATCGGTAACAAGTGATTGTGTGGTGAGATGATTCGTAGCAAGCAACAAGTTACAAAAGTAGAAAAGTTGTAGCAAAGAGGCCCAATCCCTTTTGTATCAAAGGACAAGCTTGGACAAAGTCTTATAGGAGAAAAATGCTCCCGAGGACACACAGGAATTTCTGTCATGCTAGTTTTCATCATGTTCATATGATTCACGTTCGTTACTTTGATAGTTTTATATGTGGGTGGACCGGCGCTTGGGTACTTCCCTTACTTGGACAACATCCCACTTATGATTAACCCCTCTCGCAAGCATCCACAACTACGAAAGAAGAATTAAGACAAAGTCTAGCCATAGCATTAAACTAGTGGATCCAAATCAGCCCCTTACGAAGCAACGCATAAACTAGGGTTTAAGCTTCTGTCACTCTAGCAACCCATCATCTACTTACTACTTCCCAATGCCTTCCTCTAGGCCCAAATAATGGTGAAGTGTTATGTAGTCGACGTTCACATAACACCACTAGAGGAAAAACAACATACAACACATCAAAATATCGAACAAATAGCAAATTCACATGACTACTATGAGCATGACTTATCCCATGTCCTCAGGAACAAAAGTAACTACTCACAAAGCATAATCATATTCATGACCAGAGAGGTAATGAACATAAATTATTCCACCAGGTATTCCAACTAGCATCAACTACAAAGAGTAATTAACACTACTAGCAACCTTACAAGTACCAATCGGAGTCGTGAGACGGAGATTGGTTACAAGAGATGAACTAGGGTTTGGAGATGAGATGTTGCTGATCAAGATGTTGATGGTGATGAGTCCCCTCCGAT
Organism: Hordeum vulgare subsp. vulgare; assembly: GCF_904849725.1. Lineage (NCBI taxonomy): Eukaryota > Viridiplantae > Streptophyta > Magnoliopsida > Poales > Poaceae > Hordeum > Hordeum vulgare. Next base: position 183,960,032 of record NC_058518.1, read on the forward strand.
GAGAGAAGTGTTGGTGATGACCATGGCAACGATTTCCCTCTCCCGGACGGAAGTTTCCCCGGGAGGATCGTCCTGCCGGAGCTCTAGATTGGTTCTGCTCAAGTTCCGCCTCGTGGTGGCGGCGAATCCTCGAAACAGTCTCCTCTTGATTTTTTTCCAGACAAAACCCTTCATATAGCAGAAGAGGGGGGCCAGAGGGACAACTGGGTGCCCACAAGCCCCCTAGGGGCAGCCAGGGGGTGGCCGTGCCTAGCAGGCTTGTGGCCACCTGCTGGCGCCCCTCTGGCACTTCTTCGGCCTAGTATTTTTTATAATTCCCGAAAAAAATCCCCATTGATTTTTACGGCGTTTGGAGTTGCGCAAAATAGGTATCTCAAACTTGCTCCTTTTTCTGGCCAGAATTCCAGCTGTCGGCATTCTCCCTCTTCATGTAAACCTTGCAAAATAAGAGAGAAAAGGCATAAGTATTGTACCGTGAAGTGAAATAACAGCCCAAGAAGCGATAAATAACAAGATGAAAACATGATGCAAAATGGACGTATCAACGGGCGGACCCTGATCTGGCTCGGCGCCATAGCAAAGCGGCCCACGACGAAGGCGGTATACCCCTTCTTCCTCCAAAGTGTCTTCACCGGTTGGTGCCGCCTTTCTCCTCGCTCTTCACCTCCAGCCCAACTCCATCTTGCTCCTATCCATCTTTTCTTTCTAATGCGAGAACTTCGTAGGCGTTTGACGTAGCCATCTTCGGCCATTTCTTCTGCATGCGTCTCCTTCGTAGCGGCCCAGGTCGGCAATTTGCTCCTGAAGGCTGGGAAGAACGTGGAAAACTTCAGGAACCATTGGGTTATCATGAGCCTCAACGACACAAACCCTCGGCTGGAGGTGCCAAAGAAGCTGCTAGAGAAGACTTCTGCGTGGAGCTCGGCGAAGCTCTCTGACCCTCGGGCCGTACCCATCCTCGAGCGCTTCTCCCGTGACATCAACGCCAAGAGGCTGACTTGTGGGATGATAGTGAAGGAATTCTTGGCGTAGCGCCTCGCGCCCCTTCAGCTCCATTCCAGGCCCCTGTGGGACTACCAGCTCGGTGATGACAAGCTCACGCTCCGGTCTCAGGAACTTCTTACTGAGGAGCTGAACAGGGTCGTGGCGACCTTGCTGGACGGTGACCTTGGTGACCTGCCCAAGGCTCTGGGTCCGCTATACCGTCTCGACAACTAGGCCGACCTGATAACCACGCTGCCTATCTTCAATGAGCGGGGGCATCCCCATCTGAGGGCTCTGGTCCGGTAGAGGCCTGATTGGACGACACCTTCGGTGGGGGGACTCTGAGAAGACCATCGACGACTTCCCGCGAGCGTGTCTCTCCCGTCACAGGCTGTCCTTCTGCATGAGCTTGAAGATGATGATGTCACGGGCGAAGTCTCCACGGTTATCTCCTCGCGCCTGACCAGGATCTCCTTGGGACCCACGTTAGCCGTACGCGCCACGCGGTCTGCGTGCGTGCTCGCCCCTCGGAAGCATGGGGCTTAGTCACCCTTCTCACATCCTTCCTCTACCAGCGGGAAGTCAGAGGCGTCGGGCTTGCCCCCCTCCGTGGGGGGCCCTATCGCCACTGCCGTCGCCGGGACGGGGAGGAAGAGGAGATGGGTCGATGTCAAAGAGAAACTGACTCCTCTTGGCATGCCCCGCACATCCATCTTCCGCGCATGGTTGATTCCCTTTTTTCTTGAAGCCGAGGGGCATTGCCTCGATGGGGGTGAAGAAGAAGGCTTGGTCGCCGAGCGCCCCAAACCCCGAAGCTTCCTGAGGCGGTCATGGGGGCGCCGTTGCCCGACGGGCAGGCTCTTGAGCGCCATCAATCCACTGATGCGCCAATGCTCGCAATCTCCGAGCAACCTTCGGATCCCCCTGTACCTCGTGACGCTGCCTCCCTGACGACACCGCCTGTGAAAACACTAGATGCTCCTCAGGGGGAGATCCACAGGACTTCAGTATACATCCAGGGCATCCTGAACAATGCCTTCGCTACCCTGGGTAAGGTCAGTGTCGTGATGGCGGAGGGCGAGAAGGAGGCCAAGGCCGCTCGCTCTGCACACGAATAGGCGCTCGAGGAAGCCGAATCCGCTCGCGCCGCGCATGAGGAAGAGATGAAGGAAGCCGAATCCGCTCGTGCCGCGCGCGAGGAGGCGATGAAAGGAGCCACGGGTGCTGCCAAACGCTGCCAAGAGGCAGAGGCTCGCTTGAAGGACTTCCAAGAAAAACCAGCCAAGCTAGTCGAGCAGCTTCGACTTCAGGAGGAAGAAGACGAGGCCCGCAAGACCAAGCTCGTCGCCCGGGAAGAAGCGCTGTCCCAGGAGGAAACTCGCCTGGGAGCCAAGCAGGCGCGCTTGGATGAGTAGGAGAAGGAGATCGCCTCGAAGAAGACCCTTCTCGATGCCAAGGGTAAGCCCACGCCGCGGCTGAGAAGAAGAAGGTCGCAGAGCTAGTCAGCTTCCCTGACGTTGAGCTCAGGCATCACACGGTGCTTCACACCCTCTGCCGGGACGGGTTCAACGAGCCTTTGGCCACCCCAGAGGGTGGCTTCACCATGCTTGTGGTGGAGGTCTCAGTGGCGTTGGAATACACCATCAACCAGGTGGACAAGATCTTGGACACCGAGTGCCGCGACCTCTTTTCTGAGGTCGCGACACACGTCTTCAATCACCTTCATCTTCGTGAACCGGGGTCTGACTTTGACTCCGTGATCCTGCCGGTCCATACTGACGCCCGCGACAGCGCTGTGGAAGTGGTGAAGGGCCCTGTGGAGGCGTTGGTGAAGAGCTTCGCCCGCGTAGCAGTTCCCCCATCTCCGGATGCCGCTGAAACCGATGGCAGGGAAGACAACGGCACTGACGCCAAGGACAAGCCCCCCGAAGATGGAGCGACCGGTGGCGGCGGTTCCTCCTTGTTTTCCCTGCAATGCACTTCGTGCCTCGCGGAGGCGTCAAACTCATTTGTGTTTTCAAGAACTTGTTAAGGCTTATAATAACTGGTTGGCTGCTTGAATGTTTTCTTCGCCTTGTTTCCTTCATGTTGGCTGTGATACTCTGCGTCGGCAGGGCCTGGCCCGCCCATACCTCAACTAGCATTGAACCGACTGTATTCCAGGATGGCCCAAGAGGTGAGGGGCTACGTGTCCAGTTAGGATCTTGAGTTGCGATGCTCAGGAGTCCCGCTTGATGTGCGAGTAGCCCTCATGAGGGGAACGCGACGAGGATTTTGAAACTTCAAAACACCTTCAGCACTCTGCATCGGCAAGGCCCGCCCCGCGCGTACCTCCACTGCCATTGGACCGACCGGATAACAGGACGACCCAAAGCGGGAAGGGGATACGAGCATAGTTAGGCCCCTAAGTCGTGATGCTCAGAAGTCCCCCTTGACGTACGAGCGACTCCAATTTCCCTCCTAAGAAACTGACAATTTGAGACTCCCAAACTCCTTCAGCACTCTGCAGCGGTAGGGCCCTCCCCGGCGTACCTCTGCTGCCGTTGGACCGCCTGGGTGGCCAAAAAGGGAAGGGGCTACGGGCGCATTCCAGGCTCGTGAGTCGCGATGCTCAAGAGTTCTCCTTGATGTACGAGTGAGTCCAACGTTCTCCCTAATAGATTTTAAGTAGCTTCTTGAGTGCACTAGGCTCTGCGTCGGCAGGGCCCGCCCCGCCCATACCTCTACCGCCATTGAACCGACCGGATTCTAGGACGGCCCAAGAGGGAAGGGTCTATGGCTACAGTTAGGCCCCCGAGTTGCGATGCTCAGGGGTCCCTCTTGACGTACGAGTGGTTCCGTACCTCCAGCTATCTGTCCCCCGCACTAAGCATGGGCATAGTCGTACGTGGACTTGTTTGACTTCCTGGCCAACTATGGGCATAGTCACTAGTCTACTGCATTGATTTCCTTGCCAGCTGCGGGCATAGTCAAGAGAGGGGAAAGCTTGTTGAGGTCACGGGGAGTGGTTTGGTGGGCAGAGGAATGCGGGAGCCAACGTGTAGCCGGAGATCGACCGGAGCTCCGAGGCGGAGGGGCCTCAGTCGATCTCGAGTACCGAGGCTCTGCTTGCTCAAAGAGGGGGCTAGGGAGGTCATTGAGGTTGCTGCGATGAAGAATGAGGGGTGCTGGAGCGAGGGGAGAGGCTATATATAGGCCCACGACGATGAGCCATCTCGGGAGCGCCGGTGATTCACCGTGGCGCGCATGGGGGGTCCAGAGAGAAGCTGTGGTCGAAACCACAGTCTCAGGACGTCGTTTTGGACCTCCAGAACTCAATGCGAGAGAGAGGGAGAGGGAAGAGACGAGCTACCGTGGCCACGCATCTCTGGCCGGTTCTAGTGCACGCGGGCACGCGTCACACCAGCTCTTAGCGCGGGAAAGAAGGGTCCCTGAAGGTCATCGGATGCACATGGATTATCGGGGAAGAGGATAGACACTTCAGGGGAGGCTGGAACTAGCCCAGAGCGTCGCCCCACCTCGGTGGCTCCGTGTAGCGTGCCTAGAGCGCATCTTTGGCATGCCACATCATGCTGGCGCGCCCTGGGGAGCCTTGGACGTGTCTACCGTGTCTTGGGCATTGGCTGAGAGATGCGTAGCTGCTGGAGACCCGTGGGAGCCTCGGCTGGTCAAGGGGGATAAGGAAAACAGGTGCTGTCAGCCTTGAACTGAAGCTTAGATTGGGGAATTTCTTAATTGAACCAGAGAGGGGCCGGTTGACTAGGGCTTGGCATTGAAGCTAGCCACCTAATCTGAGAGTTTGGGAGAAAGGGTTGGGGTTTAGGTAAGGTTAGGATGGGTTTTACCAATTTGTCAGAAGATGCTCGATGGTGGTTTGGGGTGGTTGCACCCCACCACTAGCTCTCCAACTTAACAGGATTGGGTATGGTGCTAAAACAAGGGGCTTCACCAAGTTTGAGCTCCATTGGACAAGTTTAGCTTTGTAAAACTTGAAAACATCACCAAATGACCAGATCTGTTCCTTCCAAAGAGAGTGTGGGAAAACAAAGTCCCACAAATCCCATTTTTGGCATGGAGCCCTTATTTGAGGTATAAGGCACTCCTTCAAAGTTTCAACTCCATTGGACGAACTTTGCTATGTAGAGTTGCTCTAATTTTATTCTGGAGAGAAGGGGTTTTGCAACTATTTGGTGTCCTTAATAACCTTGGATCAAGGTAAAATATTATATGGACAACAAATATGGCTTAGGAATACCACTGGAATTTTCTAGGAATTTATTGAGAATATTTCCTTTGGAAATATTTCAAAAGGTCAAAACAGACAGAAAGGGTTTTCAGTGTCTTACTCAAATAATAATACTACAAATAGGGGTAGAAAATCTTGTGTATGGAAAATATATGTCCTTCTAATCATCTCAAATTTTCTCTGATTTTTCTAAGGCAGAAAAGTATTTTACCATATAGGAATACCATTTCTGGCCTCATAAATGGACATGCAATTAAATTAGAAAACTAATTCATAAAATAATTATTATACGCTTTTGGTGCTCTAACATGGTGCTACAACCAGATCACCAACTTTGGGTAAGAACACTCCTTGCCATCAAGGACTTGTAGTGCAACCCAAAGGAGGGTTTTGCTTTAACCAGAAATAAGAAAAAGGGGTTTGAAAATAATTAAGTTATGAGAAATGGGGTTTTTAATATCACATGATCATGCATACAATGACAATCATGACACTCACAACATTAGTTTTGAAAAAGTTTTAATAAACTCAGATTTTTGAATTACAAAAAAACTGGTAGTGAAAACATGATGTGACACGACCGAGAGGACGTTGAGCCCCGCTCCACTGTCGATAAGGGTGTTGGTGACGAGGACGTTGCTGATGGTCGGGGTGCACATCATGGCGAGCTTGCTGGCCATGAACGAGCACCTGAGCTGATCACTTGGGTCGAAGGTGATGGTGGTCTGGGATCAGTGGAGGAGGCACATCACTTCAGGCTTCGGGAGAGCGGCATTCACCTCCCGGGCAAACTGCTTGAAGGCGCGGTTCGAGGCCGGGATCTGGGCGCCTCCCAAGATGGAGGCTACCAACCTGACCTCCTGGAATCCCCCAACCCCATCATTATGACAGTCTTCATCCCTCTTTCTGGGTGGCGGAGGTAGCACAGCCTCACGAGGCTGGCCACATCGTTGCCCCTCATAAAGTTCATCGCGCCAACGGTCGTCCCGAGCCTGGTCGTGCCAGCGGTCCTCCTGAGGCTGGCTGCACCAACGGTCTTCATGAGGTTGTACATGCCACCCCTAATGCGGCTCCCGGTCATCCCAGCGGCCTCCACTACGACCAGCGTCGCGTGCGGGGCCTCTGTCTTCCCATCCGGGGCGCTTGCTGAAGTGCTCGGCATGGACCAGTCGGAGCTCGTGGCACGCAGAGGTATCATAGCCGCTGGTGCCGTGGAAGATGCACGTTGGCCCCTGCTGACGGATACTCTCCCCCTTGGCCGTTATTCGCCTCTGGCTCAGCTGCGAGCACCTTCGGAGCCGTGCGCTTTGTGTCCTTGGCCTTGGTCTTCTTCTCATTCGTTTCCGCCGTGTGAGGCCCGAGGAGCGACAGGCAACTTTCTTCAGCCTGGGCGCACTTGTTTTCCAGGTTGAACATCTCCAGTGCTGTGCTCATTTCATCACTCATGGTGAGATCCTCCTTCATCATGAGGTCGGCGACTCCGTCGGAGAAGGACAAGATGACGTCCTCGTCCGACGCGTTGGAGATCTTGAGGCGCATAGCCGTGAATTACTGTATGAACTTGTGCAGGGTGCCCCCTCCTGCTGCTTGTTGAGCCGCGGGTCTTTCACGGTTGGAGCACGATCATGGGTGCCCTGGAAGTTGGCGATGAAGCGTTCGTGTAGACCATCCCAAGAGGTGATGGATGCCCTTGGGAGGTTGAGGAGCCAATAGAGCGCGCCGCCCTTGAGCACCATGGGAAACTAGCACGCCATTACCTTGTCGCCCCCTCGTGCTGCCCTGATGCTCAACGTGTAGAGTTGTAGGAACTCGGCCGGGTCCAGGCTGCCGTCGTAGCGCAAGGGTAGGTCGGGCTTGAACTTGCAGGGCTGGTCAGTTGGGTAGAGCTCAGGGGCAATGGCGAGGCACCCCACCAGCCCAACTATTGCAGTGCACGCGAGGGCGACCGGGTCGTGTTGCTCCAATGGGTCTGCTTCAAGCGAGGCACGCTCGCGGCGCAGGATTTGGAGTGCCAGGAGCGCGCGCACGTCGGCGCACGGCCGAGGAACCACCTCACAGCTGGCTTCATCTTCTGGCCTCGCCCTGGGTTCGCGAGGCCGGTTGGGGGCGCGCTAGCTGCCTGGTTGTCAGGGTGTGCGCCACGCCGCGGAGGTGGGGGTGGCGTGTCTTGCTCCTCGTCATTCACCAGGGACGGTTCGGGTTGAAACGAGCAGGAGAATGCCGCGGAATCACCAGCTGAAGTGACGAGCTCCTCGATGCGCTAGAGCTGGTCGTTGTTGTGGTCAGGGGCGGGCCGGTTGCGGAGTAGCTCGGTGGGCATGGAAAGTGCATGCCAGCCATGCGGCATCTCTGGCCGGAAGCGCGAGGATAACCTGGAAGCCCGGACGAGGGACGGAGTGGTGGTGCGGCCGTCGGGCTGCTCTGTAGCCGGATGGGAGGAACCTTGTTGTTCTTGAGCGTCGGGACCCGTGGTGGCTTTCACCATGGGCGATGGTGCGCGGTTCTTGGTGCGTGCCCGACGAGCGTCAACCATCAGAGCGGCGAAGCTTGGTGAAGGCGGAGCTGGGAGGAAACCTTGACGCGCCCCCTACCAAGCGCGCCAAATTTCAGATTTCGGGCTCCGCAAAACCCTAAAGATTCGAACTCAGGGGCGTGTATGAAGATCTCTCGCGGGCTCGCCTCACCTAGCTCACCACTCGCTGGGGATGGCACAGAGCTCACTCGATGGCGAGGAAGACACAGAACACGACAGTTTACCCAGGTTCGGGCCGCTGAGAAGTGTAATAGCCTACTCCTGCTTTGATGGATTGTCTCTCGTGGAGGTTGGTGGATGAACTAGTATAGTGTTCAAGGGCCTCCGGAGGCTGGGTGGCCTTTGTGTGGAGCCGGTGGGCGAATGAATGAATCTCTCCCCTACGAAGAACCTACTCTCTCTATAGATAGTGGAGGCCTCGGTCCTCTTCCCTTATCGTTTTGGCGGGAAGGGATCTCACAATGACCAATTTTAAAGGGGAACATGCGAACATGCTCCCCTGCAAAAGGTAGTCTTCGCCTACAAAGTAGCTGCCAGCACTGCACGGGCGGGTCCAGGGATGACGTCTGTCCTACTGGCGGGCGGCTGTGGCCTTGTTGCACCAGAAAGGAAACCTTTGGAAGATGCCTTGGGAACCCCGGTATGCACTTGCCCCCTTAGAACTAAAGGAGAAACTGCTCCGTCCTGTTGTCTGCTGCTTGACTGTCCTTCCTCCGTGTCATCCTTGACTCCTGAGGCTGGGTCTCACATCAAAATATCCGCCACTATGGAGGGATCGTGATGCCCCCCCTACGGGTCTTGATGTTGTTCCTCCTCGCGAGGCTTGGCCCCTCACGAGGACCTTTCCTTGAGTGGTGTCGCACCCGATTGTGCTTGCTCAATGAAGTAGGCCAGCCCTGGGCCACAGCCAGGAGGTCATGGTATCCCCATTCCCAGAACGCCGACAGACATAGGCATCACATCCCCAAACTTTAAAAAAGTCCAACTTTGTTTTCTTACCAAACCACAGTTCATATGGCGCCGTCTCAACGGATTTTGCTGGTGCCCTATTTAAAGTAAATGCATGTGTCTCTAGTGCATAGCCCCAAAAAGATAATGGCAAATCGGCAAGAGACATCATAGAATGCACCACATCCAATAAAGTATGATTACGATAGTCGGGCACACCATTGCGCTGTGGTGTTCCAGGCGGAGTCAACTAGGAAACAATTACACATTGTCTTAAGTGAGTGCCAAACTCATAACTCAGATATTCTCCTCCTCGATAAGATCATAGGAATTTCACCTTTTTGTTATGATGATTCTCCACTTCAGTCTGAAATTGCTTGAACTTTTCAAACGTTTCAGACTTGTGTTTCATCAAGTAAATATAACCATACTTACTTAAGTCATTGGTGAAGGTGAGAAAATAACGATATCCACCACGCGCCTCAATGCTCGTCGAACCGCACACATCAGTATGTATGGTTTCCAACAAGTCTCTTGCTTGATCCCTTGTTCCGGAGAACAGAGTTTTGGTCATCTTGGCTATGAAGCATGGTTCACATGTGTCAAGTGATTCAAAATCAAGTGACTCCAAAAGTCCTTCAGCATCAAGTTTCTTCAAGCGATTTAAACCAATATGACCTAAGCGACAGTGCCACAACAAAGTGGTACTATCATTGACTCTACATCTTTTCGCATCAATGTTATGAACATGCATGTCGTTACTATCGAGATTAAATAAGAATAAAACCCCTCACATTGGGTGCATGACCATGAAAGATATTACTCACGTAAATAGAATAACCATTATTCTTTGATTTAAATGAGTAACTGTCTCGCAGTAAACAAGATCCAGATATAATGTTGATGCTTAAGGCAGGCACAAAATAACAATTATTCAGGTTCATCACTAATCCCGATGGTAACCAGAGTGAAAGAGGGTCGACGGCGATCACATTGACCTTGGAAGCATTTCCCACGCGCATCCTGACTTCACCCTTTGTCAACCTTCGTCTATTCCACAGTTCCTGTTTTGAGTTGCAAATGTGGGCAACCGAATCGGTATCAAATACCCAGGCACTACAACGAGAGTTGGTGAGGTACACATTAATAACATGTATATCATATATACCTTGTTTGGCATTGGCCGCCTTCTTGTCGGCCAGATACTTGGGGCAGTTCCGCTTCTAGTGACCAGTCCCCTTGCAATGATAGCACTCAGTTTCTGGCTTGGACCCAGCCTTGGGTTTCTTCTCGGGAGGGGAAACAACTTTGCCACTCTTCTTGAAGTTCCCTTTGTTGCTCTTGCCATTTTTCTTTAAACTGGTGGTCTTATTGACCATCAACACTTGATGTTCCTTTTGGATTTCCGACTTAGCGACAATCACCATCACAAACAACTCGGTGACTAATTTATTCATCCCTTCCATGTTGTAGTTCAACACAATGCTTTTGTATCTAGGTGACAGTGATTGGAGAACTCTGTCAGTGATCGCCTCTGGCGGGAGAGCAATTCCCAACTCAGCCAGACGGTTGGCATACCCACACATTCTGAGTACATGCTCACTCATAGACCCGTTATCTTCCATCTTGCATACATAGAACTTATTAGAGGTCTCATACCTCTCGATGCGGGCATTCTTCTCAAAGACAAACTTCAATTCCTGGAACATCTCATGTGCTCCACAACGTTCGAAACATCTTTGAAGTCCCGGTTCTAAGCCATACAAGATCGCACACTGAACTACTGAGTAGTCATCTTGACGCGATTGCCAGATGTTCATATCGCCAGTTGGGGTGGCATGTCACCTAGCGATGTATCAAGAACATAGTTCTTTTGGGAAACCAAGAGGACAAGCCTCAGATTATGGGCCCAGTCAACAAAGTTGCTCCCATCATGTTTTAGCTACCTTTCTATAAGAACGCATTAAAATTCAGGGGTGCTACTGCTCGAGCCATTGATCTACAACATAAATTGGCAAAGATTACTTAGACTATTGTTCAAGATAATGAGTTTAGTTAATCATATTACTTAAAACTTCCGCTCAAATTGACATCCCTCTAGTCATTCAAGTGACACATGACCCAAATCCACCAGCCCAAGTTCGATCATCACGTGACATGAGCAGGTTTGAATGGTGAACATCTTCATGTTGATCATATGAACTATATGACTCATGTTTGACCTTTTGGTCTCTTGTGTCCTGATGCCATGTATGTACATGCTAGGCTCGTAAGGTTTAACCCGAGTGTTACGTGTGTGCAAAACTGTCTTGCAGCCATTGTTTGTGAACGTAGAGTCTACCACACTCGATCATCACGTGGTGTCTCTAAACGACGAACTTCTGCAATGGTGCACACTCAAGGAGAACACAATTTTATCTTGAAATTTAGAGAGAGGTAAAAAGGATTAACATCACATAATGCTACCCTAATCCTAAGAAAAACAAGGTGCATAAAAAGGATTAACATCACATGCAAATCATAAGTGACTTGATATGACCATGATCTTGTGCTTTTGATCTCCATATCTGAAGCACCGACATGTTCTCCATCGTCGCCGGAGCCACACCATGATCTCCATCATTGTGCTGCCATCGAGGTTGTCGCGCCAACCATGCTTGTACTATTATTGCTACCGTGTAGCGATGAAGCAAAGCATCACATAGCGCTTAATGAGTGACACACATGTCATACAATAATTAAGTACAACCCTATGGCTCCTGCCGGTGGTCATAGCATCGACATGCAAGTCAATATTAACTACTACAACATGATCATATCATACATAAAATATATCACATCATGTCATTGGCCATATCACATCACATGCATACCCTGCAAAAACAAGTTAGACGTCCTCTAATTTGTTGTTGCAAAATTTATGTGGCTGCTTTGGGAATCTAGAAGGAACGTTTCTTACCTACGCAAAACTACTACCGCGATATGCAAGTCGCTATTTAACCTTCTACAAGGATTGCCTTTTGTTTAATTCGATTCAACTAGAGTAGGAGAGAAAAACACCCACCAGCCATCTTTATAGAACAAGTTGCATGTGTGTCTATGGAACCGGTCTTTCATACGTGGACGAGTAAAGTTGGTATGGGCTGCTTCATCCAACAATACCGCTGAATCAAGGAAAAACAAAGGAGCGAAGCAATCAGAATATCAAAACGCACAAACTCCTCTGTGTTCTACTCGAGATGACATCTATGCATAGACTTAGCTCTGGTAACATTATTGGGGAAAGTTGCATGGGAAACAAAAAATTTCCTACGTGCAAACAGATCTACCCATGGTGCTGACCATCTACGAGTGGAGATATTGGATCTATATACCTTTGTAGATTGTTGAGCGGAAGCATTCAAGAACGCGGTTGATGTAGTAGTACGTATTCGTGATCCAATCACGAACCGTCCCACGATCTACCGATCAAGTGCCGACCGTCTGGCACCTCCGTGCTTAACACACGTACATCTTGGTGATGCCTTCACCTCCTAAATCCATCGAGTAATGTTGAAGTAGCAACCCGAGTCCTCCAGCCGCACGACGGCGTGGTGAGGTGTTGGTGGTGATCGCTCGGTAGGGCTTCATCGTGGGGTTATGGAGGAGAGAAACTACGAGGGAGAGGAGGGGCAGCACCAAGGCTAAATTTTCATGTGGCTGCCCCCTCTCTACCTCTCTATGTGTAGGAGGAAGGCAGAGAGGAAGGCGCCCTAGGGTTACCCCCTAGGGGCCAGCGGCCAAGGGAGGGGGAGGCGGCGGCTAGGGTTAGGGGTGCCCCCACTTGGGTGCCTTGCCACCCAAGTTGGGCTGGCTACGCCCCAAGGGGACCCACCCCCTTTCGGCCGAAGTGGGATGGGGAAAGGAGCTGCACCCAGCCCCCTGGTGTTCTGCGGTGCCCCCTCTCCTTGGCCCATGAGGCCCCCAACAATTGTCAGGGCTTCCCGAAACCCCTTTCGGCACTCCGTGAATCCCTCGGTACGCCTCAGAACACTTCCGGATTCCGATGACCTTCATTCTATATCTCCATCTTCAGCTCCGGACTATTCTTGAGTTCCTCGTCATGTCTGAGATCTCATCCGGGACTCCGAACAACCTTCGGTCGCCAACACTATGACTCAATTATGCTTATATCATCACCGAACCTTAAGTTTGTAGACCCTGTGGGTTCGAGAACCATGTAGACATGACCGAGACACTCTCCGACCAATAACCAATAGTGGGACCTAGATGCCCATATCGGTTCCTACATATTCTATGAAGATCTTTCATCGGTTGAACATCAATGTCAAGGATTCAATCAATCCCATATGTTATTACCTTTGTCCTTCGATATGTTACTTGCCCGAGATTCAATCATCGGTAACTCCATACCTAGCTCAATCTCATCACCGACAAATATCTTTACTCATTCCATAATACAAGATCCCTTGACCAACTCCTTAGTCACATTGCTTGCAAGCTCATTGTGATGTTGTATTACCAAGTGGGCCCAGAGATACCATTCCGTCATACGGAGTGACAAATCCCAGTCGTGATTCATGCCAACCCAACAAACACCCTCAAAGATACCTGTAGAGCACCTTTATAGTCACCTAGTTACATTGTGACGTTTGATAGACACAAGGCATTCCTGCGGTGTCCGCGAGTTGCATGATTTCATGGGCATGGGAACAGATACTTTGACATGCAGAAAACAGTAGAAGTAAACTAACAGGATCATATGCTATATTCATAGTTTGGGTCTCGTCCATCACATCATTCTCCTAATGATGTGATCCCATTATCAAATGACAACTCATGTCTATGGTCGGGAAACCCAGACCATCTTTGATCAACGAGCTAGTGCATTAGAGGATTACTAGGGACAGTGTATTGTGTATGTATCCACACATGTATTTTAGTTTCCAATCAATACAATTCTAGCGGATAATAAACGATTATATTGAAAAAGGAAATATAATAATAAATATTTTATTATTGCCTCCAGGGCATATTTGCAACACTATCATGGGATCAAACTTATAATGCGTGTTGCTAAGGGGTGTCCCCCTCTCGGCCCCTGGCCGGAAACACCCATGCCCCCCGACTAAGTGGCATGCCTACCAGTTGCATCACTAGTATCTTCCATCGCGGCCTCTCTGTATGATGTTTGCAAGAAAGAGGTTGACGACTTACTGAACCGTACGCTACCCATGGCAGAGACAAGTTCTAGTAGAAAAAAGTAAGGGAGGTTACTCGAAAAAGACTCGATCAACGGTCGACTTAGGAGGCTTATGTATTCCATGTCCGGTTAGCACAATATATTTTCTTAACAGTTTATCTCATAGAGTCACTCCTATCATGCCCCACCATATCTCTACGGATCATCCCCATCACAACAGGATTACCATGCCACGGTCGTGTCTTCCCGAGACGTGACATTCCTCCGATATAAGTCGGTTAGCATTCGACATGTGTGGCATGAAGGAGTGACTATTGTCACATGCACTCTGTGTTGAATAGAAATGAGGTTTCATCACAAACAATATGCATAAAATATCACCATATAAGTATGTTCACTTCATCACCATAACCGTGAAAATTGAACACGACCAGAATTTACTGCTCAACCAAATCATATCAGTGTTCAAGATGCTTGCCTTGAGTATGCAGAATAGTAGGATGCAATCCAAATCTTTGAAATTTTATGCTTCCCTCCAATTCCTTTTTCCAAAATATCAGAATCATCACATAACCCAAAAACAGTACTAAAAAGTTTTTTGGAAAATTTCAAACAAATACTAAAATAAACTAGAGAAAATTTGAAGAAGGTGGGAAAAGAATCAAATCATTTGGAGATGTGGTTTAAAAAATATAGCCTATCAAACATCTATTTTTATATAAAGCCTATAAAAGAAAACGGTCCGATTCGGAATACTCTTTCAAGAAAGGGGAGAAGTACTCGTGAAAATGTGTCTTTACTTAACGATGGGCTGGCACCGCTTGGGGCTTGCGGAGCTACTCGTCATATTTAACTAGTCGACCCTCTTCTCCCTCCCACGGCCGAACCATGGTGGAGCTCCGGTGCCCCTCACCGGTTAGTGGCGCCTCCCCTCGGAATTCTAAGCACATGAATGAGCTTAGGGAATCGATACGAACCCGAGGAGGTGTACGACTGTTGCTGGGGTGGCTGGATTCGTGGACGGCGAGGGTCACAACAGATGTCGGCTTCACCCAGATTTGGGCATCCTGCTCGAGGCTTCTAACACGACGGTTGGTGCTACCTCTTGAGCTTGTGTTAGTTTTTCCCTTGAAGATGAAATGGTGATGCAGTATAGTAGCAATAAGTATTTCCCTCAGTTTGAGAACCAAGGTATCAATCCAGTAGGAGTATCAAGGCAAGTCTCCAAAGTACCTGCGCAAAAACAGCAAAATTGCACCCAACGCTACAAAGGGGTTGTCAATCCCTTCACGGTTAACCGCAAGGTGAGATCTGAAGGCGGAAAGTGCAACAAAGTAAAAGTGTAAGGCTGGAAATATAATGTGAAGTAGACCCGGGGGCCATAGTGTTCACTAGAGGCTTCTCTCATGATAGCAAATAT
Source organism: Hordeum vulgare subsp. vulgare (assembly GCF_904849725.1). Classification (NCBI taxonomy): domain Eukaryota; kingdom Viridiplantae; phylum Streptophyta; class Magnoliopsida; order Poales; family Poaceae; genus Hordeum; species Hordeum vulgare. Next base: position 183,975,366 of record NC_058518.1, read on the forward strand.
TACGGTGGGTGAACAAATTACATTCGAGCAATTGATAGAACCGCGCAAAGTCGTGACGATATCTAAGGCAATGATCATACATATAGGCATCATGTCCGAGACAAGTAGACCGATAATTTCTGCATCTACTACTATTACTCCACACATCAATCGCTATCCAGCATGCATCTAGTGTATTAAGTTCATGACAAACGGAGTAACGCCTTAAGCAAGATGACATGATGTAGAAGGATAAATACATGGAATAGATATAAACCCGATCTGTTTACCCTTGATGGCAACAACATGATACTCGCCTTGCTACCCCTTCTGTCACTGGGTGAGGTCACCACACGGTATGAACCCAAAACCAAGCACTTCTCCCATTGCAAGAATTATAGAACAAGTTGGCCAAATGAAACCCACAACTCGAAGAGAATTACAAGGATATGAAATCATGCATATAAGAGATCAGAAGAAAATCAAATAAGATTCATAGATAATCTGATCATAAATCCACAATTCATCGGATCTTGACAAACACACCACAAAAGAGGATTACATCAGATAGATCTCCATGAAGATCATGGAGAACTTTGTATTGAACATCCAAGAGAGAGAAGAAGCCATCTAGCTACTAGATGTGGACCCAAAGGTCTATGGTGAACTACTCACGCATCATCGGAGAGGAAATGGTGTTGATGGAGAAGCCCTCCGTGTCCGAATCCCCCCTCCGGAAGGGCACCAGAATGTGCCCCAGATGGGATCTGGCGGAGACAGAAACTTGCGGCTCTCTCCCGTGGTTTCAGATTTTTCTGGGATTTATAGGCGGAAGAACTAGGGCAGGGGAGCCACACGAGGCCCACAAGCCTGCTAAGCCTGCCCCCTGCCTTGGTTCTCAAGTCTCCTACGTGTCTTCTGTTATGGAAACAATCATTCTGCAGGTTTTATTCCGTTTGGACTCCGTTCAATATTCTCCTCTGAAAAAGGTCAAAAACACGGAAAAACAGGAACTGGCACTTGGCATTGAGTTAATAGGTTAGTCCCAAAAAAGATATAAAATAGCATATTCATGCATACAAAACATCCAAAGATGACAAGATAATAGCATGGGACCATCAAAAATTATAGTTACGTTGGAGGCGTATCAAGCATCCCCAAGCTTAACTCCTGCTCGTCCTCGAGTAGGGAAGTGATAAAGACTGAATTTTTGATGTGGAATGCTACCTAACTTATTTGTCCATTGTAACTTATTTCTTGTGGCATGAATGTTCAGATCCGTAAGATTCAAATCAATAGTTTGCTATTGACATGAAAATAATAATACTTCAAGCAAACTAGTAAGGTAATCATGAACTTTTGAAATAACAAGGCCAAAGAAAGTTATCCCTACAAAATCATATAGTCTGGCTATGCTCCATCATCCCCACACAACGAATTTAAATCATGCACAACCCCGGTATTGGCCAAGTAATTGTTTTTGCACTCTTACTTTCTCAACTTTTTCAACTCTCACGCAATACATGAGCGTGAGCCATGGATATAGCACTATAGGTGGAATAGAGTGTGGTGGAGGTTGTGAGGCAAAAAGGAGGAGATGGTCATATTGACTAGGCGTATTAATGAGCTATGGATATACCCACTAATAGATATCAATGTGAATGAGTAGGGATTACCATGCAACGGATGCACGAGAGCTATAAGTATGTGAAAGCTCAAAAGAAGAACTAGTGGGTGTGCATCCAACTTGCTTGCTCACGAAGACCTAGGGCAATTTTGAGGAAGTCCATCATTGGAATATACAAGCGAAGTTATATAATGAAGATTCCCACTAGTATATGGAAGTGTCAAACCAAGAGACTCTCTATCATGAAGAACATGGTGCTATTTCGAAGCACAAGTGTGGAAAAAGATAGTAGCATTGTCCCTTCTCTCTTTTTCTCTCTTTTTTTGGGCTGTTTGGCCTCTTTCCATAAATTTTTTTGTGGGCATCTTTGGCATCTTTTTTTTATTTCCTCACATGGGACAATGCTCTAATAATGATGATCATCAAACTTTCATTCACTCACAACTCAATACTTAGAACAATGATGACTTTATAGGAAATGCCTTCGGTAGTGTACCGGTATGTGCAACGATCTAGCTTAGTGTATGAAGTTGAAACATCTCGCTAGCTATCTTACGATCATGCAATGGCAATACGAAAGTGACGACACAAGTCATGAGACGGAACGGTCGGAGTTGCATAGTAATATATCTTGGAATGGCTATGAAAATGTCACAATAGGTAGGTATGGTGGCCGTTTTGAGGAAGGTATATGGTGGGTTTGTGCACCCGCGAAAGTTGCGCGGCACTAGAGAGTCTAGCGATGGTGGAAGGTGAAAGTATATATATACCATGGACTCACATTAGTCATGAAGAACTCATATACTTATTGCGAAAGTTTTATTAGTAATCGAAACAAAGTGCTAAACGCATACTCCTAGGGGAAGGGTTGGTAGGTGTTAACCATCGCGCAACCCGACCGCCACACAAAGGATGAAAATCAATAAATCAATTATGCTCCGAGTTTCTAACATAGCAGTTCACCACACGTGCATGCTACGAGAATCACTAACTTCAACACAAGTATTTCTAGATTCACAACACCCTACTAACATTACTCTAATATTACCAAATCCATGTCTCAAAACTAATTGAGAGGAATCAAACTTCTCTTTATAATCAATCCACAAGAATATGGAAGTTTTTATTATATCCTCTTTGGATGCTTATCATCTTTTGGACTACTTTCTTAGCCCAAGCCAATTACCAAGTTACTCAGAGAGAGCACTCTCAAAAAGATATAAGTGAAGATCGAGGGTTTTTATTTCTTCAAAATATGACACCGCCGTGCTCTCAAAAGATCAAAGTGAAGCACTTAGAGCAAAATTATCTAGCTCAAAAGATATATGTGAAGTACATGCGAGCTAAATTGCCTAACTCCAAAGATATAAGCGAAGCTCAATGAGTATTCTAGCAAAATCACGATGAGTGCATGTATTTATAAAAAAAAGGTGTGCAGAAAGGATGATTGTGACACAACAAAAAGAAAAGACTCCTAAGATACAGGACGCTCCAAGCAAAACACATATCATGTGGTGAATAAAAATATAGCTCCAAGTAACGTTACCGATGGGTTGAAGACGAAATAGGGGATGCCTTCCCGGGGCATCCCCAAGCTTAGGCTTTTTGGTGTCCTTGAATTTGGCTTGGGATGCCTTGGGAATCCCCAAGCTTGAGCTCTTTCCACTCTTTATCCCATTGTCCATGAGAACATCACCCAAAACTTGAAAACTTCACAACACAAAACTTAAACAGAAACTCGTGATATCATTAGCATAAGAAAGAAACTACCAACTCTTTAGGTACTGTAGCAAACTTGATTTCTATTTATATTGGTGTTAGATTACTGTATTCTCACTTTTCCATGGCTCGTACCCTCTGATACTATTCATAGTTTCATCAAAATAAGCAATCAACACAACAAAAACAGAATATGTCAAAATCAGACAAGTCTGTAGCAATCTGTATACTTCGCATACTTCTGGTATCTCAAAAATTATGAACAATTATAAAATTTGGGCAATTGGCATATCAACCAGCAACAAAAAGAATCAACTCAAAAGCTCTTTCTGGATAGGAATGAAAAATAATTTCATGAGCGCAAAGTTTCCGTCTTTTTGAGCAAGATCAAACAACCATCACCAAAACTAGTCATAAAGCTTCTACTTGGCACAAACACAAAAAGAAACACAAAAAACACAATCGTAACAGAATTATGATGGTGTGGACACAACAAAATAGAAAGCAAAAAGCAAAGATAAATTCATTGGGTTGCCTCCCAACAAGCGCTATTGTTTGACGCCCTTAGCTAGGCATTGATAATTCAATGATGCTCACACAAAAGACAAGAATTGAAGCACAACAAGAGCATCATAAAGCATGTGAAAATCACATCTAAGTCTGACATACTTCCTATGCATAGGAATTTTATAGGAAAACAAATTGTCAAGACAACGAATAGTTACCATATGCAAGGAAGAAGAAAGAGACAATAGCAATCTCAACATAACGAGAGGTGATTTAGTGATATGAAAGTTTCAACCACAATATTTTCCTCTCTCATAACAATTACATGTGGGATCATATTCAAATTCAACAATATAGCTATCACATAGGATATTCTTTTCATGATCCACATGCATGCAAAGTTGACGCTCTTCAAAAATAGTGGGATTATCATCAACTAAAGTCATGATTTCTCCAATCCCACTTTCAATATTATTGCAAATATCATAATCATCATGAGGCTTAAACAAATTTTCAAGAGCATAAGAAAAATCATTACCCCAATCATGATCATTGCAACCAGTAGTGGACATAGCAAAACTAGCATCCCCAAGCTTAGGGTTTTGTATATTTTTAGCATGATTGACACTAATAGGATTTATAATGAAACCATTGCAATCATGCTTTTCATTCAAGGTGCCCTCGTGAATCACTTCATAAATTTCTTCATCACGATTTTCAGATTCACGCATCTCAAGCAAAACTCCATAGAGAAAGTCAAGTGCACTGAACTCAGTAGCAAATGGTTCAACATAATTGGATCTCTTAAAGAGATTAGCAAGCATATTTAAGGCACATAACACACAAGCAAAGGCAATGCAAACGAAAAAGGAAAATATTTTTGTAAATTTTTGTTTTTCAGAAGTGGGGGAGAGGAAAACGAGAGGCAAAAAAGTAAATGCAAGAGATGAGTTTGCGACACTTACTTGGATGAGCTTCACCTAGAACTTGATCCTCCCCGGCAACAGCGCCAAAAATTCTTCTTGCTACCTCTTGAGCTTGCGTTGGTTTTTCCCTTGAAGAGGAAAGGGTGATGCAGCATAGTAGCAGTAAGTATTTCCCTTAGTTTGAGAACCAAGGTATCAATCCAGTAGGAGTATCAAGTCATGTCTCCAAAGTACCTGCGCAAAAACAGCAAACTTGCACCCAACGCTATAAAGGGGTTGTCAATCCCTTCACGGTTAACTGCAAGGTGAGATCTGAAGGCGGAAAGTGCAGCAAAGTAAAAGTGCAAAGCTGAAAATATAATGTGAAGTAGACCCGGGGGCCATAGTGTTCACTAGAGGCTTCTCTCATTATAGCAAATATTACGGTCGGTGAACAAATTACTGTCGAGCAATTGATAGAACCGCACAAAGCCATGACGATATCTAAGGCAATGATCATACACATAGACATCACATCCGAGACAAGTAGACCGATACTTTCTGCATCTACTATTATTACTCCACACATCGACTGCTAACCAGCATGCATCTAGTGTATTAAGTTCATGACAAACAGAGTAACGCCTTAAGCAAGATGACATGATGTAGAGGGATAAATTCATGCGATAGATATAAACCCCTTCTTTTTACCCTTGATGACAACAACATGATACGCGCCTCGCTACCCCTTCTGTCAGTGGGTGAGTTCACCGCATGGTATGAACCCAAAAACCAAGAACTTCTCCCATTGCAAGAATTATAGATCAAGTTGGCCAAACAAAACCCATAACTCGAAGAGAATTACAAGGATATGAAATCATGCATATAAGAGATCAGAAGAAACTCAAATAAATCTTATCAGAAATCCACAATTCATCGGATCTCGACAAACACACCGCAAAAGAGTATTACATCGGATAGATCTCCATCAAGATCATGGAGAACTTTGTATTGAAGATTCAAGAGAGTGAAGAAGTCATCTAGCTACTAGCTATGGACCCAAAGATCTATGGTGAACTACTCACGCATCATCGGAGAAGCAATGGTGTTGATGGAGAAGCCCTCCGTGTCCGAATCCCCCCTCCGACAGGGCACCAGAAAGTGCCCGAGATGGGATCTTGCGGAGACAGAAGCTTGCGGCGGCGGAAAAGTATTTTCGTGGCTCTCTCCCATGGTTTCAGATTTTTCGGGATTTATAGGCGGAAGAACTAGGGCAGGGGAGCCACAGGGGCCCACAAGCCTGCTAGGCCCGCCCCCCTAGGCCGGGCCTGATTGGCTTGTGACCTCCTCCGAGGTCCCCTGCCTTGGATCTCAAGTCTCGTGCGTGTCTTCTGTTATGAAAAAAATCATTCCGCAGGTTTTATTCCGTTTGGACTCCGTTCAATATTCTCCTGTGAAAAAGGTGAAAAACGCGGAAAAACAGGGACTCGCACTTGGCACTAAGTTAATAGGTTAGTCCCAAAAAAGATATAAAATAGCATATTCGTGCATACAAAACATCCAAAGATGACAAGATAATAACATGGAACCATAAAAAATTATAGATACGTTGGAGACGTATCAGTTGGTCACGGGGATCAAACCACGGCTTCGCGTGGGAAGCTCTACTGAAGAAAGGTTTGAAGGAGGTGTCGCATGGGTGGCCAATTTGGTAGAGGAGGGGCAGCGGCTTCCATGGCCAGAGACAGGGAAAACGACCACTTGGGTCGAATTGCATGTTGGGGGGGTTCAATATGGGTCGATGGAGTGCAGGGTGCGGTTCTGGTAGCAAAACGGCTCGAGGAGGGGGCTTTTGATAGGCCGGCAAGGTCGGTTCCCGTGTTGGTCGAGGATAAGCACAGCGGCCTCGCTGTTTTTGTAGCTAGGGCGGGATGTGGCGCGGTTTGTTTGGCGGTAGGCTAGCGGACGAGCTGGAGAACTGCTCCCCGAGGCGAGCTTGCGAACTGCCCGAGCTTGGGCGGTGCTTCCATGGCAGGTTCAGACGCAGACGCTAGTGTGGTGCCAAGCGGCTACAACGGCGACTCAGTAATGCGCAAGGGCGATCAGCAAGGATAGCAGGGGGAAGGTTACCTCGCTTGACACTGTGGGAAGTCACGGGCGCAAGGGTAGGTGGGCGCGGCGGCTCTGTAGCATTGACTGCAATTCTCGCGCTCTGGACGCGTCCAGATCACGTACACCAGGTGCTCATTGAAATGTTGCGGCATGCGAAGGGTCTCCCATACCTGTGAGACTTCCCAGGTCTAGGCTGAGGGCAAGGGAGGGCTGACGTCCACTATGTATCAGTCATAGGATCATGTCCATATACAATCTAAAAAGTATGCCAATTATGCCAATGCACTCAAGGTGCTCGACAGAATGCTATATGCATCTAAGGCGATTTTTTGGTGGCCAAAATCTCCAGATCAGGGTCACTTTAGGTTTTGGTCATGATGGCCAAGTTAGTTTTGGAAAATAAGAAAGTTGTTAGTACAAGGTTTGCAGAAAAACTTTTCTAGATAGAAACTATATGGCCTTAACGCATGGGCAAAAGAATCCTAACGGCCCTAATCTCTTGAACTTAAGGGTTTGGTAGGGTGTACTACAAGCAGTAAAAATCTCATGGACTTTGAGGTAAAATAAAATGTGTTGCAGTTGAAACTGCTAAATTGGGCCAGAACAGAAATGATAATGGTGGGCTCAAAATTTTTAAATGACCAAGATGGATTTTTGCATAAAAGTGATCCCTAGGCATCACATGACATCTCCAATTTTTTGCAGAATGTTTAGAAGAATATTTAGAAGGGTTGTAGTGCAATAGAGGTTCTTCAAACAATAAGAAATCCCTTTAAAAGAATTAAGTGAGGTAAGTTAAATCTAAAAGATATTTCTCACTCAACTATTAAAAATAAAAAGGAAGCTTTTAAATCAAACATCCAAGTTCAGCATTATTATTTTCAAAAAGTCTTATTGGAGGGGAATATTTTAAGATGCATAGCAAAGAATGGTTCTAAAACTAATAGAAGATCCAGAAAATAAAAAATTAATATTCTTGGCAAAATAATTTTATTAATTAAAACCTGGTAATTTTTTTGGGTGTTACGCACGTGCAATGAACTCGGCGAGCAAACAGTCGCGGTAAACATGGCTGAGACCGAATTCATCAACCGGCAGGCCGAGGCCAACAAGACACGGCTGGAAATCGATGATGATATTGCCAATCAGGACGCACAGTTGAAGGTGCAGAAGATCTCGGTTGACTGCCAGGAAGAAGAACTCACGGCCCGAGAGAAAGACCTTGTCCATAAGCAGGTCCACGTCCTAGAGCTAGAGCACAGGGCCGCGCTCGAGAAGTAGGCTGTGCAGTATGCTGGCAAGCTCCAGGAGGCCGCGAACGATACTAAGGCCGCATAACTTGGCAAGGTCGAACTGGAGGGCAAGATGCAGCGGCTGGAGCAGGACCTCACTGCATCCGGGCGAGCGATACCAGAGCTAAAAGAGGATGCCTAGAAGGACTCCCACGCCTTGGTGGACTCTCAGGCCGCGCTCGAGGGCAAGACCAAGCACCTGAAGGTCGCTGCGACTACCAGCTCCGACTTGCTTGCGAGTGTGGCTACCAAGGAGGAGAGCGTCTAGACTGCCCAAGCCAGAGAGCGCTGCCTGCTCGAGGAACTCGAGAAGAAGAGGGCATTGGCCTCTTCCGCCACGCGTTCCTTCAATGAGCTTGAGGGGAATGTTCACTTATTTTTTTTTTGAAAGATCCAGCTGCTGGGTGGCATATATTTAGATAGCAGGACGCAAGGCGGGAATACAAAAGGGTGGGGTTGATTAAAAGATCAAAAAGGACATAACAGGAAGAAAACCTCGGAAAAAGATGGTGAAAACAAGGTAGCCTGGCACAGACGCCGCACTCCTCACGTAATTTTCCCAAACGGGTGTTTTAGGAAAACTGCTCCTGCTTGCCTCCAAGACTGGAGAGTTGTTGAGATCGAGGTGGATATGCTTGCTGCTCTTGCTGTTTTGTTTCTGAAAGTGCACTCATTCCTTTCTTTCCAGATTTCTGACAGAACGAGCACGATCATTGTCCTGGTTCCTTTTTTGTACTCTGGTCTTGCCTTGCTTATCATTTTGGTGATGATCTCTCTGGCTGTTTTGTTGTGGGCCCAAATTATTGGGCTTAGTGATGCGCATCCTGTGCGAGATGCCGTCTCCCCCCATACTGTTGTTGCGATGTTGCATTTCCAGAAAAGATGATCTGCTGATTCTAAATTTCTGAGGCATAGCTGACAGAAGTAGCTGTTTTGCCAGCCCCTTCTTTGCAATCTGTCGTTGTACCAGAGCCTATTTTTTGTCAGCAGCCATATGAATATCTTGACCCTTTGCGGTGCCCAAGTTTTCCATGTAAAGTTGCTGATTTCCGACGTTGTTCTTCCTAGGAATTGGGCTTTGTATGCTGAGTTGGCAGTGTAAGTCCCCGAGGCCTCATGTCTCCATTTGATTTGATCGCTTGCTTGCTCTATCAGCTGGATGTCCGCTTCCTGGATCCATCTATGCAGACGGAGGACGTCAACCCAAAGGTGCGTCGTGTCTCCGTGCGCAAGGTCGGCTATCCATGTGTTGCCTTGTAGCGCCTCTGTCACATTCCTATTTTTTCTCCGTGAGTGCCTAAAGAGCGACGGGTATATCGTCTTTAGCGCCCCCTCACCCGTCCAGTGGCATTTCTAGAAGGAGGCCGTTGTTCCATCCCCCAGGGTGACTGACGTGGAGGCGGTAAAAAGGGCTCGATCGTCGTCATCGCATGGCAGCTGCATGCCGTTCCATGGCCTTTGCGGACTTGTCCATGACAGCCATAGCCATCTCAGCCGGAGCGCTCTCGAGAAGCGATGCAGATCCAACACCCGTAGGCCACCGCTCTCCACAGGGGAGCAAACTATTGGCCAACTAACCTTGCATTTTCCTCCACTGATATCTTCTTCATGTGCCCATAGGAAGCGGCGCCTAACCTTGTATATCTCGTCGAGGAATTTTTTGGGCGCTCTCAGGATTGCTAGGGCGAAAGTTGGCAGCGCGGTGAGTACGCTACGAACCAGGACCCGCCTTCCTGCGATGTTCATTAGCTTCCCTTTCCATCCGGCTAGCTTAGCTCTAATCCTATCTAGGATGAATTGAATGTGTACCAAGCTAATCCTGGTAAGAGTGAGAGGTAGTCCCAGGTATTTTATTGGGAAGCCTACCCTCTCCCCTCAGAAGGTAGTCCAATGTTCACTTATGGACGGCGCAGCTTGTCGACCTCGCCGATAAGCTCTCCAACCACCTAGCAAAGACGGGCTTACAGGGGTACGCCTTCCCCAGCGACGTCCCGAAGGCACTGAGCATGAGGATGTCACTCGGGAAGCTCGTACGTGCCTTGGCAAAGTACGAGGCAGAGCGGGCAGAAGACTTCCCGAAGGGTGCCGAAAGCCATACAGCGGAGCTCTCCACAAGGTTCTTGTGAAAGTTACCTACCACAACCCCGGCCTCAACCTGTCCAAAGCCATGTCCAGGCTACCGAAAGACTTTGAAACAATTGAGCTCGACGCGCTCATGATGATCCATAAGTGTAGTGGATCGCAACAGTCTTCGCGGGTAAGTTAACCCAATTTATTGATTCGACACAAGGGAAGCCAAAGAATATTTATAAGCTTTAACAGTTGAGTTTTCAATTCAACCGCACCTGAAAGATACTTGCTAGGTAATGAAATATTAGTAGCAACGGCGATATGGAAGTGATGGTGGCAACGGAAATTATGGGTGCAAAGCAACGAAAGTAAAATAGTGAAAGTAAAGTAATTTCTAACTAGCACGATTAAAACACCGTAGGCTAGGGAGATGGATGGTTGGTCATCGAAAACGCAATTTCTGTTTTTTTAAGACGAATACGATATTGCTCCTTTTTCCCAGAATTGAATTTGAAAGATACCATGTATTTAACTTGGGGAAAGGCACATAGAAAAGTAATGATCATCTAGGCAAATATCAAACATTATGCATGTATCCCAAGGTAGTCGTGGGTGCTTGCAATAAGAACTTGCACAACATATTTTATCCTACCATCCCGCTACCAACAACGCCAAAAGGAACTTATGGAGATTAAGGTTCTCCTATCAAAGAGCACCGGAAGAAAGCATTAACAATCAATGGATACATGGAATCCTTAGACTATAGTCTATCCCCTTTGGTGTCCCAAGCTGTCACCATTGGTTCCGGACTATAATAGGTGCATACTACTCATAGGTAGGATCAAGAACAATAATATATTCATGAAAACATAAGGTATTCAGAACTGAAATCATGGCACCCTGGCCCAAAGTGACAAGCATTAAGTGTAACAAGTAGTAGCAAAGATGATAAACACCATAGTAAATGATAGGCAACATGAACCCAACAATTCGACGAACTATTACATGATCTAACTCATCCAATCCCTACCACCCCCTTCACCTACAGAAGGGAATTACTCACACATGATGGGGGAAGACATGGAAGGGTGATGAAGTGGTGATGGTGATGACTATGACGACAATTTCCCCTCTCCGGAGGCCAAAGCAGCCTCCAGATTAGCTCTCTCGAAGAAGAACCGAGGGTGGCGGTGGCTCCGCGTCGAGAACTTGCAAAATGACTTCTGTTATGGGATTTTTCCGTCACGGGTAAAAATAGGAGCCAAAGTAGGGCACCAAAGGGGGTGGACCCCACCCGGGCAGCCTCCCGGCGTGGCCAGGGGGCAGAACGCGCCCACAGGTCGTCTGGAGCCCTGGTGGCCCCCTGTGGCCCATATTCTGGCCCAAGGTTCCTCCCGGTGTGTGGATTTTCTCTATTTTTTATGGGAATTTTCCGGGACGTCTAAATATCTATTTTCCTGCACACAAGAAAACCATACAGGCAGCTGTGCTGAAAACAACGTCATTCCGGGTTAGTTTCATTCAAATCATGCAATAATGAGGCCAAAACAATAGCAAAAGTGTTTGGAAAAGTCGATACGTTTGAGACGTATCAACTCCCCCAAGATTAGCATATTGCTTGTCCTCAAGCAATTCAGTTCAACGAACTGGATGCAACAAAGAAAACTTGACAAACTCTTTTGCTTCATGAGATGTATATAAGCATGCACTACGAACAAGTCCAACGAGTATTGAAACAATGCTACAAAGACAATGCACGAAGCAATCCTTCGATCATGTGAAGAATTTCAAACAGCTAAGAATGAATAGTATGAAACTGAAAATCATGACGAGATCAAAATGCTCATGACTCGGACATACTGGAGTGGTATCTCGCTAGGCCCCAGGAGTGAAGAAAAACATAAATGTACATGTTGCGTCGGAGTCTTAAAGGAGACTAGAAATAAATACTTCAGAATAAGTAATATCACAAACATACATAAAACAATGTGGTATTTTGGGAAAATGCACATTGCACTCAGAATGACAATTATGTTCTGTATAGTTGTTGTTTTTTATAAGAAGGGGATGACTCAACAAAAAGCGTAAAATAGATAGGCCCTTCAACCAGGGAAGCATTGATTTGCAGAGGTGCCACAACATTGAGCTTTTAAAACAAAGATAAATCAAGATTTTGGGTGTTATGCTTTCATTATCAACGTAACAACTAAGAGATCTCAACATTTTCTATGCTAAATACATTATAGGCGGTTCCCAAACAGAAAAGTAAAGTTTTTACTCCGCTCCACCAATCGATAACACTCCACGGCGGGCCGAATCCACGGGTACTGTCCATACAAACAACCATCCTGGAGAGTTTTTTTCATTAAATTTGATTTCACTTTGAGCACGGAACTGGGCATCCCGGTTACGAGCCACTTTCTCATGAATGATAGTGAAGCAACACATATCTTGAGACTAACCCACTTAGCATGGAAGATAGTGATGGCCACTAGTCACTACATGAGCGGTTCGGGCATACAAAACAAAATATTTATTTGAAACTATATAATAAGGCACATGCAAATTTACTTAGGGTAGCACATAAATACCGCATATAGGTAGGTATGGTGGACTCATACGGCGCAACTGATTTCAAGGATTTTGGATGCATAAGCAGTAAGTCCGCTTAGTACAGGTGAAGGCTAGCAAATGGCGGGGAAGCGACCAAGTAGAGAACAATAATGGTCACAATCATGGAGAGCAACAAATCAACATTGAATCGGGCATGAAAGTGATATAACTATTCTGAAAATAAAAAGATCATCAATGCTTGATAGACTTCTAGTCATAAACATGTGTAAGCATGTGCCAAGTCAATCCAAAAACTCTGCGAATGGAAATACCACTCCAATATGCCAAACTATGAGCAATACAATGCATGCAAATCATTTCAATAACACATTATGCACTCCAGCTATTTGAGACAAGTCACAAAGAAAGCATGAACTACTGGGAAAGCATTGTAAACATAGCACTATGTCGCTACAAGCTGGTCTCTAGATCATAAGTACATGCATATGTACAAAAGTAGAAACAAATAGAGTTCATACCAGCTTTCCTTGTAGCATCTCTTCCGTCGATCTTCGTCATTAGTGCATCGTCACTTGCATGATCGAATGTAGAAAGATGTAATCAACTGCAATTACAACCATGGAAGTGAGCTGAACTCTGCAAACAAAGCAAACTAAAGAGAGAAAAGAAATGTTTTTGGATTTTCCAAAGGTTAAAGGAAGGAAAAATAAAAGAGAAATATTTTTGTTGTTTTTGCAAAGAAAGAGCAAAGAAGAACGGGCAAAAACTCCGAAAAGATTTAAAAAGAAACCATGGATGATACAATGAAAGGGGAGAAGGGTGCGTACTCCCACAAGCTTAGGCTTTTGGCCTAAGTTGAACTTGGCTACTGCGGGCTCCAGGAGCTCCCTCCGGCTCCGAAGTGGTATGGGTGGCTGCAAGAATCATACGGGGCCTTGGGCGCATACACTGATGACCGGCTGGCCTCCCAAGAAGAAGGATCTTCTTCCTCGGGAACAACCCCCTCCATGGGGTTGTGGAACTGCTGCTGGATCACGAACTCGTCCAACTCAATCGAGGTGAAGGACCATCCATTCCTGCTAGTGTAATCAAACAAAAGTAGTGCAGGTAGAGGGATCTCGCGAGTATTAAGCTCGCCAAACCTCATAATATTAACAGGGTTACCAAACTCACAAGTCCTAGTAATAAACTCATGCCTCTTCATAGTGGTAAGATCAAAGCTTATGAATGGCAAAGGCGTATCACCCTTGCGTACAGTGCACCCGTGGTGCTCGAGGATAAGCGTGACATAAATGCCACCAAAGTGAGGCCCTTTGCCGCTGTTAGCGATGAGGCGACGAGCAATCAAAGCACCAATATTATACGTGTTATCTCCTAAGAGGGCGGCTGTCAAGATAGCAGATCTGGAGCCGAAATGTTGCTCGTGTTGTCACGAGCTAACACCCCTCGAGCAATATAGTATGCGAAATACCAGATGTGGGGAAACAAGATGTTGGAGATCTTTCCCTGATGAATGTATCGCGAATCCTTGCTGCAAAGGGAAGCGAATAAGGATTTCAGCTCGCAGGGCTGAACTTCCATTTTGGTCATCTTCCCGCCATTCCGCATACCTATCACGTCACAAAATTATGCCAAAGCCATGGTAAAGACATCCTCATACAATGTTAATTCAATCATGGAAGTTTTACCATTATTTATAAACCAGTTGACAAAATAATAGGTGAGTTTTGGATATTGTTGCACACGTCGTGTTACGAGACGTGTCAAACCTGCAGCTGCACACAGGTTATCAAACCTATCATTAATACCTACTGCCATATGAAAATCTGAACACGGGTATGCCATGGCACGTGCCGTGTCCGTCTCATGGAGCAACTCTAGTGGCATGATATCATCACTATAACTTGTTCTCACAGTGGAAGGTGAAGCTGCAACTCTAGTCAATATGTCGGTAGGCTCGGGTCTCTTCTTCCCAAGCAATCCCTTTTCTTTTCCGAACAAACTCATTTCTGAAATTTTTGATGCATCACAAAAATGAAGGTTTAAGCAAAAATGAGTTGGAGCAAACTATTATACTCACTTCCCCGATACATAAGCTTGCCTCAAAACTTCATAAGTAAATTTGTAATCATGCATGCAAGCTCATATGAACAGCACCAAGAACTCCTAAATATTGACAAATAAGACTACCAATCAAAATTCTAATTGGAGGAGTGAAGGAGTCACATACCAAGGAGCAAATGCTCAAATTCTCAATGCAAATGATGGGCCGTAGAGAGAGATCAGCAAGAACTCGAGCTCCAGGAAAAAATCGGGATTTTTGGAGTGAGAGAGAGAGAAGGGAGGAAGGAGTACCTCGAAAGGGGATCGGGTGGGCCGAGGTGACCTGTGGGCGTGGCCACGGGCCAGGACACGCCAGCTGGTTTCCTAGACCAGGGATGTCCCCATGGTTGGCCCCACATGCCCCTGGGTCTCTTTTTTGATGGAAATTTTTATTATAATTTTTCTGGAATTTTTCTAACAACTTCACTTTCGAAAAAAATTCAAAGTACCGAGAGCTGCAAAACTACCGGAAAGCTCAAAACAATGGTTAAAAATATGAAGCTTCTAAAACCTAAAACTTTGGTACATCAAGGAGGATGAAAGATAAAAGAAATGAAAACATAACAAGCTTCTCTTTTTACTCATATAAAGCATATTTGTTAGCAAGGTTGATCAAGTCTAACTACCAAACAGGTGTTATATCGGAAAAAAGTTTCACTTCTTATAAAGCAATCATGGTACCTTTATTTTAATGGATGTTGTCCCCACCATAATGGTTTTTATTTGTGGTGCACGTGTAGAGGACAATCCCACTCTCCAACCTTCACAGTCTCAATATTCTCAACAGAATTAAGGCCATGCCTTTATCAATCTTCTTTGGAAAATATACCATGTGCTCGTTCTCATTAACATTGAAAGTCAACTTCCCTTTATTGCAATCAGTAATAGCACCTGCGGTGTTAAGAAAAGGTCTACCAAGAATAATAGACATGCTCCCATCCTCGGGCATGTCAAGCACAACAAAGTCAGTAAGGATCAAGCAATTAGCAACTTCAACAGGAACATCCTCACAAATACCAACAGGAACGGTCGTTCACTTAACAACCATTTGAAGAATGATATTTGTAGGGGTTAGTTTATCTAAGCAAAGTCTTTTGTGAAGAGAGAAAGACATAACACTCACTCCTGCACCAAGATCACATAAAGCATTTCTCACATAATTATTTTTATGGAGCAAGGAATGGTGGGTATACCTGCATCACCAAGCTTCTCGGGAATCTTACCACTAAAAGAGTAATTAGAAAGCATAGTAGATATTGCCTCACTAGGAACTTTTCTTTTACTAGTAACAATATATTTCATATACCTCGAGTACGGAGGCAACTTAATAGCATCAGTCAAAGGAATTCTAAGAAAAAGAGGTTTCATCCACTCACAAAATTTATTGTAATGCTCTTCTTCTTTGGTTTTGAAAGACTTAGCTGGGAAGGGCATTGATTTCTATACCCATGGTTCTCTTTCCTTCCTATGTGTTCTTGCAACAAAGTCTTCTCTAGTATACCTCTTGCGCTTGTCGGGTGCTTCTTATTCTCTTAACTCAGGAGGATCATTCTTCTCATTATCTTTATCAGGTTCAGCACCATCTTCAGTTTTAGCATCGGAAATAGATATACTATTAGGATCAACAATAGGTTCTTCATCAGTTATGGGATCATTGGAGTTGTCAGCTTCCTTGTGTTTCTTCTTCTTCTTCTTCAGGGAGCTGACAACGTCTTCTTTCTGCAATTGAGAATCTTGCTCCATCCTCTTTGGATGCCCCTCCGGATAGAGAGGATCCTGGGTGTGTGTACCACCTCGGGTCTTTATACCATATGCATGTGTATCAACTTGTTTGGCATTGTTAGCAAGCAAATCTTTTTGCACATTAGATATTTGTTCAAGCTGAGTTTGAACCATATGAAAATGCTTAACAAGACCTTTAACATCATTACCTGTTCTACTTAAAACATCAAGCAAACTTTTGATAGGAAGGGAATTATCATGCAATTGGCTTTGAATCCTCTCATTAAAATTATTTTGCTTGACAATGAAATTATCAAGCTCATCTAAGCATTGATCAGGGGGCTTACCATGAGGTATGTGACTTACATTGATTTCTAAAAGAGAGTGTACCTCTACCAGAGGTGGGTGAGTGGTAGGCTCACATAATTTCTCAATAGGAGGTAGATTCTTCACATCTTCAGCTTTAATACCTTTCTCTTTAATAGACTTCTTTGCTTCTGGCATAACTTGGGGGCTCGAGAAAAGCATACCCCTCTTCTTGGGTGTTGGAGTTGGTTCAGGAGCAGACCAATCATCATGATTTTTAGCTATCTTGCCCATTAGTTCTTCGGCATCGTCCGGTGTTCTTTCCCTGAAAACGCAACTAGCACAACTATCCAGATAGGTTCTAGATTCATCGGTGAGACCAGCATAAAATATATCAAGCAATTCATTCTTAGGGACTCCATGTACCGGTCTAGCCTTGAGTAAAGTGTAATACCTCCCCCAAGCTTTAGGGAGGTGCTGAATCTGCAACGGTCTAAAGTTATATATTATTTGTAAAGCAGCATGTTCCTTATGAGCAGGAAAGTATTTAGCAACAAAAGATTGAGCTAAATCTTGAGGACTCTTAATGGAACCACATGGTAGTGCATCATACCATGCTTTAGCATCTTCCTTGAAAGAGAAAGGAAGTAGCTTAGTAACATAATAATTTCTCTTCTTGTCCTCTGAGGTGAATAAACCACCCAACTCAGTGAGTCTGATAAGGTGTGCAATAGCATCGTCTTTTTCTCTGCCATAAAAAGGGTCAGCTTCAACTATGGATATAAGTGAAAGATTAACAGAGAAATCAAAATCAGCATCCTCAATGCAAATAGGAGATGAAGAAAATTTAGGATTAGGAGTAAATTTGTTCTTCATAGAATGCTTTTCAAGAAGCTTCTTAACATAAGCAGGGTCAGAGTCAGCACACTCTGTAAGCTCCCTACATAAATCATCATCAAGTTCAATATAATCATCATCAAGAATTCTTTCCCTAAGACCACTTAATTCTGGGTAACCAAAGGATATACCAATGGGGTAGTGGGTAACAGGAATTCCAACGCCAGACTGCTTCGCAGCCTTAGAAATCTGAGACTTAATAAAATAACCAAGTAAACCAGTCTCATCAATAGTAGTAGAAGCATCATTAATAGTATCAGGCATAGTGACGGACTCGGTAGAAGCAACATGTAGTGGTGGTGAAGCAAACTTACTCATAACGGAAGGTGAATCAAAGGTGGCGCTAGTGCTAAGAACAATACCTTTTCGTGTAGTGGATGGTAAAATTGGAACCTTGGGGTCTCCTTTCTTACCCATAGTGGATAAATGGCAGCAAGCAAAATAACTCCAAGTAGACTTGGAAATAAATCTATGCTCCCCGGCAACGGCGCCAGAAAATAGTCTTGATGACCCACAAGTGTAGGGTATCGCGACAGTCTTCGCGGGTAAGTTAACCCAATTTATTAATTCGACACAAGGGGAGCCAAGGATTATTTATAAGATTTAACAGTTTAGTTGTCAATTCAACCGCATCTGAGAGATTCTTGCTTGCCCACAAAATATTAGTAGCAACGGTGATATGGAAATGATGGTGGCAACGGAAATAATGGGCGCAAAGCAACGAAAGTAAAATAGCGAAAGTAAAGTAACTTGCAACTAGCAGGACTAAAACATTATAGGCTAGGGAGATGGATGGTTGGTCATGGATGAGAGATATCATGTATTTAACTTGGGGCGAGGCACATAGAAAAGTAATGATCATCTAGGCAAATATCAAACATTAGCCATGTATCCCAAGGTAGTCGTGCGCGCTTGCAATAAGAACTTGCACAACATCTTTTGTCCTACCATCCCGCTACCAATGGGGCCAAAAGGAACTTATGGAGATTAACGTGCTCCTATCAAAGAGCACCGGAACAAAGCATTAACACTCAATGGATACACGGAATCCTACAACTATAGTCTATCCCCTTTGGTGTCCCAAGGTGTCACCATTGGGATCGTCGGTTCTAGACTATAATAGGTGAATACTACTCATAGGTAGGATCAAGAACACAAATATATTCATGCAAACATAAGGTATTCAAATATGAAATCATGGCACTCGGGCACAAAGTGACAAGCATTAAAAGTAACAAGTAGTAGCAAGGATGATAAACACCATAGTAGATGATAGGCAACATGCCTCCAACAATTTGACGAACTATTACATGATCTAACTCATCCAATCCCTACCACCCCCTTCACCTACAGCTGTGAATTACTCACACATGATGGGGGAATACATGGAAGGGTGATGGAGTGGTGACAGTGATGACGATGGCGACGATTTCCCCTCTTTGGAGGCCAAAGCAGCCTCCAGATTAGCTCTCCCGAAGAAGAACCAAGGGTGGCGGCGGCTCCGCATCGAGAACTTGCAAAACGACTTCTGTTCTGGGATTTTTTTCGTCACAGGTAAAAATAGGAGCCAAACTAGGGCACTTGAGGGGGTGGAACCCACCCAGGCGGCCTCCCAGCACGGCCAGGGGCTGGCCGCGCCCACAGGTCGTCTAGAGCCATGGTGCCCCCCTCTGGCCCATCTTCGGGCCCAAGGTTCCTCCCAGTGCATGGATTTTCTCTATTGTTTATGGGAATTTTCTAGGACGTCCAAATATCCATACTCCTGCACATAGGAAAACCATACAGGCAACTCTGCTGAAAACAGTGTCAGTCTGGGTTAGTTCCATTGAAATCATGCAAAATTGAGGCCAAAACAATAGCAGAAGTGTTTGGAAAAGTCGATACTTTTGAGACGTATCAGCTCATCGCCCCTATCTCCATCAAGGCCGTCACTGTGACCCCGAACCGTTCTGTTTTTGTTCCTTTAACATTTATGTAAGGGGCATTTTCCCGGGATTAACATCGCCAACTTGTTTTTGTTTCTAATACACTTTGTTTCTTCAGCATGTGTGCCTCTTTCCTTTTGGCGCAATCTTCGATTTGTATGCTTGTTTGAGCCCTACGCTTTGCTGGAAATGCTCGCTGGTGTGGACATCCGGTCCCATCGGGATGCCACTCATGGCAAGGCCACCTTGTCGTCCCTACCTCAGCTGCTTGGAACGTTGAGAAGGTGTGGCACACTTCGCGTGGACAGTCTCGGCAAGGGTCCCGCGCGTGTAGGTCTTTTCATACAAACGACAATTTCGCTTCGAGGAAACATCACCAAAAGGTTTCAAAATAGTTTTCATAACTTAGTTCTGTGAACCGATCATTCCGTAGCCGTCCATGTCACTACCATTATCCTCCCCCCGTAAGAGTTGTACGCTAGGGTTTCTATCTCCCTTTAAGGAAGAAGGAAGGAAAGGAAAATGGAGGGTGCCAGGGATGCTAACATTTCTGGAATCCCCTCGCACAAGCGGAAAAAGACCACAATAATATGTGCAACACATATAGGATTAAGAGTGCACTTTCATCAAAAAGTTGCAGGATACTTAGCTTTACACATGGGGTGCACCCCCATCGCCTATCTTCGTATTAAGTATTACATGCCTTGGATGGAGACTTTGTACAGAAGGGGCTGCCGGGAGGTCCGTCAACAACGCCCTTCTCGGATAATGCTTGATGGGACGCTTGTCATTATGCGAGTCTAGCATCTCAGTGTTTTCCCTGGTCCTCAGGCGGCCTGCGCCAAGCCTAACAACCCGAACCATCCGGGAATGGCTCGGTGGCCTTATTACTCTTGCCTCCCGCGGCAGAAGTCTTGGGTGTGTCATCGACGGGTGCGCTCCGCTCAGCGGTGTGCTTCCCTGATTCATCGCGGGTATTGTCGGAGGTCTTGGCCTGGCTTTTCGCAAGAGCGGCTGCCTTGTCGGCGGATGCTGCGACTGCCTCTCGGTAGACCTTGCTGACGCAAAGGATTGTGTCCTTCTTGTCTGCATTTACGGTGATGATCCTCATCGGCCCTGGGATCTTGAGTGTGTTGTAGGCGTGGTGAGATGCCGCCATGAACTTAGCTAATGCAGGACGATCCAGGATTCCATTGTACGGCAGCGACATCTTGGCGACATCGAAGGTGACCTTCTCTGTCCTGAAAGTGAGCTCGCTATCGAAGGTGACTGGAAGGGTTACCTTGCCCTTCGGCGGAAATCACCCACGTCCACTCCTTGGAAGGAGCCTGTAGGTTTAGTATTTGAATCGGGGATTTGGAACTGCTTGATGACATCGGGCGATATCAATTTCACGCCGGTCCAACTGTCGATGAACATCTTCGTGACCCCGAGGTTGCGGACTGTTGGCGAAACCAATAGCGCACGCACCCGACCGTGGTGATGCAATCAGTCTGGTCCTCGGCGTCGAAGATGATGGGAGTGTTGGACCAATTGAGAGGCTTCCTTGCTTCTGCCGTCATACATCCCTAGCTACCCTTTGATGATTAGCAAGATTGTGCTCAGGTTTTATTCTTGCATTAAAAATGAAAATTGAAATCAAAGATAAAAACTAGCACTTTCATATTTAATCCAATTCAAAACTTGTGATGAATCAATGAACACAAAATGGTCTTCATAAAAGTCCATCAATTTTGATAAAGTGGAAACAATATTTCACGGGTGGATTTATTTAAAAAAATACTTTTGGCATTTTATTAACACCCAAAATCCTATGATAATATTAAAATAAGGGGTTTTAATTATCTCTGGTTATTATAAAATGTTGAATCTTTTATGTGGGATTGGAAATATTACAAATAACACCCCCAGAGTTTATTCACTAATTATAGGAATAGTTTGGAGCCAAAATAAAATCAAACAAATGTCAGAATTGTTTTAACAGAAATAGCAATGGAAAAATATGAGAAACTCTTACCTCACGCTCAGGCCCAGCCCGGCTTCGTCCTCCGTGTCGTCTTCCTCGCGCTAGTAGGCACCAGAAAGTGGCCACCGGCTCCTCCGGCGCGGCCACACACCTGAGTGCCTGCCTAGTCTCCCTGTCGCACTGGCCACGAAGGGATAAGCCCCCGCAGGCTCTTCCAGCTTTCTCCCTCTCCCCATTCGCTCCCGTGTGCCCCTCCTCTCGGCCGCCATTAGAGCCGAGCTTGAGCTCGAGCTGCCGTCGTCTCTGGCCACCTCAAGCCTCCCCGAGCACGTCGTTCGCTTCGCCTCATCGAGCACGTCGTCCTCGCCAAAGGAAAAGAGCCCCTGAGCCCTGCATCACCACCATCACCGTCGTCTTCCACCTTCGGCCGCCGGCAAATCATCATCGATCCGTCGGATCCAGCGCCTCCCCGAGCATCCTGAGCCTTTATCGAGACCGCAGTGAGCTCCTCAGAGTTTTCCCCCCAATTTCCCCTCTTTTTCCTGCACCCTAGCACCGA
This sequence comes from Hordeum vulgare subsp. vulgare, assembly GCF_904849725.1. NCBI lineage: Eukaryota > Viridiplantae > Streptophyta > Magnoliopsida > Poales > Poaceae > Hordeum > Hordeum vulgare. Next base: position 183,997,629 of record NC_058518.1, read on the forward strand.
GGTCATCGGTCCCGAGCTCCGAGAGCCGCCACAGCTCATCGCCGGTACCCTCCGGCCACCCTCAGCCCCTCCCGATGTTCTTGTTAGATGGGGTTGAGCCTGGGATTCATCCGAGTGCTCTCAGATCCCAAATCCAAGGCATGTAGCGCGAACCACAGCATCTCCGACAAGCCCTCCGCCGCAGCTAAGGTCGTCGGCGACCACCCTCTGGTGGGGGTCGACGTGAACAGCTCAATAGAGCCTAATCCCCCTAGGGCCACTGAAGTGGACCCTAGAGTGGGTCAAACCCCACTTAGCGTCTGGTCAGCGCAGTATTAGCCCCTAAGCCACTAACCAGTGGGCCCTACTGGTCAGGTTTGACCTGACCAGCCCCTGTTGACCCTGCTGATGTCATGCTGACGCAATAAATCCAATTATGTGATTTAAATAATTTCAGGATAAGTGCAAAACTTTGGAAATTCATAAAAAATAATTATAACTTCAAATTTGGCAAGTAATATATGCAAATTGATCAGAAAAATTCAATGAACACAATGGTGCTATTTTCATGCATGACAAACAAAGTTATGAAAAAGCATCAAGTCAAATCAATTAAAGGAATTTAATAAATGTCCCATTTTAAAAAGTATTCGAATTTGAATTCAAATCAGCATCAAACCAAAGGTTTGATAGCCACACTAGCTCATGCTACATTTCATTTCATGCCATGATCATGCATCATATTGTTGCATAAGAATGTTACTGATTGACGTTATTATTTCGGTAGGCTCTGACTGACGGATTTAATCCTTCTGGTAAGCATCAAGGCAACCACCCTTTTGATCATCCCGATATAATCCCATGTTCTTGCCCCTGCTCCCACTTATTGCACTAGGACAAAATATTTCAAAAGCTTTACTTCGGTAGCTGAACCTATTCCTTTGCATGACTTGTCATTGTCACAGTAAATAGCCAAATCTTGCAACCTAGCATACATGGTAATTGCTTGAGCCATGATGTGCCTTTTCCTCCTATCCTTCTTATGCCTAGAGTTGTGTCAGGTCTGTTTCATCTGGGTGATGAACAAGAATGGATGGATGTGTTCTATTGACTAAGTATAAGTGTGGAACTTGATTTGGTAAAGGTACGGATGAAAGGCTATGTAGGAGTACATGGCGGGTTGTTTCATTGGATCCGTCCTTAGTAACTGAGTTCCGTGTATGTAATCCAAGATTAGATACTACCACACGTTGGGATACTTAATTGACCCTCTCGGCTTATTAATCGCCTAGTACTCGGTCCAGGAGTTGCAAGTAGTTTCTGGTGTTTATAGTCATGTTGGAGGCCGTGCATACTGCTCACCTTAGAGGTGTGCTATGATGAGGTTAGAAGTGGCACGGTGTACCAAGTGGCACCCGGATGGTGGGCTTGGGAACCCTGCGCACATCATTTGGGGCTGTGGCGGAAACCTCGGCTGGACTTCCGTGCGGGTTCACTCTCACATAAACGATAAACCTGGACTAGGTATTAGCGTGGTTAACGGTCGTGGCTGACTCCCTCGCTGGGCTTCCGCTTAAAGGTTGCCGAGGTGCATGACATGCACATGGCTATAAGTGGCGAGAGCGTGTGTGAAGAAGTACACCCCTGTAGGGTTATGATCTATTCGAATAGCCGCGTCCACGAATATGGACTACTTGGAGACATATGTTGTTCATAGATAACTTTAATGGCTACTCATAAAAGAATCAAGATAAGTGTGAGTATCGTGTATTGCATTCCCGTAGGGCGACGGAAAGGAGTCCATGATAGTGTATTGTTGTGGTGGTAATGGACTCGTGTACGACTTATCAAAGTTGTTTGAAACTATTTAAAATTATAGTTTAGTCTAGCCAAGAGTCAAAGCTGACTTGCTGCGTGAAACACCACAACCCCTTTATTGAGACATGTCCATGAGTAGATAGATTTGTTCTAAAGTCTTGCTGAGTACTTTTGTACTCATGTTTTCTTAATAGATGTTGCAGAGGATACCCACGAGCCAACAGGTTGGTTCTATCTAGACCTCGATTATGACGAGTAGTTGGTATCCCAGCTACGACCTGGCCCCTTTTAGAAGGGCTCTATAGATAGTCAGGCTTTATGCCATTTCCTTTCAACGGTCTGTACTCAGACGGCTTTAATGCTTCCGCTTGGTTTGTATGACTCTGCTTGTATGACTTGAGTGTCGGGTCATGTGACCCCTACCTGTATGAACATATTTTGCAAGACTCTACCGAGTCTTCTAAATAAATGTTGTGATGTTGTATGGTTATGTTGTGATGCCATTGATGTATTGATGCATATCGAGTATGTCATGCCTACATGTGATGCACTGTGATATATATGGGATTCGACACCTAGTCGTACGCCCTTAGTAGCTCCCTATACACAAAAATGCCCCTCTGTGTTCCACCGAGCCTTGGTAGTTCGCTACTGCTCCGAACACATTGGTTGACCGGCATGTATCCTTCTTTGTTGTTGTGTCTATCCCTACGAGGAAATGTCACGCGGTGTAATGGAGTCCTTGTAGCTTGCTATGACTCGTCTACACTCGTTGATGACCGACACCTGCTTTGCTGGATTATGTATGCCTGTCTCTGTATGGTTGAGCCACTTGAGTTTATGACTAGTCATGTCGACTCAGGTTCTTTGACATTGGAATGCTAGCGACACAATTACATACGTGAGTCAAAAGGTGCAAACGGTCCCGACTAAGGTAAGGTGGCAGCCGTGGGGTTAACCGTGCGTGAGACCACAAAGGGGTGCGATGTTTTACATGCTGGATTCCTATGGCTTAGGATCGGGGTCACGACAACGTTGGTATCAGAGCCTGACTGACTGTAGGATTACCAAGCCAAACTGGTCAAAGTTGAGTCTAGAATTGCTTTAGTTATATATAAGGGAACTGTTTGTGCAAGGGAACGTAAGTTTCTTGCTTCTCCTCGCAAGTCATTCTGTTCTGGTCATCCTCATCTATTCTAAGGGGATTAAGAACTAGGTTACTTATCTATCGGTAGATTGTAGGAAAACGGTTCGAGAGTTAATCCGAGTTTCTTTTGTTTCGAAGAAAATAAAATAAGCTTTTGATGACCATGGAATTGAACTTGATAGTTGAGTGGTTATGCTATCTTGTCTTTTCTGGGTTGTCTCAAATTTTTTGTGAGCATTTACAGTCGTTATGCTGCCCAATTTTGTCTCCAGAGCTCTAATGCATTTTGCATTACTCTTTGTTTCAGATGCCTGGCTGTCCTTCTCGTCAAGTGGTCTGTCTGACTAGGTGCATTGATGTGCCGGGTCACACGGCCATGCTGGTCAGGATGATGTCAGTAGCCGGTTACCGCTGGTACCCAGAGTAATAAGTGGAGGAGCAGTACCGGGATTTCAATCAGAGTTAGTACGTGTGCACTGTTAGGGTATTCCAAGATTACCCTGGAGCCGAGGAGCCGATCCATTGGTCTTATGGATTGGGGGTTACCGTTGACATGGTGGTACAAGATGTTGCGTATTCAATGTTGACCATCATGAGAACCAGACATGCACTGCTGCAGAATTCAGAGTTCTGCTATGTTCCCACTTCTCAGCCAGGAGAAGAAGGATATCTCAGTGGGGTCTAATTTGATTCCTCTTTGGAGGATCCACTGCTGCAGTCTACCACTGAGTTGTTAGAGAATAGAGACAAAGATGCTCGTGCCCTTCGTATGGAGCTCTATGCTACTCGTGCCCGTTTGTGGATAGCTTTGACACAGCTGGCACCTGTAGTTCAGACAGGGTATTGAGATATGGAGATGTTAAACCCCGTTAGGACCCATCTTCCAGCTCAGATTCACTGGCCCGCTATAGGAGGTGTCACCCCTCTTCGAGGACCTCTACTACCACCAGTCAGGGGACCAAGGCCACACCCGTGTCCTTACGGTTCCCAGGGGTCTCAGGCTCGAGTATTTCCTGATCCGCAGATTGAGCTCCCAGGCCATGGAGTCAACCTTTATGAGATGTTTTATGCGGATGCTTGAACCCGTGAGTGGAAGAGTAGTATGGTAGTAGTTGTACTTCCATAGTCCTGTGTGTCTTGTGGAGTATTACTATACTGTGATATGAGTTCCGGAGGCATAGATAAATAATATATAGGAAGCTTGGAAAGACTCTGATGAGTAGTATCATCTTTTCAGTAGTTTGTCCTTCAGTTTGAGGTTGTACTGAACTATGTAATGGTGTGTATGAACAATGGTGTTCATATAGCAGTTTGCTTGTTACCATGTTGTTCGGATGTTCATTTCCGCACTCCATGTGTTGAGTGCATTCTTAATTCATAGTAAGTATTGATGTTGACCTAGTCTAAGATGTGAGTTTCTTTGCCAGGATGGTGTTTACCAGGCAGAACCGTGCCCCTAGCCATGAGCAGGGAGAAGGTAGTCAGGCAGCACAGGAGGAACTGCCTCAGCCGCCTTCTCTGGCGGAGGTTATGCTTGAGGCAGAAAGAAACAAGAGAGAGACCAAGCGTCTGCTAGAACGTATTTTTGCAAAATACGGCTCGTCACCCACGAAATGACGTAGTGTCCCTCAATGACTTTGTGAAGCTGAATCCCCCGAAGTTCCATCACTCCGTCGATCCTCTCGACGCCGATGAATGGTTGTGAAGTATATCGCGCAAGATACGCTCTGCCAATGTTTCCGAGGCCGACAAGGTGACCTTCACTACGTACTTTCTGGAAGGCCCCACCAATCTATGGTGGGAGAATTTTGAAGCTATGCGTCCTGCCAGACCAACAGCCACATGGGCACATTTCAGTGCAGCCTTCTGTGTGCACCACATTCCATAGGGTCTGATGGACCGTAAGAGAGAGGAATTTTGTGCCTTCACCCAGGGATAGTTGACCGTGGATGCTTATAGCCGCGAGTTCTGTAATCTCGCTCACTATGCAACTAAAGAGGTGTCAACTGACGCCAAGAAGCAAGCAAGATTCCACAAGGGTCTGAGCCCCGAACTTCGTTATGAGATGCGCCTTCATGAATGTACAAGTTTTCAAGCTCTGGTCAACAACGCGATGAGTGCCGAGACTGGTCCTGCCGACAATGAAGCCACGAAGAAGCACTCTCGCGATTCAGGCTCCTCATCCGGTTCCGTGTTTCCGAAACGCGGTTTGTAGGTCCCGAATAGCTCTCTGCCGCCAAGATATACCCCGAGGCCATCCTATGTGGCGCCTCAGGCAAACCACACCAACCCTCGAGCAAAGACCTATGGTGGTCCAGCTAGGAATGCTGCACCACGTGCCAACCAGGTGATCTGTTACAAGTGTGTAGAACCAGGGCACTATTCACGAGAGTGTCCTCAGAATGTAGCTGCCAATCAACCTGGGAAGTATGTTGGGCAAGGCAAGCCGGGCAAAGCATACTATGTGAAGCCAACTCCTGCGCGTGGATGACTCCGTGACAACAAACCTTCCCCTGCAACGGCACCAGAAGAATGGTGCTAGCACTCCCTGGCAACGAAACTAGAAGAATGTTGTTGACACCCCACTAGCGCGTGGGATCGCAACAATTTTCGAGGGTAGAGTATTCGACCCAAATTTGTTGATACGCCAAAAGGAGGTGAGAGGATACTCTCGAGTATTAGCAGCTGAATTTATCAGATTCAACCACACCTGAAATATTAGTATCTGCAAGCAAAGAGTCAGCAGCAAAGTAGTATGATAACAACGGTGTCAGAAACGATCTGTTGCCGGCAGACTATTCCTAACTGTCGTATCAATGGCTCCAAGTTGCCCGTTAACGGAAATTGTCTTTTCCCGTCAACGCCGAGCGAATCAAGATTGTAGCAGGTAGCAGCAGTGTAACGAGTAACAACAGTGGCAAGGAACAGTAGTAGTGACAGCAGTAGCAAGTGACAGCAGCAGCAACAGTATTAACAGTAGCAGAGCAACAGTAGTAACTGCAGTAGCGGCATAGCGAGACAACTAACAGCAGCAGAGCAAAACAAGTAACAACAGCAGAGCAAAACAAGTAACAACAGCAGTGGGACAAACTCATAGGCAATGGGTCGGTGATTCGTTTGGATTATATTCATCATGCAACAGTTATAACACGGAGAGATATGTGGCTAGCTCCCGTTCGTCAATGTGATGTAGGCATGCATTCCGTGTGTAGTCATACATGCTTAGGGAAAAGAACTTGCATGACATCTATTGTCCATCCCTCCTATGGGAGCGGGGTCCAACAGGATACTACGGGATATTAAGGTTCTCCTTTTAATAAAGAACAGGAACAGCGCATTAGCACTTGGTGAACACATGAACTCCTCAAACTATGATCATCACCGGGAGTGGTTCCGGTTATTGTCACTCTGGGGTTTTCGGGTCATATATAACACATAGTAGGTAACTACAACTTGCAAGATCGGATCTAAAACACACATATATTGGTGACAACATAATAATTTTAGATCTTAAATCATGGCACTCGGGCCCTAGTGACAAGCATTAAGCATGGCAAAGTAGTAGCAACATCAATCTCAGAACATAGTGGATACTAGGGATCAATCCCCGTCAAAACTAACTCAATTACATGATAGATCTCATCCTACTCATCACCGCCCAGCGAGCCTGTGAATAGATTACTCACGAACGATGTAGAGCTTCATGGAATTGGAGAGGGAAGAAGGTTGATGATGACGATGGCGACGATTTCCCCTCTCCAGAGCACAAAACGGACTCCAGATTTGTCCTCCAGATGAAGAACAGGATTTGGCAGCGCCTCCGTATCGCAAACGCGACGAAATCTTCTCTTCTTATTTTTTTCTCAGCGAAAGTGAATTTATAGAGCTGAGATTGGAGGCGGCAGAGCTAGGTGGGCCCCACAAGCTTGGTTGCCGTGGCAAGGGGGGGTGGCCGCGACAACAGGGCTTGTGGCCCACTGGCCCACCCCCTCTGGTGGATCTTTGCGCAGGTATTTTTCATATTTTCCAGAAAAATTCTTCGTAAATTTTCAGGACGTTCCGAGAACTTTCATTTCTGCACAAAAACAACACCATGGCAATTCTGCTGAAAACAGCGTCAGTCCGGGTTAGTTCCATTCAAATCATGCAAATTAGAGTCCAAAACAAGGGCAAAAGAGTTTGGAAAAGTAGATACGATGGAGACGTATCAAACTCCCCCAAGCTTAAAACCTTGCTTGTCCTCAAGCAACTCAGTTGACAAACTGAAAGAGAAAGAAAAACTTTCACAAACTCTGTTTGATCTTGTTGTTGCAACTATGTCCGACTCATAACCAGAATTTCAGCAAGATCACAAGTTAACCACATAAGCCAGTGACACAAAGGTCTCACGGTAAACTAATATCAATGGCATAATCAGCTAGTGAGCAAATAATAATGAGTTTCAGATACCAACAATTCAATCAAAAGAACCATAAAGAAATATGAATAGGTGGTATCTCTCTAGCTCTTTCTGAGACCGCAAAACATAAATGCAGAGCACTTTCAAAGATCAAGGGCTGACTAAACATTGTAATTCATAGCAAGAAGATCCAGTCATAGTCATACTCAATATCAATCAAAAGAAAAGCATAAAAATGACAGAAGTGATCTCTAATTGGTGCTTATATAAGAGGAGGATGACTCAACAGGAAAATAAATGACAGCAGAGGGAAGCATTGAGTTGCAGAGGTGCCAGAGCTCAAGCTTTGAAAACAAAGATAAAAATTTTGGGTGGCATGCTTTCATTGTCAACACAATAACCAAGAGTTCTCAATATCCTCCACGCTACTCATGCTATAGGCGGTTCCCAAACAGAAAAGTAAAGTTTTAACTCCCCCACCACCAATCAATTACACTCCACGGCTAGCCGAATCCTCGGGTACCGTCCATACTAACATCAATCCAGGGGGAGCCTTGTTTTACAGTTATGTTTTCGATTTAAGCGTGGAACTGGGCATTCCAATTACCGGCCCCTTTCTCGTGAATAATAGTGAATAAACACATGTAGAGGATAGCACGCCTAACATGGAAGATATCAATAGCCCCCTGTCACCACATGAGCGGTTCGGGCATGCAAAACAGACTATTTCTTGAAGGTTTAGAGAATGGAACATGCAAATTTAATTGGAACGACAGGTAAATACCGCAAATAGGTAGGTATGGTGGACTCTCATGGAAATTTTTTGGGTTTATGGAAGTGGATGCACAAGCAGCATTCCGCTTAGTACAAGTGAAGGCTAGCAAAAGACTGGGAAGCGACCAACTAGAGAGCGACAACAGTCATCAAAATGCAATGAGTTTGACTAACATGGAGTGCAAGCATGAACATGATATAAATCACCATGAACACGAACATCATAGACACTATGTTGATTTTGTTTCAACTACATGCATGAACATGCGCGAAGTCAAGCCACTTGAAACATTCAAAGGAGAATACCATCCTATCATACTACATCATAGTCATCTCGAAATCTATGTTGGCATTCAAGACAAACCATTATGAGCTCCTAGCTAAATAAGCATGGCATCAGAAACTATGATCTCTAAGTTGTCATTGCAAACATGGTTCTCTCACAACAAAGCTGAATCTAGGACGACAAGCTAGTCATATTTACAAAAATAAAATAGATAGAGTTCATACCAGCTTTTCCAGTCTCAGTCACTTCATCATATATCATTATTATTGCCTTTCACTTGCACGATCGAACGATGTGAACAATAATAAGCGTGCTCATGCATTGGACTAAGCTGAATCTGCAGGCAAACACAAAGGAGAAGACAAAGTAATATGGTTCTTTGAAAGCTAAACAGGTATGCATGCAAGAGCCACTAAACATTGTAACCAATATCTTCTACCTTGACCCACAGAAAAAGAAAACTATTTACACGGGAAAGCTCCCAACAAGCAAAAGAAGAAAGGACACAGAACAAGAAAACAAGAAACGAAAATAAACTAGCATGGATAATACAGTGGCAAAGTGTAAACACCGGCGAACAAAGTAAAAGCATAAGCATGAATGTGTGATCGGTGAGAACACGTACTCCCCCAAGCTTAGGCTTTTGTCTTAGCTTGTTCTACTCCCAAGGACGGTCCTGGCGAAACCAAAAATCATAATCGGGGTTATACGGGAGTGCTGCAGCCAATACCTGAATAGCTGCCTCATGAAGATGAGCAGTCGTCGCCTCCCTCTCATACTCCTGTGCCTCTCCAACAACAATAGTACCTATGAAATCCTCCAAGTCCCGTGGACAAGGATCATGAATATCCCCAACATAAGGTAATTTCCATGCATTGCCAAAATCCTGTAGTGTCATGCACTAGGCGATATCGGACAACATGAACTCAACCATGGGAGGATTCTTCCTCGGATAAAAGTTGAAGCTTTGAGCAAAAATATTGGTGAGGAGGAGGTATTGTGAGCACTTACTTCAACGAACGCGGTAAGACCTGTGTTCTCCACCAAGTAATAAAAGTCTTCATAAAGCCCGGCAGCGCGTAAAAAATCATCACCTGGCCACTCGCACGCTCGAACTTATGTGACTCGAGGAACCACATACTTGGGGAGGTTCTTCTCATCCTCCTTGGGGTTACGGCTTGAAGATCCTCTCAAGAACCACCTCATATTTTTCCTTTTCTAGCTGTGAAAAATTTTGGAATTTTTAGAGACTTCGAAAAAAAGTGAATAAAGATTAGCCCAACTCATAGCAACTACTCCTAATAGTGCCTAGAGACTGTATCACGCGCTCAAACTACTTGGGACCAACTCAAATCAACATTTCAAGCTCAATAACAGGGTCACCAAGGTAGCAAGAATACGCGACGGATAAAGCACTAGAGCAAAACTAATTGGACCAATGGATGAGTCACTTACCAAGGAGTAATTTTCCAAAAACGGTTCGGAGAATGATGCTTTGAGCAAGGAGATCGAAAATCACAGCCAAATGAGCAAGAACACGGGTTTGAGCCGCGAAACAATTTTTCTGGAGGAAGAAGAGGAGGATGTGAGCTGGAATGAGTGGAGGGGGGCCTGTGGGCCCCACAAGCTTGCTCCCCGCGGCCAGGAGGGTAGGCCGCGGTGATAGGGCTTGTGGCCCATTGGGGTGCCCCTAGGCCAGCTCTCTGTCCTAGTGTTTTTCAAATATTCCAGAAAAAATCATACTAGATTTTCAGGACCATCGGAGAACTTTTATTTTCGAGGTATTTTTCTCCGGGACGCTAAAACAGAAAACAGGGAAAACTAAACTAAACCTATCATTTTTCTTCTAAGCAAAAGAAGGTGAAAGCTTAAAACAGAGGTATGTGACTCTTTGATTCATCCATTTCATGGTCATCGAAAGAAATCCGTCAATTGGGTTGATCAAATCCTTATGACAAACTTTCTCGAATCGCAAGAGAGAATGGAGAATTTTCGAATAGTCACTAAGTCACCTCAATGGGGATATGAATCTCCCCAACAAGCAAATCATACTTCATCTTGACACGAGGAATAGGGCATTCAAAGCTCCCAATAAGAATCGATGAAGTTTTTTCGATAGGATTGATGCAATGTACTGGATATCGTTTCTTCGGAAAGTGCACGGTATGCTCATTACCGTTGATGTGGAAAGTGACATTGCCTTTGTTGCAATCTATAACAGACCCTGCAGTGTTTAAAAAGGGTCTTCCGAGGATGACAGCCATGGCATCATCCTCGGGAATATCCAAGATAACAAAGTCTGTTAAGATGGTGGTGTTAGCAACCACAACACGCACATCCTCGCAAAATGCCAAGAGGGAAAGCAGTTGATTTGTCGGCCATTTGCAGAGAGATTTCAGTGGTGTCAACTTATCGAGTTCAAGTCTACGATAAAGAGAGAGAGGCATAACACTAACTCCGGCTCCAAGGTCACATAAGGCAGTTCTTACGTAGTTTCCTTTAATGGAGCAAGGTATAGTGGGCACTCCGGGATCACCAAGTTTCTTAGGAGTTCCACCTTTGAAAGTGTAATTGGCAAGCATGGTGGAGATCTCAAGATCTGGTATCTTCCGTTTATTGGTCACGATATCTTTCACGTACTTGGCATATGGAGAAATTTTGAGCATATCAACTAGTCGCATCTGCAGAAAGATGGGTCTTATCATTTCAATAAAGCGCTCAAAATCCTCATCATATTTTTTCTTGGATGGCTTAGGATGAAAGGGCATAGGTCTATGAACCCATGGCTCTCTTAATTTACGATGCTTCCTAGCAGTGAAGTCATTCTTATCGTATCTCTTAGGTTGTGGATCATTAGGATTAACCATATATTCAATCTCCACATCCTCACCATTGCTAGGTTGAGCATCATTATGAACATCGCTGTCCACATTGTCACCAGGTTCATGTTCATCACCAGATTGTGTTTCTGCATCAGACGCAGAAATATCATTTGGTTCTTCAGGTGTGACACTATTTGGTGAACTAACATGCAGGTTTCTATCATCCTTCTTCTTCTGCTTAGGATGACTGGGTGCATCTGCTTAGGATTTATTCCGTTGAGAATCTTGATCAATTCTCTTAGGATGGCCTTCATGATACAAAGGTTCCTGAGTCATTTTGCCTCCTCTAGTAATGACTCTAACAGAGTTGTCATTTAATTCATTGAGAAGGTCATTCTGAGCTTTACGTACTTGTTCTACCTGAGTAGTAATTATAGAGGCATGTTTACTCAGAAGCTTCACATCATTGACATTTCTGTCTACACAAGCACTTAAATGACTAAGAATACGAGTACTTTGTTCCAAATGTCTGCTAACATACTCATTGAAACTCTGTTGTTTGGCAACAAAGTTGTCAAATTGATCAAAGCATAAGCTAGTAGGTTTATCAAAAGGAATATCACTCTCATCAAACCTACGTAGAGAATTTACTTCCACTACCTGTATCGGGTTATCGAGACCATGGATCTCTTCGATAGGTGGCAGATTTTTGACACCTTCGGATCTAATGCCTTTCTCTTGCATAGATTTCTTAGCTTCTTGCATATCTTCGTGACTGAGGAATAGAATACCTCTTTTCTTCGGAGTTGGCTTAGGAGGTGGTTCGGGAATAGTCCAAGCATTATCATTGATCAAGATGTTATTCAGTAGAGTCTCAGCTTGTTCTATAGTTCGTTCCCTAAAAACACAACCGGCACAACTATCTAGGTGGTCTTTAGAGGCATCGGTAAGTCCATTATAGAAGATATCAAGTATCTCGTTCTTCTTAAGAGGGTGATCAGGCAAAGCATTCTGTAGCTGGACGAGCCTCCACCAAGCTTGTGGGAGACTCTCTTCTTTGAGTTGAGCAAAGTTGTATATTTCCTGCAAGGCAGCTTGCTTCTTATGGGCAGGGAAATATTTCTCACAGAAGTAATAGATCATATCCTGGGGACTACTCACACATCCAGGAGCAAGAGAAGTGAACCAGGCTTTCGTGTCATCCTTTAGAGAGAAAGGAAACAACTTAAGGATGTAGTAGTGGCGGATGTTCTCCTCACTAGTGAAAAGGGTGGCTATGTCGTGTAGTTTGGTAAGATGGGCTACGACCGTCTCAGACTCATAACCGTGAAAAGGATCAGATTCGACTAGAGAGATTATCTCAGGGTCGACAGAGAATTCATAATCCTTATCGGTGATAAAGATAGGTGAAGTGGCAAACTTCGGGTCATATTTCATCCTAGCTTTCAGACATTTTTCCTTCCACTTGAGAAGTAATTTCTCAGCATCATAGGCATCCTTACACGCAAGAAAATCATCAGCTATCTCTCCCTCCATAACATAACCCTCAGGTATATCTAGCAATTCATATCTAGGAGAGCTAGATCTAACAGGAGCAAAAGCAGTTTCTATCGCAATAGTATCGGCAGTTTCAGAAGCATCACGAGCATTGGCAGTAACTCTAGAAATATGAGCATCAAGGAACACCCCTAGTGGCACAACAGGCAAAGTAGTATCTCTAGCAGTATCAAGCATAACATCATCAGGCAAAATAGCATCTCTAGCAATATCAGGCATGACATCTCTAGCAGTATCAGGCATAGCATCTCTAGCAGTATTAGGCATATTATCAAGCATAGGATCTCTAGCAGTATCAGGCATAGCATCTCTAGCAGTATCAGGCATAGTATCAAGCATATCATCTCTAGCAGTATAATGCATTAACTCTCTAGCAGTATCAGGCATAGTATCAAGCATAGCATCTCTAGGAGTAGCATCATAAGCATCATCAAGCACAAGCAACATATCAAGATTTCTAGCAGGAGGTGATGTCGCAAACTTACTCATAACTGAAGGTGAATCAAGTGCATAGCTAGATGTCAATTCCTTAACTCCCCTCGTAGTTGAGGGCAAGACTTTCGTTTTTGGATCCTTCAGATTCTTCATAGTGATCAGCAGAGATAAATCCCAAGTGACTCAGAGAATATAGCAATACCTCCCCGACAACGGCGCCAGAAAAATGCTGATTCCATGACAACAGACCTTCCCGTGCAACGGCACCAGAAGAATGCTGCTAGCACTCCCGGGCAACGAAACTAGAAGAATGTTGTTGACGGCCCACCAGCGCATGGGATCGCAGCAGTTTTCGAGGGTAGAGTATTCGACCCAAATTTGTTGACATGCCAAAAGGAGGTGAGAGGATACTCTCGAGTATTAGCAGCTGAATTTATCAGATTCAACCACACCTGAAAGATTAGTATCTGCAAGCATAGAGTCAGCAGCAAAGTAGTATGATAACAACGGTGTCAGAAACGATCTGTTGACGGCACACTATTCCTAACTGTCGTATCAATGATGCCAAGTTGCCCGTTGACGGAAATTGTGTTTTCCCGTCAACGCCGAGCGAATCAAGATTGTAGCAGGTAGCAGCAGTGTAACGAGTAACAACAGTGGCAAGGAACAACAGTAGTGACAGCAGTAGCAAGTGACAGCAGCAGCAACAGTAGTAACAGCAGCAGAGCAACAGTAGTAACAGCAGTAGCAGCAGAGCAAGACAAGTAACAGCAACAGAGCAAAACAAGTAACAGCAGAAGAGCAAAACAAGTAATAGCAACAATAGGACAAAATCGTAGGCAATGGGTCGGTGATTCGTTTGGATGATATTCATCATGCAACAGATATAACACCGAGAGATATGTGGCTAGCTCCTATTCGTCAATGTGATGTAGGCATGCATTCCGTGTGTAGTCATACGTGCTTCGGGAAAAGAACTTGCATGACATCTATTGTCCATCCCTCCCGTGGCCGTGGGGTCCATGGGATATTAATGTTCTCCTTTTAATAAAGAACCGGAACAACGCATTAGCACTTGGTGAACACATGAACTCCTCGAACTATGATCATCACCGGGAGTGGTTCCGGTTATTCTCACTCCAGGGTTGCCGGGTCATAACACATAGTAGATAACTACAACTTGCAAGATCGAATCTAAAACACACATATATTGGTGACAACATAATAATTTCATATCTTAAATCATGGCACTCGGGCCCTAGTGACAAGCATTAAGCATGGCAAACTAGTAGCAACATCAATCTCAAAACATAGTGGATACTAGGGATCAATCGCCGTCAAAACTAACTCAATTAGATGATAGATCTCATCCTACTCATCACCGCCCAGCGAGCCTACGAATAGATTACTCACGAACGATGAAGAGCTTCAAGGAATTGGAGAGGGAAGAAGGTTGATGATGACGATGGCGACAATTTTCCCTCTCCGGAGCCCAAAACGGACTCCACATTTGTCCTCCAAATGAAGAACAGTATGTGGAGGCGCCTCCATATCGCAAACGCGACGATATCTTCTCTTCTTATTTTTTCTGGGCGAAAGTGAATTTATAGAGCTGAGATTGGGGGCGGCAGAGCCACGTGGGCCACACAAGCTTGGTTGCCGCGGCCAGAGGGGTGGCCTCTGGTGGATCTTTCTGCAGGTATTTTTCGTATTTTCCAGAAAAATTCTCTGTAAATTTTCAGGACGTTTCGAGAACTTTCATTTCTGCACAAAAACAACACCATGGCAATTCTGCTGAAAACAGCGTTAGTCCGGGTTTGTTCCATTCAAATCATGCAAATTAGAGTCCAGAACAAGGGCAAAAGAATTTGGAAAAGTAGATACGATGGAGACGTATCAGTGGTCGCGTGAATTATGTTTCAGCAGAAGAAGCTGTAGAGGATCCGAACGTCATTTTGGGTATGCTCCTTGTCAATCATCACCCAACGTCCGTTCTTTTTGACACTGGGTTATCTCATTCCTTCATTTCCAAAAGTTATGCGCAGTTGCATAACATGTCCTTTTGTGATATGCCAATCCCATTAGTTGTCCAAACCCCTGGTAGTAAATGGCAATCTTCTAGGATAAGTTATGACAATGAAATCCTAGTACACATGCTAGTTTTTCTAGCATCATTGATAGCCCTAAAATCCTCAGATATCAATATCATCTTGGGTATGGACTGGATGTCAGCTCATTATGCTAAGATTGATACCCATACTAGGAATGTTCAGCTTACCCATCCCTCGGGTGAGATAGTTAATGTCTCAACTCGAGTTGCCAAATGCCAACTCTATTCCCTCAATGATAGTACTCTCCCAGAACTTGAAGACATTACGGTAGTCCGTGACTTTACGGATGTTTTTCAAGAAGAACTGCGAGGAATTCCACCTGACAGGGATGTAGAGTTTGTGATAGATCTTGTCCCAGGAACTCTTCCAATAGCCAGAAGACCCTATAAGATGGCACCCTTGGAGCTAGCCGAACTTAAGAAACAACTAGATGAGGCCTTGAGTAAAGGTTTCATTCGTCCTAGATCTTCCCCCTGGGCTTGTTCCCTCCTCTTTGTCAAGAAGAAAGATGGAACGGATCGGATGGTTGTAGATTATCGACCAGTTAATCTGGTCACCATAAAGAACAAGTATCCGCTCCCCAGGATCAACAATCTGTATGATCAGCTCGCTAGATCCTCAGTCTTCTCCAAAATGGATTTGAGGTTGGGTTACCATCAAATCAAGATCAAGAACGGGGACATTCCAAAAACGGCCTTTGTCACTCGTTATGGCCAATACGAGTACACCATCATGTCCTTCAGTTTAACCAATGCCCTAGCCACCTTCTCTCGCTTGATGAACTCAATCTTCATGGAGTATTTGGATAAATACGTCATGGTATATCTCGATGATATTATCATCTACTCGAAGAACCAACAAGAACATGTCGAGCATCTAAGGCTGGTATTGATGAAACTTCGAGAGCATTGCGTTTATGCCAAGTTTTCAAAATGTGAATTTTGGTTACCAGAAGTGACCTATCTAGACCACGTAATCTCTGGTAAGGGTATTGTTGTCAATCCCTAGAGAGTTCAAGCTGTCCTTGATTAGACTCAACCTGAATCGGTTAAGCAAGTTAGGAGTTTTCTTGGTGTAGCGAGCTACTGTCGCCGCTTTGTCAAGAACTTCTCCAAGGTTGCAAAGCCTCTAACTGAACTCCTCAAGAAAGATAAAAAGTTCGATTGGATACCATAGTGTGAGCATAGTTTTCAGGAACTGAAAAGATGCCTGACTTCCGCACCTGTGCTGCTACCACCAGATTTTTCTAAGGACTTTGTTATCTATTGCGACGCCTCGCGACAAGGATTAGGTTGCATTCTCCTGCAAGATCATCATGTGATTGCATAGGCATCTCGACAGTTGCGCCCACATGAGGATAATTATCCCACGCATGATCTTGAGCTTGCAGCTGTAGTCGATGCACTAAAAACCTGGCGACATTACCTTCTTGGTAATCGCTGCAAAATTTTCACTGGTCACCGAAGTATGAAATATATCTTCACCCAGCCGGATTTAAATCTCGGGCAAAGAAGATGGGTTGAGTTGATCACAGATTACGACTTAGGGATAACTTACACCGCAGGGAAGGCGAATGTTATGGCTGATGCACTAAGTCGTAAGTCTTATTGCAACAATCTGATGTTGCAACGAGGTCAACCACGTCTCTATGAGGAATTTCAGAAATTAAACCTTCATATTGTTCCTCAAGGATTCCTTTCTACCCTGGTGGCGAAACCTACTCTTAGGGATCAAATCATAGCTGTGCAGACATATGATAAGGGTATATCCTGGATCAAGGAGAATATTGCTTGCGGAAATGCTAGGGATTTCTCTATCAATGAGCAAGGTGTCGTGTTCTTTCACAACCGTTTAGTGGTTCCTAAGAGAAAACATCTACGACAGTTGATCCTTAAGGAGGCTCATGAATCCCCTCTCACCATTCTCCTGGTAGTAATAAGATGTATCAGGACCTACGCCAGAGGTTTTGGTGGACTAGGATGAAGAGAGAAATTGTTGAGTTCGTTGCTAAGTGTGACGTTTGTCGTCGAGTTAAAGCGGAATATCAAAGGCCTCCTAGCACCCTTCAACCTTTAGCTATTCCTTAATGGAAATGGGATAAAGTCAGTATGGATTTCATCACTGGATTTCCCAAGACCAAAAAATGAAATAATGCTATCTTTGTGGTCACTGACGGTCTTTCCAAAGTAGCTCATTTTCTTCCAGTTCGTGAGAGTATAACAGCTAGCCAGTTAGCAGAGTTATATATCTATCGAATAGTGTAAGTGCATCTAGTGCCCCTTAGTGATTTTGGTGGTTTGAAGACTTATATGTTAAGTATCTAATGTGTTTATAAGTGTACACAGGATCTATAAGTCATTGAGGAGTTTGAGATATTTGAAGAATATCGACCCCTAAAAATGTATATCTTTAGTTGAAGAAATTGGTCTGAAGCTGAAGAAATGAATCGCGAGGAATCTGCGATGAAATTGATATTCCTCATGAAGATACTGATATTGAGAAGACTGGTGGTTCCTGAAGAAAATCATTCTGAAGAATTTGAAGCATGAAGATTTACACTTTCTGTTTTTACTTTCTTCGCATTTGATGAATAGGAACACCGTACTGTTAAAGGGGGTCAAAGTAACACTATGGAATGGATTTCCTCATGATGCACAACCCAAGCCTAATCCTACCAAAAGCCTCAAGTGAGGAATATGAGTGACATGAGGACTCTCATAGTTGAGGGTTCCGACCGTTTCGATAACCACGCCAAGTCACTGGTCTTATCCACTCCAACAGTCATATTATTTAAGGGCATTAGTGTCAAATCATGTCGGGATGCTCCCAGGCTATAAATAGGCACCCCCACAACCACTGGCTGGTTGGCTGCTCCGTTAGAAACTGACACTTGTCATAAGAGCAACCCAAATTCCTCAGAGTCTTCGAGAGTAATTCATCAGTGAGGAAATACACCACCAACCGAAACCACAAACCAAACCTAGTGATTGAGCATCACTGAAGAAGTTGTTCCTGTGTGGGACTGAAGCCTTTTACCTTTGAGGACTATGCATCCTCCAGACGGTTAGGCGTCATGGTCTAGAACGTTCCAGCAGTTCATTGTGGATCGTCGAGTGACCAAGTTTGTGAGGGTTCGGAAGTTTGCCCTGAAGACTTACCACGAGTGTTGGGCGAGGACTGTGTGTCCTTAGCTCAAGGAGAATACGGTAGGGACTGTGTGTCCCGGGACTGGGTGTCCTTTGGTTTCAATACCAAGCCACTCCAAACCAGATGTACAACTGTCACAGCAGTTGGAACTGGGTCATCAACGACTGTCTTCTCTGAGAATCGGGTTCTAATTCCTCAACTCTTTACTTTCTGTGTATTATGTGTTGATGACTTTCACTATGACTGTTTGAAGAATTTTCTGAAGACTTTCTCTGAATTTGCTCAACCCCAAATTCTTCACTATAGTTAATCATCATCTGTATTCTGCGTGCCTGCTTACTGTGCAATCTGTTTTCACATTCTTCACTCTGAAATACTGCTGGTGTGAACGTTTGCACGTCTGATCCTTTACTGTTTCCGCTGTAAGTTAGTCACCAGTGAGGAATTTCCTCAAAAGGAATTTCCTCAGTGATGAAATTCTAAAAATCTCCTATTCACCCCCCTCTAGTCGATATAACGCACTTTCAATTGGTATCAGAGCAAGGTACTCCCTTGTTCTATTTGATTTTGGTTTAACCACCTGGAGTTTTAGTTATGTCGACTGCAGGCATGTTTAAGGTGACTGCAGCATGTCCTACCTACGAAGGAAAGAACTTTCCCTTCTGGAAGAACAAAATGCAAATGCATCTACAAGCTATTCATAATGATCTCTGGTATATTGTGGAAAATGGAGTCCCCATCATCTCTGCGAGTGTCACTACAGCTGATGTGAAGAAATTCAAGCAACTCGATTCTCAAGTGAAGAACATCATCTGTGGTCATCTGAGCCCTGGCCAGTTTGGAAGAGTAAGTGCTTTGGGCTCTGCAACACTGATCTGGGAGAGACTGTGCAAGGTAAATGAAGGATTATAAACCCAGCGTGACTCTCGTGTTGATATTCTTCGCAATCTCTTCAATCGCTTCAAGAGACATGACAATGAATGCTGCCAAGACACCTTTGATTGCCTCACTGACATATCAAATGAACTGCAAGCACTGGGAGCTCGAGACATCACTGATCACGAAGTTGTGAAGAAACTGCTGAGATAATTGGATTCTTCATTTGACACTCTAGTTGTGATGATTCAAGAAAGACCAGACTACAAGATGCTGGATCCAGCTGATATACTTGAAAGGCTAAATACTCATGAATTCCAGCTAGAAGAAAAGAGAGACCTACATGGACAAAGCTATTCCAGACCACGTGCACTGAAGGCTAGAGCAATTAACTCATCTGAAGAAGAAGACACAGATGACAGCAGTTGTGACCCTGAAGAATTTGGACAGGAGCTTGCAATGCTTGTGAGGCAATTCCAGAGATTTACACGATGTGGCCAGTTCGGTAAATCATCAAGAAGAGACATGAGGAAATCAGCATCTGCATCTGAGGACTACAAGAAACGAACCTGTCACAAGTGCAAGAAATCAGGTCACTACATTGCTGATTGTCCCCGTTGGGGAAAGGATCAAAGAAGAAGAAATACAAGGATGACAGTTCTGATGACTCGAAGAAGAAGAAGAAATCTTCAAAATCCTCATCTTCAAAGCCTTCATCACACAAGAAGACTAGTTTCAGAAAGGCTCGGGCACTTATTGGCAAGGAAATGGACTCCGAGGCAGAATCAGAGGGATGTGACGAAGAAGAAGGTTCTGGAGAAGACTCTGGATCTGGACAGGCTAGTCTTGCACTAGGAACCACTTTCGTCAGCAAATCAATCTTCAATCTTGAAGAAAATGATTGCACCATCCATACTGATGACTATGCTGATGACTTCGCTCCAACCTATTGCTTCATGGCAAAAGGTTCAAAGGTATCAAATAATGCCTCCTCCCGTGATTCAGGTTACTGTGAACATAATGATTATAAGAAACCCAGTTACAGTAAACTTGCTATCATTGCCACTAAACAACAAACTGCTTTGGAAAAGCTTCAGAAACTGCTAGACAAAAGTGATGATATGTTGAATGACGAAATGAACCTTAACCAAATCCTCACTGATGACATGAAAAGTCTTCAGTCTAGATTTGATAATCTTCAGGATCATTATGACACACTCCTCACTGATCATGAGAAGCTTTCCTATGAATTTCTTCAAAGGAAGCTTGATCTTGAGAAGCTGAGGATGTCTCATGATGATATTCGTATGGAAAATGATTCATTACTAGCTCAACAGATCAGCGCTAGTCAAGTTGAATTTATTCCTCCATGTCTTAAATGCATCAAAAGAGAAACTGCTAATTCCTCACCAGAATCATCAAATGCTACCATTGCTACAAATTCTTCAACTGCATCTGTTGTGTCTATTTCCTCACTTGAGGAAAACACAAATGTTACTGATGAAAATGCAGGGTTGAAGGAATTGTACGTGACAGGCATGTACAAAAGCCTCAAAGGACATCAAACCCTTTGTGATGTGCTCAAAAGGCAGATCTTGAACAGGAACACGAGGAAAGAAGGAATTGCCTTTGAGAGGAAATTAAATGCCGATGGATCTTATTGGAAACCCGAGCAGTATCCCAAAACCTCATGGGTTGCTGCTACTGGGCCTCCTTTTGATCCATCTAATCTAACTGGTTTCTCATGTGAATTATCCTATTCCTCGGATGAGTCAATTGATTCCGACTATAAACAGTTCAAAAATCAATCTGGTGAAGTATTTGCTCGATATGTTGGAACTAACTGCAGGAATGGCCCTCCTCTGAGGAAAATGTGGGTTCCCAAAAGTTGTCTTGAAAATCTTCAGGTGAATGTCCACATGACACCACCACTGAAGAATCTGAACCCCAGATCAAATTCCTCACGAGGACCAAAGTCGTCAAGAGGATCAAAATCCTCAACTGGTCAAAACTATGCTCGTACCCGTGCTTATGCGTCTAACATGTAGGGAAACTACAAGGAATATGAATATGAGCGTTACTCCTCAAATCATTATGTTCATAAATCCTCAAACCAGTTCTCTGCATATTCATATGAGTACTTTAATCCCCCTACTGTTAAGAGAAGTGCATTAGCTTCAATGCCACCTTTCTCATATGGTGCTCGCAGGATGATGAACGCTTTGCCACCCCTTCAGATGTGGGTGGTGAAGAAATCGAACTAATCACTTCTGCAGGTCAGGTCTCCAGATGAAAATCATCATCTGAAGAATTTGCTAGAGACCTGAGGAAATGCTTGATAGGACGCAAGCTAATAATTGATGAAATAGAAATATTTCACACGTCCTTACATTTCTGTTATGATGAAATTACTAATGAAATTAGTATCATATTCTTCAAATCTGAAGCATATGAGATGGTAAGGTGTACTAATTCATCTGCAGGATGACAAACCCAAACATACTGAGTGGGTTCTCGATAGTGGCTGCACACATCACATGACTGGTGACAAAAGCTTACTGATGAATATGCCACTAACTCCATCTCCTCTGAAGCAAATCACATATGCTGACAAAGGTCCTCAACCAACCACTTGCTTACTAGCAAAAACCTCAGAAGGATGGTTGTGGCACCGAAGACTAGGTCATGCAGGCATGAGGAATTTGCACACGCTTGCAAAGAAGAAGCATGTCATCGGCATCGAATCAGTCAAATTCCTCAAGGATCATCTCTGTGGTGCTTGTGAATCTGGGAAAATGACCAGATCCAAGCATCCCTCTAAAACCATCATGACCACTACACATCCATTCGAATTGCTTCATATGGATTTATTTGGACCTACTCACTATGCCACACTAACCAATGCAACACTAACCAATGCAACATCTTTATTTGAAGTTTGGCATCAAGATCAAATACATCAGGAGTGATAATGGAACCGAGTTCAAAAACACTGGTCTTGATGATTATCTTGATGAACTTGGTATTACTCACGAATTGTCTGCTCCTTATACTCCTCAGCAGAATGGTGTCGTCGAAAGGAAGAACAAGACTCTGGTTGAAATGGCAAGAACTATGCTTGAAGAATATCATACTCCTCGTCGCTTTTGGCCTGAAGCAATCAACACTGCATGCCATATCATCAACAGGGTATATCTTCACAAATTCCTCAAGAAAACCTCATATGAACTCCTCACTGACAAGAAACCCAATGTAAGTTATTTCAAAGTCTTCGGTGCAAAATGCTGGATTAGAGATCCTCATCATAGCTCAAAATTTGCACCTAAGGCACATGAAGGTTTTATGCTCGGTTATGGAAAGGACTCGCACACTTACAAAGTCTTCAACAACTATCACAACAAAGTTGTTGAGACTGTAGATGTGCGGTTCGATGAAACTGATGGCTCGCAAAGAGAGCAATTGCCTTCTGATCGAGATAAGCTGTCTCCTGAGGAAGCAATAACGCTTAAACCTACTGAAGACATTGTCCCTACTGAGGAAATTGGTGAAGAAACGATCCCCATCGCTGATAAAAACCAAGAAGATGCTCCTGAGGAAATTGCAACAACACCAATTCCTCAGCCCATACAAAATCCTCAACCAGCTCATCCGAGGATTGCAAACGAAGTAGAACTTGACAAAATCCTCAACGACATCAATGCGCCAGGTCCTCTCACTCGCTCAAAAGCTTCACACTTAGTTAACTTTTGTGGGCATTTTTCCTTTGTATCCATCACAGAACCCTCAAAAGTTGCTGAGGCTTTTCTGGAACCGGAGTGGATCCAAGCTATGCAAAACGAACTTCTTCAATTCAAGCTGAATGATGTATGGGAGCTCGTCCAACGACCAGATCCTCGCAAGCACAACATCATCGGCACCAAGTGGATATTCCGAAAAAAGCAAGATGAGGACGGTCAAGTGGTGAGGAACAAGGCATGACTTGTAGCTCAAGGCTACACCTAGGTTGAAGGAATAGATTTCGATGAAACTTTTCCACCTGTTGCTAGACTTGAAGCTATTCGAATACTACTTGCTTATGCTAATCATCATAACATCACCTTATATCAAATGGATGTGAAAAGTGCATTCCTCAATGGTAAGCTTGAGGAAGATGAATATGTTGCTCAGCCCCCAGGTTTTGAGGATCCAAAGAATCCAGACAAAGTCTTCAGACTCAATAAGGCTCTGTATGGCCTCAAGCAAGCCCCTCGGGCATGGTATGATACATTGAAGGAATTCCTCATGAAGAAAGGCTTCAAACCTGGTTCACTCGATCCAACTCTTTTCACAAAGTCCTATGATAATGAGCTGTTTGTATGTCAAATATATGTTGATGATATCATATTTGGTTGTACTGACAAAAGATAGAGTGATGAATTTGCCTACATGATGAGTGAAGAATATCAGATGTCCATGATGGGGGAGCTGAAATGCTTCTTAGGTCTTCAAATTCGTCAACAAAGCAATGGAATCTTCATATCGCAGGAGAAATACCTCAAGGATGTTCTGAGGAAATTCGACATGCACGAATGCAAAGGTGCCAAGACTCCAATGCCTACCAACGGCCACCTCGGCACTGATGAAAATGGTAAAGATTTCGATCAGCAGGTATACCGTTCTATGATTGGTCCTTATTGTATATATGTGCATCTAGGCCAGATATAATGCTTACTGTTTGCATTTGTGCACGTTTTCAAGCAAAACAGAAGGAATCACACCATAAGGTTGTGAAACATATTCTTCAATACTTAGCTCACACACCAACACTAGGATTATGGTATCCCAAGGGCTCCAATCTTCATCTGGAAGGTACTCTGATTCAGACTATGCTGTTGACCGTGTAGATCGCAAGTCAACTTCTGGCACATGCCATTTCCTCGGAAGATCACTAGTTTGCTAGTCCTCAAAGAAGCAGAACTGCGTATCACTCTCCACTGCCGAAGCTGAGTACATTGCTGCTGGTTCTTGTTGTGCTCAATTGTTGTGGATGAAGCAAACCCTCAAGGACTACTACATCAACATGAAGAATGTGCCTCTCTACTGTGACAATGAGAGTGCTATCAAGATTGCATACAACCCAGTACAACACTCGAAGACCAAGCACATCCAGATTCGTCATCATTTTCTTCGGGACCATGTCCTCAAGGGCAATATCCTCATCGACCATGTGAAGATTGATGATCAACTAGCATATATCTTCACTAAGCCCTTGGATGAGAAAAGGTTTTGCAAGTCGCGGTGTGAGCTAAATATCTTAGAGTCTTCAAATGTTTTGTAAAAACATGCACACATCCTAAAAACATGCAAAGTTGATGACTTAGATGTGCAACACGTGATGAAATGATTTTCTTCAACTGATGAAGAAAGTCACTCTAAAAATGGTGGGTAACGCCACCGCCCAATGCGAAATTCCTCAAGTTGATTTTCTTCAAATGATCAATTTCCTCACAATGCATTTTTCTTCAAAACAGCTGTTCTTCATTGTGATGATCTATTACAAAATCTTCAAAAACACCTGATGACTTTCATTTGCCTAGATAGACTGTGATTTCTAGTCCTCAACAACATTCACTTATTGCTATTTCTTCAAGTTGATGTTTTTGCTAAGTGAATGTGACCGGACCCTACTTTCCCTCTATGCTATACTTATCCAATCTATTCAATTCTTCATATGCGTTCTACTTGAAACTTTGTTTAAAATCCTCACTGCATCCTTGTCAGCTGATGATTTTGTAACAAAAATCCTCAAATCTTCAAAAAGTGTTTCTTTAAAGACACAATAACTGAACCCCCACTTCCCACGATCGGATAACCACGATCTCCACTATCTCCACTGCATCGTACGGGAGCTACACGTGTCCTGCGGAGACGTAGAGGCAGGGGCTATTTGGTCCGACATTTTCGCGGCAAACAATAACTTTTGGGCTATAAATATGTCCTTATCCCCCTCGGTATCCTCTTCTTCGCCGCATCGCTCTCCTACCACAGCACACTCCACCGAACCCTAGTGCCATCGCTGGTAGTCTTGTCGCCGGTGAGGAAGAGCTTCACTGCCTCGACCTCTTCGTCGCCAGAACCACGCTGGAGTCGGACCATCTTCGTCCGCTGCCACCGTAGACGTCCTGTGTCGCCAAGTTAGCGTGCATTGGACACTCGAAGGAAGAGCCTCTCCAACACTACTTTCTGTGTTCTTCGTACGCACCTCCCAGGGTAAATATATCCCTTTTTTACAGCAGTTTAGATATGAAATTTTACATCTTCTATGTGAAATCTGTTTTTCCTCAAGATACGATGCGCACATGATTCCTCAAACACTACCTATCACCACAATCATTGATGAACTAGCTAAGCATCTAAGATTTTCACGACATTCCTCAATTGTGCAAATTTTCGGATCTGTACAACTCTGGAACCCAAGAACAATATGCTTAGGCAAATTCCTCAACCACTGGTTATATTCCTCAAACTGTCAAACTTTTTCATTTTCTTCAAATCTGAGAACGCATATGACCTCTCCAAATTCCTCACAACTATACTCTGTTCACAGGTACACACATGTCAGCTGATGAATCTCTCGGTTCTCATCACATTAACTCATTTGCAGCATTTCTGGAAGAAACTCTTCAAGGCTCATCAGAATCCTCAAGAATTCAAATCATCAGCAAAGTCCTCAACTGAAGACAATGGAGGAAGAGAGAAAACAGAAGGGAGGAAAGAAACTGGAGCAAAACACAGGTGCTGATATCCCTGTGGACATGTACTTGGACTATTGTACGCCTGATGAACATGAGACAATGGCCAAGAGAAAGATAAGGCTGCAGAAGATTGAACGCCGATGGGCGAAGGAATGGAAGGAGTACAGGTGTGTGACTCCCAAATATGCGAAGAAATTCGCTTTGAAGCCTCCTGGTAGAAGGGCCCCACTTGAGGATCATCAAGTAGCACATCCCTCAATTCTCATGACAATTGATGACTACCCAGATGAGAAAGAAAAACATCTGGCCAAGCTCAAGAAGCAAGCAGAAGCTGCAGTGAGGAAATTTAATGAATCCTGAGCTGCTGCCTCCGGTGCTGCCAATTCCTCAATGGAAGAAACCTCAGGCTCCGAAATTCCTCACCCGCAGTCTGTGCCATCAAATCAAAGGGCTCCAAAGCCTCAAGAGAAGTCTGCTCAGGCTTCTGTCACAAAACCCTCAGCTCCAAAACCCTCAGCTCCAAAGCCCTCATTACCAAAACCATGAGAGCAAAAACACTCTGCACCAATCTCCTCAGCACCAAAATCCTCAGCTCCACCTCCAAAGCCTCCAGAGAAACCAGTACAGAAGCATGTCGTGAAACCTACGACCGCCAGCTCCAGCTCCTCACTCCCAGCTACAACTAGCTCGGAGACAAAGTCTTCAACACCACTTGTGAAGACTTTGGCAACTACCTCTGCCCAGCCCCAGCAAAATCATCGCAGTCCCATCTACATCAGAGGGAAGTGATGAATATGATGATGAAACCCTGCAAGCCATCATCAGAAACAAGCAAGAAAGGGTAGCACAAGCATCAGGTAGCGCTATTCCTCTGGCCATGGACCCCAAGGTCCTCCTTGACTACATCAATATATGGTATGAGGACCCAAACACTCCCATTGATGATTTGAAACTTCCTCCTAGCATCCGCCACATGGTGGCCACCTTCATAAATGAAGCCAAGTGAAAAGAACAGCAGGCCCGGCAGGCAAAGGTTGCAAAGGCCAAAAAGGAGAAATTCCTCAGGCAGAATCTCCTCAAACCGACTCCTGATCCACTAGTGTCAACCCAGGCAGAGCTGCAAGTATTGACTGACAAGTATGACAAGCTGTCAGATCGCAAAAGCATCAAGAGCAATTTGATCAAGGTAGCCACTAGTGCTGTTGATGACTACAACAAGAGAACCGCACCCCCAGCATCAACTCCTCAGCCCCTGGTTGAGCAGCCAGCAGATGCATCTCTTGATGAGGAGGAAACTCCTCAAGCTGAGGAAGAACACCAAGAGCGCCGTGTTGATGAACCGGCCATTGAAGAAATCATCACGGAAACTACAACTGATGAAATTGCAACCACTGATGAGAGTGCTCCTGATCCAGTTGCTTCATCAAAGCAGGCTGATGACTCTGTTCCAGCTGGTTCCTCACTACCAGCTGAAGAATCTGAAGAAAGAACACCTTCACCAAAAGCTTCAAAGGTGAAGAAGATAATTCCGTCTGCATCAGACGTGAAGAAAACAAGGGCTGCCGAAAAGGAAGCCAAGAAGAGAAAAGCCTCCTCTGCAGCAGAAGAGACAGTGGCCAAGCGCCACAAAGAAACTGAAGAAACTGCTCCTCTGGACCCAGTGCCTCTCAATGTCGCCCCTTCCCATGAGATGGTCGTCATTGATGACCTAGCTACAAGGGCAGATGAGGAAATGAAGGATGTCGCCTCTGAGGAACACACTGATGAGGAAATCCAGATTGATGACAGTGCTCAACCTCTTATTCCTCAGACAGAGACTGCTCAAGCATCAGCTGCACCAGCTGATGAAACTACTTCTGCCAAAAAGCCAGCTGAAGAAAAACAAGCTGAGGAAAATGTACATTCTGAGCAGACTCTTCAAGATGAGGAACAGACTGACCCAACTCCTCCAAATGAGCAAGAAGCAGAAATTCCTCAGCCTGAAGCTCAACCAGAGCAAGCATTATCTCCCCACCAAGAAGTACCAGCTGATGAAATTCCTCACCTTGAGGAAAATGCTGAAGAAAATGTACCCGCCCAAGACAATGAATTCATTGTGCTCAACCCAGGGACTGCCATTGTTGTCTCCTCCCCCATTCCTTAGCAAAATCTTCAGCCAGTTCAGCCCAGCCATTCTCCAAGCGTCCAAAGTTTCAGAAAGAAGATTTCTTTGAAGAACGCATGTACTTCATTGGAGAGAACCCTTATGACAAGCCTCAAATGAGGCATCTGAAGTTTTGGACAAGGACTCAGATGAACTACTATTCCTCAGTGCTCTGTGGACGCAACAAGATATTCCAGCACAGGCACATTCCTCATGTTGAGCTTGAAGCAATACCCTGCCTGGAACCAGTCCTCAGTGTACTCCACGATGCAGGTTTGCTCCCCATGTGCTCAGACATATCAGACTGGAATAGTGAGATTATTCTTCAGTTCTATGCAACTCTTCACATCTCTGGCAACACTGACGACATCAACACTTGGGTGTTTGACTGGATGTCCCAAAACACTCACTACAAAGCTCCTGCTTCTGAACTCCTCAGAGAACTGCACGTACCAATTCCCTCAGATGGGGTAGTGAAGCTTTAGGTGAGGGTGAGCTGTCAAATGGTATGATGGAAGTCCTCATGAAGCCTTTGATTGCAGGAAAACCAACAAGAACAACCTTCCTCGTCCATGAGATCAAGTACACACCCCGGTTTGTCTACAGAATCCTCTGAAGTGTGCTCGCGCCAATCAAAGGCCATGACGATGAAGAAGATGTTGTAGGCCTCATGAAGATTATCCTCTTCAACATCATTCACGGTATTACTATTAATATCCATGATTTCTTCTTGAGGACTTTGGCCGACAATGCCATGTGCCCTATGATCACAAGATTTATGCCCCGTGGATCATGAGATTCATTAGGACAAGGACATGCATCAACTTTCGCGCTGATTGTCAAAACCATGTTGGGCATATGCCTCCTATCCGGGTCAACAAGAAGACTTTTGTGCCCATTGAAGGAAAAGGAAAATCTGTGATTGAAGAA
Organism: Hordeum vulgare subsp. vulgare; assembly: GCF_904849725.1. Taxonomy (NCBI): domain Eukaryota; kingdom Viridiplantae; phylum Streptophyta; class Magnoliopsida; order Poales; family Poaceae; genus Hordeum; species Hordeum vulgare. The sequence continues at coordinate 184,026,787 of NC_058518.1, forward strand.
GGCAGCAGGCCACTTGATGGCCAGTTCAGAGAGCCAGAAGCATATTCTTCATGGGACGATACTGAGACTCGTCCAGCAAGCCCAGTTCCTCCTCGCGTGCTGAACACCAGAGAGCTCCTCCTCAGTCTTCACCAGAAGGTGGATCGCAACCACAAATGGGTCAAACGCCAGTTTGGTGCCATTGTGAAAACCCTCACTGAAACACATAACTCTATGAAGATTAACCACCACTATCTGCATGAGGTTTTCGATCGCACCTGGGCTACACTTGCACATTTGAAGACTCAGACTGAGCTTGAAGAAATGGACTTTGAGCGGGACTTTGGCTGGTCGTGGCCTCCCAAGAAGAAGTTCAGGCCCATTCCAGTGCCAGACCTTGAAGACAGCTCCTTTTCTTCATTCCGCACTGCTGAATCTGATGAGGAACAACTCGACGCAGCAACCGGCCCAAGGAAGAAGACTACTCCCAAGAAGCGTCACGGCTCTTCCTCAACCGCCAAGAAATGAAGTATTCATGGGCGTTAGTCCTCAGTTTGTCCCTTTTTTGTCACTTGATGACAAAGGGGGAGAAACTCGAGAGTTAGTCTTCAAGCGGGATATTTTTGGGGCTTATGAACTATATTTAAGTTACAAACTCTTGGCTCTTCTGAAGTTTTTATGTAATGAGTTGTAACTTAAGACCGATGGTACTCTGATGCTTTTGAACATTTTTCTTCGCATGCTTATTCCTCAAGTTTTAATGCACGCATGCTGAAATTCGTCAGATACCATTTGCCATCATGCATCTTCATTATTCTTCATATGATATGTTATATGTATGCATTATTTACAAGACTCAGGGGGAGATCTCCATGATATAAATCATCAATGTACATCTGCTATAAAAGAAAAATCCTCAAGGTATGCACATCTTCAGGGGGAGTCTCTCTGAATCTTATTCTCAAATTCCTCAAATGAGTATTTACACTTCATATTTTTGATCCGTGTTGAAGACTTAACCTAATTGTCATCAACCACCAAAAAGGGGGAGATTGTAAGTGCATCTAGTGCCCCTTAGAGATTTTGGTGGTTTGAAGACTTATAGGTTAAGTATCTAATGTGTTTATAAGTGTACACATAATCTATAAGTCATTGAGGAGTTTGAGATATTTGAAGAATATCGACCCCTAAAAATGTATATCTTCAGTTGAACAAATTGGTCTAAAGCTGAAGAAATGAATCGCGAGGAATCTGTGATGAAATTGATATTCCTCATGAAGATACTAATATTGGGAAGACCGTGGTTCCTCAAGAAAATCATTCTGAAGAATTTGAAGCGTGAAGATTTACACTTTCTGTTTTTACTTTCTTCGCATTTGATGAATAGGAACACCGTACTGTTAAAGTGGGTCAAAGTAACACTATGGAATGGATTTCCTCATGATGGTCAACCCAAGCCTAATCCTACCAAAAGCATCAAGTGAGGAATATGAGTGACATGAGGACTTTCACAGTTAAGGGTTCCGACCGTTTCGATTACCACGCCAAGTCACTGGTCTTATCCACTCCAACGGTCATATTATTTACGGGCATTAGTGTCAAATCATGTCGGGATGCTCCTAGGCTATAGATAGCCACCCCCACAACCACTAGCTGGTTGGTTGCTCCATTAGAAACTGACAATTTTCATAAGAGCAACCCAAATTCCTCAGAGTCTTCGAGAGTAATTCATCAGTGCGGAAATACACCACCCACTGAAACCACAAACCAAACCTAGTGATTGAGCATCACTGAAGAAGTTGTTCCTGTGTGGGACTGAAGCCTTTTACCTTTGAGGACTGTGCATCCTGCAGACGGTTAGGCGTCATGGTCTAGAACGTTCCAGCAGTTCATTGTGGATCGTCGAGTGACCAAGTTTGTGAGGGTTTGGAAGTCTGCCCTGAAGACTTACCACGAGTGTTGGGCGAGGACTGTGTGTCCTTAGCTCAAGGAGAATACGGTAGGGACATTGTGTCCCGGGACTGGGTGTCCTTTGGTTTCAATACCAAGCCGCTCCAAACCAGATGTACAACTGTCACAACAGTTGGAACTGGGTCATCAACGACTGTCTTCTCTGGGAATCGGGTTCTAATTCCTCAACTCTTTACTTTCTCTGTATTATGTGTTGATGACTTTCACTGTGACTGTTTGAAGAATTTGCTGAAGACTTTCTCTGAATTTCCTCAACCCCAAATTCTTGACTATAGTTAATCATCATCTGTATTCTGCGTGCCTGCTTACTGTGCAATCTGTTTTCACATTCTTCACTGTGAAATACTGCTATTGTGAACATTTGCACGTCTGATCCTTTACTGTTTCCGCTGTAAGTTAGTCATCAGTGAGGAATTTCCTCAAAAGGAATTTCCTTAGTGATGAAATTCTTAAAATCTCCTATTCACCCCCCTCTAGTCGATATAACGCACTTTCAAATAGTGTCTCTTCATGGTGTCCCTTTGGAGATTAATTCAGATCGTGGAAGTATTTTTACTTCTCATTTCTAGGAAAGTTTTCAGAATGACATGGTGACTGACCTATCTTTTAGCACTGCTTTCCATCCTCAATCAAGCGGTCAAGTAGAAAGAGTTAATCAAATACTAGAGGATATGCTTCGAGCTTGTGTTATATCGTTCGGTATGAATTGGTAGAAGTGCCTTCCATTCGCCGAATTTTCTTATAACAATAGTTACCAATCAAGCTTGGGCAAAGCCCCTTTTGAAGTTCTCTATGGACAAAGATGTCGAACACCTCTTAATTGGTCAGAAACCGGAGAGAGGCAACTCTTTGGTCCGGATATGATCCAGGAAGCAGAAGAGAAAGTTCGCATTATTCGTGAAAAGTTGAAAACAGCCCAGTCTCGTCAAAGGAGCCAATATGATCGTCATCATAAGGCTGTCACCTTTGAAGTTGACGAGAAGGCTTACCTCCAGGTTACACCTTTGAAGGGTACCCATTGCTTCGGTATCAAAGGCAAATTGGCTCCTCGTTACATTGTTCCTTTTCGCATTTTTGCCAAACTAGGAGAAGTTGCCTACTAGTTGGAACACCCCCCGCATCTTTCCAAGGTTCATGATGTTTTCCACATCTCGCACCTCAGGTGTTGCTTCTCGGATCCTATCTGTGAAGTGGACCACGAAACGCTTGATCTCCAAGATAACCTTTCATACCGAGAATACCCTGTTCGTATTCTTGATCAAGCTAAGCGTACCACTCGACGTCGAAACCTCAAGTTTTTTAAAGTTCAATGGTCAAATCAGTCTAAAAAAGAGGCAACATGGGAAAGAGAGGACCGTCTCCGACTTGAGTATCCCGCGCTATTCCCGACGACTTCCAAATCTCGGGACGACATTCTTTTGAGTGGGGGTGAGTTGTCACATCCCTAGCTACCCTTTGATGATTAGCAAGATTGTGCTCATGTTTTATTCTTGCATTAAAAATGAAAATATAAATCAAAGGTAAACCCTAGCACTTTCATATTTAGTCCAATTCAAAACTTGTGATAAATCAACGAACCCAAAATGGTCTTCATAAAAGTCCATCAATTTTGATAAATAGTGGAAACAATATTTCAGGGGTATATTTCTTTTTAAAAATACTTTTAGCATTTTATTTAAAACCGAAAAGCCTTTGATAATATTCAAATAAGGGGTTTTAATTATCTCTGGTTATTATAAAATGCTTAATCTTTTACGTGGGCTTGGAAATATTACAAATAACACCCAGAGTTTATTCACTAATTATAGGAATAGTTCGGAGCCAAAATAAAATCAAACAAATGTCAAAATTGTTTTAACAGAAATAGAAATTAAAAAAATGAGAAACTCTTACCTGACGCTTAGGACCAGCCCATCTTCCTCCTCTCCATCGTCTTCCTCGCGCTAGTAGGCAGCAGGAGGTGGCCGCCGCCTCCTCCGGTGCGGCCACGCACCTGAGCGCCTACCTGGCCTCCCCGTCGCGCTGGACGCGAAGGGATAAGTCCGCGCAACCCAGTCCATCTCTCTCCCTCTCCTCATTTTCTCCCGTGTGCCCCTCCTCTCGGCCGCCATTAGAGCCGAGCTTGAGCTCGAGCTCGCCGTCGTCTCTGGCCACCTCAAGCCTCCTAGAGCACGTCGTTCGCTCCGCCTCGTCGAGCACGTTGTCCTCGCCAAAGGAAAAGGGGCCCCGAGCCCTACATCACCCCCATCACCGTCGTCTTCCACCTTCGGCCGCCGGCAAGTCGTCGTTGATCCATTGGATCGAGCGCCTCCCCGAGCAGCCTGAGCCTTTCATCGACACCGCAGTGAGCTCCTAAGAGTTTCCCCCCAACTTCCCCTCTTTTTCCTACACCCTAGCAGCGAGGTCATTGGGCCCGCGCTCGGGCAGCCGCCACAGCTCGTCGTCGGTGCCCTCCGGCCACCCTCAGCCCCTCTCGATGCTCCTGCTAGATGGGGTCGAGCCTGGGATTCTTCCCAGTGCTCTCATATCTCAAATCAGAGCATCTCTGGCGAGCCCTCCGCCGTGGCTAAGGTCGCCGACGACCACCCTCCGGTGGGGGTTGAAATGGACAGCTCATTAGAGCCTAATCCCCCCTAGGGCCACTGACAGTGGGCCCCAGAATGGGTAAAACCCCACTTAGCCTCTGGTAAGCGCGGGATTAGCACCTGAGCCACTGACCAGTGGGCCCTACTAGTCAGGTTTGACCTGATCAGCCCCTGTTGACCCTGCTGATGTCATGTTGCCGCAGTAAATCCAATTTTTTGATTTACATAATTCCACAATAAGTGGAAAACTTTGGAAATTCATAAAAAAATAAATATAACTTCAAATTTCACAAATAATATATGCAAATTGATCAGAAAAATGCAATGAACACAATGGTGCTATTTTCATGCATGACAAACAAAGTTATAAAACAGCATCAGGTCAAATCAATTAAAGGAATTTAATAAATGTCCCATTTTAAATACTATTTGAATTTGAATTCAAATCAGCATCAAACCAAAAGTTTGATAGCCACACTAGCTCATACTACATTTCATTTCATGCCATGATCATGCATCATATTGTTGCATAAGAATGTTACTGATTTACGTTATTTCTCGGTAGGCTCTGCTCTTCCGGATACGTCCGAATATCCGACTGACGGATTTAATCCTTCTGCTGAGCAACAAGGAAAGCACCCTTTTTATCATCCCGATATAATCCCATGTTCTTGCTCCTGCTCCCACTAACTGCATTAGGACAAAATATTTCAAATGCTTTACTTTGGTAGCTGAACCTATTCCTTTGCATGACCTGTCATTGTCATAGTAAATAGCCAATCCTTGCAACCTAGCATACCTGGTAGTTGCTTGAGCCATGATGTGCCTTTTCCTGCTATGCTTGCTATGCCTAGAGTTGTGTCACGTCTGTTTCGTCTAGGTGATGAACAGGAATGGATGGATGTGTTCTAGTGACTAAGTATAAGTGTGGAACCTGATTTGGCAAAGGTACCGATGAAAGCTATGTAGGAGTACATGGCGGGTTGTTTCATTGGAATCGTCCTTAGGAACTGAGTTCCATGTATGTAATCCAAGACTAGATACTACCACACGATGGGATACTTAATTGACCCTCTCGGCTTATTAATCGCCTAGTACTCGGTCCAGGAGTTGCAAGTAGTTACTGGTGTTTATAGTCATGCTGGAGGCCGTGCATAGTGCCGACCTTAGAGGTGGGCTATGATGCGGTAGGCAGTGGCACGGTGTACCTAGTGGCACCTGGATGGTGGGCTTGGGAACCCTGCGCACATCATTTGGGGCCGTGGCGGCAACCTCGGCCGGACTTTCGTGCGGGTTCACTCTCACATAGGCGATAGACCTGAACTAGGTATTAGCGTGGTTAACGGTCGTGGCAGACTCCCTCGCTGGGCTTCTGCTTCAAGGTTGCCGAGGTGCATGACGTGCACATGGCGATAAGTGGCGAGAGCGTGTGTGAAGAAGTACACCCCTGCAGGGTTATGATCTATTCGAATAGTCACGTTCGCGGATATGGACTACTTGGAGACATATGTTGTTCATAGATAACTTTAATGGCTACTCATAAAAGAATAAAGATAAGTGTGAGTATCATGTATGGCATTTCCGTAGGGAGACGGAAAGGAGTCCATGATAGTGTATTGTTGTGGTGGTAATGGACTCGTGTACGACTTATCAAAGTTGTTCAAAACTATTTAAAATTATAGTTTAGTCTAGCCAAGAGTCAAAGCTGGCTTGCTGCATGAAACACCACAACCTCTTGATTGATACATGTGCATGAGTAGATAGATTTGTTCTAAAGTTTTGCTGAGTACTTTTGTACTCATGTTTGATTAATATATGTTGCAGAAGATACCCATGAGCCAACAAGTGGGTTCTATCTAGACCTCAATAATGACGAGTAGCTAGTATCCCAGCTACGACCTGGCCCCTTTCAGAAGGGATCTATAGATAGTCAGGCTTTATGCCTTTTCCTTTCAACTGTCTGTACTCAGACAGCTTTAATGCTTCCGCTTGGTTTGTATGACTGTGCTTGTATGACTTGAGTTTCGGGTCATGTGACCCCTACATGTATGAACATATTATCAAGACTCTTCCGAGTCTTCTAAATAAATGTTGAGATGTTGTATGGTTATGTTGTGATGCCATTATTGTATCTATGCATATCGAGTATCTCATACCTACGTGTGATACACTGTGATATGTATGGGATTCGACACCTAGTCGTATGCCCTTAGTAGCTCTTTATACAGAGAAATGCCCCTGTGTGTTCCACCGAGCCTTGGTAGTTCGCTACTGCTCCGGACACATTGCTTGACCGGCATGTATCCTTCTTAGTTGTTGTGTTTATACCTACGAGGAAATGTCACGCGGTGTAATGGAATCCTTGTAGCTTGCTATGACTCATCTACACACGCTGATGATCGACACCTGCTTTGTTGGGTTATGTATGCATGTCTCTGTACAGTTGATCCACTTGAGTTTATGAGTAGTCATGTCGACCCGGGTTCTTTGACATTGGAATGCTAGCGACACAATTACATACATGAGTCAAAAGGCGCAAACGGTCCCGGCTAGGGTAAGGTGGCAGCCGTGGGGTTAACCGTGCGTGAGACCGCAAAGGGATGCGATGTGTTACAGGCTCGATTCCTATGTCTTAGGATCGGGGTCCCGACATGCCGCTCACTCCACCGCATTGACTTAGCGGACCCATTTCTTAAGATGCCTGTGAGAGGAATGCAAACATGTGTCTCTCTCGACACACATAGCATATATAGCCTTCTAGAAATCCTATCTGTCGGATTACTCTCTGTCCTCATCATCATTAGTGCCAGATTGGTTGTCCCGGCCCCTGGCAGGCTTCTCTTTCTGCTGCTTGGCCTTTCTACTTGGCCACCTCGGCCGTCGCGGTTCTTCTTGTCTAACCCACCAGCACCATCTCGGTCCTTCTCCTTGTCGCGCCTTTCGTACTCTTGCTTCTGCTTCTCTCCAAGTTTTTCTACTTGGCGGCACTCATTGATATCTTGGCCTTTGGTGAGGTGGATCTTGCAGTATGTCTTGTCGGTCTTCTCACCTACCGCAGCCTCAGCGTCTCCAGAGCACGCGGATACTTCCTTGTCGGGCACATCGTGCTTGGCCTTCTTGTCGGGTTAGGCTTGCTGGAGCTCTCCACAGCCATCACTGCTTTTCCCTTGCGCTTTCACCTCTTGCTCGAGGAGACGAGAGCATTTACGTTGTTGTTGGAGTCAACTTATGCGCCACCGTCCTCCCCCGGGAGTCTTCTTCATTTTCAGCCCACGCGCACTTGTCGGCCAAAGTGTAAAAATCAGCGACATCCCGCACCTTGTTAATCCTCATCTCTTCGTGCATGTGGTGATCATGTATGTTCTTGTGGAACGCACCAATCACAACATCAGGGTGGTTGTCTCGGATGTTGTCGTGCACGCGGCTGAATCTTTGGATGTACTTGTGGAGGGTCTCGCTGTCTTGTTTGGGTAGAACGCGCAAATCGTTGGGCTTCCCTGGGAGCTTGCAACCCCCTTGGTAGGCCCCAATGAACTGGTTGCACAAATCCTCCCGGAATGAGATGGACCCCTTAGGAAAGTTCATCAGCCAACTCCTCACATTGGGTTTGAGTGGTAATGGAAGTAGTTGGCGAATACCTTCTTGTCTCGTCCCCTGGAAGCCTGCACCGCGACGGTGTAGATGCCTTCCAACTCTGATGCACTGATGTTGCTGTCATACTTGTCCGGCAACCCTGCCTTGAAGGCCAGCGGACTTGCCGCATGGTGAGCGCTGGCATCCCACCTCATACGGTTGGCTACTGGGCGCCCGAGGTGCGAGCTCGTCGATGAACGGATCCGCGCGACCATCGGACTAGCGGCTTGTCTCACGCTGCGTCTCGATTGTGGTACACGTGTCCTACTTGCGCCGGTCCTTCAAGACTTGATGTTGATCTTGCTTGAGCTGCGGGTCCATCAAGGCTTAAGACACTTCATCTTGCACATCCGCCCAGCGGGTAACCTGCTGCTGCCGAGGGGGGTGACTGTAGCATGTGTGCTTCGATGACGTGGGGCCCGGCGGTGGCCCCCGGAGGAGCCGTGTGCCGAGCGTGTGAGGAGCCCGCCGCGTCTGACTTGTCCTTGTTGGCTAAGCTCAGTAGGCTCTGGATGGTCGACTTCCATCCCCCCATCATCTCCGTCTCACGTAGAAAGTTCCAAAACACCTGAGCATGCACTAAAGCTTCTCCCGCGGTTTTGGGGACCAGGCGGACTGAGGCGTGGATAGCGCTCTTACGCATGGTAGTGCACGAAGGAGCACTTTCCCGCGTCGTTGCTCATCGATGGTCCTAACCATGCGAAGGTGGATGAGCGTGGTCATGTGCTCCTTGTGTAGGGTCTTATCGGTGTGATGCCCCGGGTTGTTGTCCCGCGGGCTTGGGTCATGGTTGTCTAGTGAGTGGTGCGGAGGAAGTCCGTTCGCTGCCACCATAGTTATCGCCGCGGCTGTGGTATCGCCCCCAGCCGTCGTGTGAGCGCTTTGCACTGGCACGACGGCGGGTTCCGGGTCATGGATCGTGGAGCTTCGGTTGGTGTTGTGACCTCATTCACCAGCGCGATGTGCATGGTGACGACCATCGCCCTCGTCACCCATTGCGTCCGATGTGAGTAGCTTGGAAGTCGAAGGGGAATCCGTCGTAGCACCTCTAGTTCTCTTGGGCGCCATGTGCGTCCAAGAAGGGATGCAAAAATGCCGGTGAAGATAAACACATAGAAAATCCCCCTACCTAGCATACCAAAGATGTCGGGGGAAAGGACGAGCGACGATCTATGGGACCTAGGAGTCCCCTCTATGGTTCTGCAGGGGGGGCTCCGATGCACGAAGAGCATCAATCGACCAAATAACATGGAAGGGTTATATAGGTTCGGGGTGCTCGGGAGCGTAAAACCCTATGTCACGTTTGTGGTGGTAGTTAGTTAGGTTAGTTCAAGTACAGGAGCCTAGCCGCCCAGCAAGGATGCTCAAGAGGTGCAGTTATGCATTCGATTGAACAAAGTGTCGACCCTTCTTCCGGTGGACATGGACCTCCTTTTATAGGGTAAAGGGGTTACCACAATGGCTAAAATAGTATTTTTACTGGGTGTATGGTGCGTGTAGTGACGGGATAGTTGCCATAATAGGTAGTGGGAAATATCTAACTCTGACGGACTGGGACATGTGCATTGAATGCATCGTGAGGTGGCGCATGGGAGACGTCTCTCGGTAAGGATTACCTCTCTCTATGTGCCATTCGCCCATCCACCTCTTATTCTCCTGCCGCGCCACGCGATAGGTGTCATCGCGGCTGAGACGCACCCACCTCCACGGCCACGTTCCCCTGCCATATATGCCTGCCCGCCTGCCCACTCGACACCTCAGCTAATGTAGAGAATCAGCCCCCTGGGGAGGTGGAGTGGCGGCTTGGCGGTATGGGATCTTCCCTGGCGCCGTGAGCAGAGGTCTATGTAGGCCGATGGGAGTCTTGCTGCCCCGCCTTGGTCTTGGTCTTGGTTTGCCTCGGGGCTTGGAGTGAGCCTGCCAAGGAGTTGTGGGCCTAGGGGCCATGATTTCCCATGCCTAAGTTAGGGGGACTAAGGACCCTGTTTCTTAGGATACCAATAATCCCCTATATGAAGTGTGTGATGACTTGAATAGAACCATGTTGTGTGTTGGTTGTTTTGCTTGTTATCTGCTTTGATATAAGTTGCACTTGTACTCTTGCCAACAAGTACACGGCTATATCACCTACCTCATCTTGATGTTTGTGTTTGGCCTCTTCGGCACTTGTTTGACTGCACTTTCACTATACCAGACATTAGGCACTCCCCTTTATGCTACTTCTATCTCTCTCTCACCTTTCTCGACATGTGAAGACCAGCAAGACATGATGCACCAATAATTCATGTCAACGGACAACTAGCACTAAATACTATGACTACAATGTGCTCAACCAAATGCAACCCCGTAGAGTTATGTTTATTCCTCAAGAATTGGAAACCCCTCCCTAGACCAACCTAGACCTCATAAGCTACCCTAGCTCAAACCTATGATCTCGTGTTTAATACACGGGTTTTCTAGAGCTCCTCTTGAGCTACAATAACCCCTTCTTAGCACTTGGTTCCTTATGGAGCTAGTGATCATAGTGAACAAACATCTTCTCTTGAGCTAGGACCAGAACCCTGATGCAATAGGGAGGATTGTTCTAATGATATATGAATTATAGAAAATGATTTGAGGTGGCTATAATAGCTAACCCCCTTGGATGGACTACGGTAACTTTCATGGTGATAGGTGACTTGGTGGAACAAGTTGATAAAGTAGCATAACCTACATATGAATGGAGTAAATTTGGATTCAGTAGGAAAATTCTTGGTGGTATGATAACTTGATTCTGGCAAGTATTGGTCATGGATTGATGATGTTACAACAGTCGCTTGAAGGAACCAGTAGGAATTCTCGTCTGACACACAAGACTCATATTTAAATAGGTAATCCTAATAGAGTGCCGATGATAAATGAGACCACATGGTTCAGAGTAAATTGGATTTAGTCCAATAATCTTGATTATGATACCATGTTCCTCTATGGACGATATTTTAAGAAATTGGAGTTGTCAAAATTGATCGAAGAGTCTACATAAGATTGAACCTGGAATTTAGTAGGCCACGATGTTGGAAGTTTGTGGATATACTATGATAATGGTCCGTTCAATGATATGTGGATTTGCAGGAGTAATGGATCATGTAATGATCGATGACATTTAAGGACCACTTGATTGGATCCGTAGGAAGGAAACAAGATCTTGGACTGATGAACTACGGGTTTCCTTAACATAGAAATGCAGTACCTTAGACCTTGGATAATTTAGGTAAGCACTTGGATTATAGTATCTTATTCATGTTTAGCAGCTTGTATGCTTCCCGAGGATTTTTACATAGGGATATAAATGAGTTAACTATAGTATATTACGAGATTTTGGTTTAGTCCTTCTCTCAAACCTTGTAGTTAAATAGTATAACTGATGTTGAAATTGACTTATATGACGTGGTACCTTTTAATGATATTGGATGATTCTGTTTGGAGGATTAGGTACGACTATTGGCATCTAAGAAAGTGTGCTCAGGGATAAGGTGATGTATGTTCACTCACCTCCTAAGTTCCCTGAAACCTCGAAGCTTTATGGAGCCATGACATGGATGGATTTTCACCATAGGTCTTGGCTCTAAGTCATTAGGCTATGGCCAATACTCCACCTCAATCATCCCCAGTCTTCTCCATGAGAAAGTGGACACAGAGAACTAGATTATGTTGCACACAAAATCCCTGGTTAAGTGACTATCAGTAACAATTGTCCGCTCCTCTCGCATATCCCATGAGCAATGTGTATCTCTGATGCTTGGAGAAATATGGTGTTGTCCTCGTGGATGACATACTTTATTACCCAGTAAGAGAAGGAACACCTTAGTCCTATTTGGATAAGACCCAGAAGCACCGATTGCCATTCTACTCAAGGGTAAGGTTTTACTTGAAGAAGTGGACTCCTTTATGCACGCTCCATGCACCAGAAGGCAGTCTTTTCCAAGAAAGGTGAAGAACCCCCACGGTTAGGAAAGCGCGAGAAGAAGAAGAAGGAAGAAGAGTCAACCACTACTCCTCTGTCGGCAACATCAGCAATACTATGTCAAGAAGCACCGACAGTCAAGCACGATGAAGCCTTTGTACATCAAGAAGAATTAATGAGATCTTTGTTGGTCCAATCAAGGACGTGAGTCCTGACTGGATCATGGTGAAATCCCTCTCAAAATAGGTTCACCCCACTTGCTAAGCTAGACACCTTGGGGATTGGATGGCTGGTGTATACTTTTGGATAGCCATCTCATCTAGGAACCCCCTCAAAAACTAACCTATGTGGTAGAATGTAACACCCTCAAATTTTTAATTTGGGATTTTCCGGTTTTATTTATTTTTAAATATAATTTCCAAAACTTTGACAAAAACATCTTTTGGAATCTTGAAAATCCTGTCTTTAGCAACTTTCTTTTGAGTTTTCCTTGGTAGCAATTCTGGTTTGGCAAGAGCCTTGCATAATTCCCTCATGGGGTCATAGTCCTAGGGTAGGGTCATAGGCCTGCCCTACATGTCCTACCCAAAGACTACCCCACACAAGGGACAAGACCTTAAGTATGCCCCGACTGTATTAAGGTACCCCCATCATCCAGTCGGTAACTGGCCCAGAACCATCCAGTCGGAGACTAACATTCGGAGAGCATTGGGCCTACCGACTGGATACACTCGGTGCGTCGTAACCTCTGTGGAGAGAAACTGCTGTACGTTTCCGGGTGCATTTACTACCATTTAGAGCATACGTTACCTGTAACGTATGCATTCAATCGCCACTACTCCACCCTTGAATCAGAACCGTTGTGGAGGGCAGCGCACTCTATATAAGCCGCCCTCCCCCACTGGTAAAAGGGTTAGCAAATCTTTGTACTCCATATCACACTCGGTAACAAGCTCCGAGAGCACTGAGACGTAGGGCTGTTACCTCCACCGCAGAGGGGCCTGAACTCATACAACCTCACCGTAGCTAGGACTCTGCCCATCTCATTCGTACCCTACACATCTACTGTCAGGCTTATACCCACGACATTCCCCTTTTTTAATAATCCCTATGTAGTTTATGCACCAAATTTTTGCTAGCTAAGGCTTACCCTAGGATTCTACCCATTCCCTCTTTTGCTGATTTCTTGGCTATAACTCCCCTCTATCACTAGGGCATCTTTTAAAATTAGATTCTTACAGTTTTGCGGTGGTTTAACAATTTTTCCTATTTTAAAATGGCTAATACAATTCTTTTAATGAACTTTGACCCCCAATTTTTTTTAAAGGAACTTATAGTTTCCTTTGGTTTCTGACCCAAAGTCCCCAATCCATTTTACACCTACATACCCTCAACCTCTTGCACCAAAAACTGCCTGGTAGCCTGTTTGAATGTTTGAAATTTTGTTTGACCAAAGTTTGGACCTAATTTATTCTTTTTGTTAAAAACCCATCTCAACTATTTTCAAAAAATGTAAAAAATTGAAAGCAGCTTCTTGAGTCAAAGAGAGACCTCCCGAAAAACTTTCAGACCCCAACCCTTTTTCCTTGTGCCTGGATAATTTCATCGAGCAGGTGGTGGGCACTGCTACGAGGAGGACCAACGGAGGCTTCAATCTTGCGAGTACCTACTATGGCGGCTTGCGCACTGTTACCCCTCCTTATCCATGGCTCTGGACAGTCTCTTGTCTGGTTGTGGGCGTCGGAGGTGAGCTGGCATGTGCACCGCTGGCCCTGGCAGTGGCGTCAATGACGCCTGCTTCGGCCGCCAGATCTCATTGCTGCAAAGCCGCGCTACCCGGCAGCACCCAAGCAACATGAGAGCCCCGTGTGTCCGTCCCCCACCTTACGCATGATGTTGCTTTGTCGCCATGCTCTAGATAGTGCAGAGCACGCTCTTTGCAGCCGCGCTCACCCGTGAGGTGCCACTCCATAGAGAGATGACCTTGACGCGTAATTGTTCGTGGTTAGTGGTGAAACGGAACCCTCTAAGACTGGTGTAGCTAGCCCAACCTCCGTAAACAACTGTCGAACCCCTAGCTCGCCATAATCGGCTCCGAATTCCATTCTGGCATGGCAGCCCTCTCGCCCGCCTATAAATAGAGACCCCGAGCCCTTCTTAAACCATCCCCTCCACTCTACGTCACCAGAGCCTCTCCAAAACCACTCGTAGGACATTGGGAGGGTCATCAGGCCCCCTTCGGCCGCCCCGATCAGTTTCTGGCTCCGGTTGAATTCGCTCAGGTGAGCGTCTCCCCAAAGCCCAAACTTAGCGAGTAAACTCCTTGAGCACCTGCTCGTCTAACCCGCTCATCAATTAGGCATTCGCAGGCTTCTCCGACGAGATCCAACTGCACCTGAAAGCGCCGCCCGTCAGAGTTGGAGGTGTCGTCGACGTGTTGCTCACTGACGACTTCCTCCACCTCCCATAGTTGCGGAATAATACCGTGAGTGCATCTGTCCCCTCCTTTCCCCTTAGCTTTCACCAGAACGCCACTTGAAATACCGCGACCACCTGTCGCCGGCTAGGTAATTTTAAACCTGACAGTGCTCGCCCACTGTCAGGGTTCTGTCTATTTTGCAAACCATTTTCTTAGGGCGTATTTCGCCAGAGTGCTCCTTCGGCCTTGGCTTGCGCACTTCCACTAGGGGTTTTTCTTGTTTTCTAGTTAGCCCCGTGGGTGACTTACTGTTTATTATAGATTTACCACTATACTTCATTGCTTCAAAAAAATTAAACTACATGGGCTTTTGAGTTGATTCTTTTTGCAAAAAGTTTCTTTTGTTGTATATTTTGTTTTTGATATTTATTCAAAAATACTTTCACACAATATGTATGACGTAGATACCGAAGAGGAGACACTGCAATCAACTTCATAGAGCTAGATCCCGACTTCGTTGACCTAGGCAAGCATGTTTAATGAATTGATGTGATGTTTGCTGATAGGATTGTTTGATAAACTACTGCATTAGAACACTTGCATAGGATATGATTTCATGCATAACATAGATGACCACCAATGTGATAATGAGAGGTCATGGACAGCCTAGTGGGACATGATAGGTTGTGGCCAGATCATGCCGGATGCATGACACCGTGTGGATAAATTTAACAAACTCCATTGTTGGCATTGATCGAGTCTGTTTAGTGCGTAACCTTACTTTTCGTGCTACCCCAGGTATTTTGCAGAAGGAAATATGGTGTAATAGGTCATAAACCTATTATCAGGTACACACGAAGTAGTGGGACCGAGATGAAAGTTCCATGGCCCTGGAATAATGCCAGTCATCCAGTCAGGGGGCATGGGTGTTTCCGATATAGGACCGAGAGGGGGGCACCACTTGTATCTCGCGGTAGAAATTTGATCCCATTCTAATCGAGGATATTGCCCCCCCCCAATCTTATAGTTTTACCCTGGAAGCATGCTTTGGATGATTGCGGACCTCGGTGGGTAAAACTCGGTGTGTGCTAGTTTTGAGTGTTTACCTCTAAAATACCATACCCGGGATTAGTCTTAGTGACTATAAAAACCCGTTGGCTGTGGGTAAAGAATATACCCTCTACAGAGTCAAAACTATTCAAGTATCCATGTCCACGGTCAATAACGACTGGTTGACAGGTCAAGTGTCGTTCTAAGTGTCGGTCTCTAGAGAACAAGTTTTTGTTTATGAAACTGATTATCATTGGCATCTTACTATGACGTTGGAATTAACTTGATGAAACTTGTTTGTATTGAATTTCCTGAAGGTTGGTTGTACCACCTGGATATTCATTTACTTTTATACCCTTTCTATGGTCTCGCTAAGACGCCCGACTGAGGCAAGCATTTACTTTATTTTGCCCTTTTTGTGGTGTCGCTAAGACGCCCGACTGAGGCGAGCATTTACTTTATTATGGCCTTTCCATGGTGTCGCTAAGACGCCCGACTGAGGCAAGAATTTACTTTATTATTCACTTTCCATGGTGTCACATAGATGCCAGACTTTTGCCTCTTAATTTATTATTATTCCCTGTATGCGGTGATGCTTAGACGTGGGATGGTGGTCGTTTATTTCTAACTGCTAACCTTTCGAGGCGTCTCTTTAGACACCGGTCGGTAAATTTTTATATTCTTGGATATTTCGGGAGGACTACCACCTGACTTATCTACTCTAGCTTAACTTGCTGTTAAATTTTCTAACATGACAATAATGATAATTAACCCTGCATGGAAAATTGTGGCATTCATCTTATCTTTTGTGCAAACTGTCTTGGGAGTACTTTCTAAGTACTCACTGGCTTGTTGATGTGGCTAGATATGGATGAAGGAGACCTCATGGATGAAGAGTACGATAGCCAGTCCGATGCCTAGAGGAGTCCCAGTTAGTCTTGCGGTCTTGGAGTCTACCATTGTATCATTTCACCGTTTCTGCCACCATGAATAAATTGTCAAGCCTCACTCTCACAGTTGGAAGGTAGTAGTACTTAAGGTGTGTCACTTCACTCCGATGTGGCATGCCTACCTATTTATGCGAGTAGTAGACCTACCCCATGACCACTATGTTATATATGCCCTTATTCCAAATATGGGTGTGTTGTAATAAACCATTGAACGGCCTCCGCTATATCTTATTTAATATTAAGTACTACTTGTTTTCTATATCTAGTTGGTCTATTAGTGTGAATGATTTTCTATACTCGTGACATTCATGGCTGATTTCCGATAATTACTTTATTTGGAAACCGGTCCTGACATAGAACCCGTTTTTAACACCGAGTCTTTAGACTTAGTCTTAGGTACAAGACTCAACCCAGACATTTTCACAAGTGGATACGAAGAGCCTAGAAGACCGAACATCTCAAGACATGTCGGAAACGTGCGTCCTGATGATGAAGGGAAATGGCAAAAGATGAATGAAGAATATACCTAGACAACTTACTCAAACTCAAGATCTCGATGAGAAGCCAACGCTGGCATGCTTCAACACCCTCAGGGATGAAGATCCCTGCGACAAAAGATCACCTGCTTCAAGGAAGTCAAGGACTTCCCCATCAACGTGAAGCTACGCCAAAACCTTGACCCTTCTATACTAACATGGACATTTAGATGTCATTAACCAACATGAGCAACCAGCCCACACACACAATGCCTTGCCAAGTATTACTACCCTGGAGTACACATATAAGACAGACCCTTGACATAACTTAGTTCACCAAGCCCATGTCCTTTATCCAAGCCTATCATATTTCTGGAACCCCGTTCACTCTTAGACAAAGCCAATAGAAGTATTCGAAGTTGTATCGTCAAGAACTTCAAGATCCACTGGAGCGATCACTTCGAAGAAGGAGCAAAACGGGAACATGAAGACTACCCCAGACCCAAATTTCTCCATCTGTTCAACGCCTAGCCTAGGAAACTCGGGGGCGAGATTCTTGTAAGGGGGATAGGTCTGTCACACCCTGTTTTTGGCCTCTCCTGACTGAGTTAAATAGCTCAAAAATTACGACCAATTAAAACTTTTGCATGTGCTTGTGATGCTTGACTTGGTTGTGATCAATTGCTTCTTTGATTGCGTTTTAAAATCACAAAACTTCCTCCTACTCTCTAGACTCATCTTCTTGAACCAAATCCTTTCCCAATGATTATACCATGTGTATAGGACCTAAAACTATTTTTATAAAATATTAGTTTAACCAAAAAGCATTTATTTTATTTAGCTTTTAAAAAACCATCGAATTGACGTTTGTACTACAAGTCCTAAAATTAGGGAAGATGTTTTGGCCCAAATACTTTATTTTAATCCTATTATCAAACAGACTTCCGGAAACCACAGAATTATAATTTTAAAAGCTATTTTCCTATTTTATTTAAATACTTTTTTAAGGCTAGAAATGATCTTTTGTGAAAAAAAATTCTTTCTTCCGAAATATATGAGAAAATTTAGGAAAACTCACTGAACATATATTTCCACATATAAGAGTTTCAAGACATGGTCATGCCCAAAATATTGGACTAAACTATCCAAAACCCTTTCTGCCTATTTCAATATTTTAAATATTTCTATAAGAATTTTCTCAAATAGTTCTATTAAAATTTTAGCATATCACACATGATATATGTGATGATCATGCCAAGTTTCATCTCAATCCAAGTTGATTTGATTCACCAAAATATTCCAAAACCATCTCCATCCAGAACCAAATTTGAGGAACTTTACATTGCCAAGTTTATCCAATTATTCTCAAACTTCGCAGGAGTGATCTAGACCCCAAATAAGGATGCTCCACCAAGTTGCGGATTTGTGGGGATAGATTTTCCCAGCTAGATATACAGAAATCTGATTCTATTCATTTTTAGGATTTACAAATTTTTCGCCCAACATTTCTCAAATGTGTTGAAACCTTGTGGTCAACCTTGATTTTACCCTCTATTTCATCCAGTTAATTATCATGGCAAGTGGACTCTTTCTACTTGCCAAAACCAGCATCAAACACCTTCTGATAGTTTGGTAGAAGCCAAGTTTTGACAACTTCTACTCTTCCCCTTCACTTGAACTTTTTACTGCATCATCTCCTGGTTCTCTTTTAGCCCCAGTAAGAAAGCCACTGCTTCAGATCAATAGTTGGGGTGGTAAAAACCCCCAATTTCTGCCCTGGACAACAGTGGTAGAAGCCTCTCTCCCTCTCATTTCTACCTTTCTACCCCAAGCCTCACTCCCAGGGCTCCCAGAGCATCTCGAGACCCCTCCAGCAACTAGTGGACAACCTCGGACTTGCCAGAGCGCGTGGACACGCCCTATCATGCAACTAGCATGCTCTGGAATGAGCTACACTGCCGAGCAGCACTGTAGCCGCCCCCATTCCAAAGGTCCCGACCACCTCGAGTCTACCCCTCTGGCCTGATGGTCTACCTCGGTGTGTGAGACAAGGCACCTACCTGTCCTCCCCCTCTCTCCCCCTCTGAGGACCTCCCCTCGCACAAGCACCGGCCGCCCGGGCTCACCAGTGGGTGTGGTCGCACGCGCGACACGTCTACTTGCCCTCTCTCTCTTTCCTTCCCTGGTCCGAGACCACGTCCACAAGAATCGCAGGCATCGGCCAAAGAACCCCCGAGGATGCTAGGGATGGCCACAACCCCGTCGGACTTTGGTCCACGGTATACCAGTGCCTGGGATTTTTAATGATGTAGAGTGGCTCTCTCTCCTCTGATTGCCCTCTCGTAGCCCCAATCGAGCCCTCGTCTCACCCCCTTCCGATACATCGCTCTTTGCACTCGAAATTGAGTCGGTCACCACTGCTTCGGGACACTATTATTCGGGAGGTACAGAGCCCCTCCGACCTTTCTTTCTTCTCCCTCGGCTCTCTCTCGATCCCGTAAACCAAGCCCCGTCCTCCATCTTTCGTATTCCGGACCTTCCGGTCGAGTACCGCTCGGGTGAGTCGCCGTCAGGGATCTCGTCACCACCGGTTATAATCTCTGGTGCCACCCGTCTGGCGACACTCCCGTAAGCTTGTCGGTGTACCTGGCTTCTCCGGATGTGGACAGAGCCACCAGTAAGCGCGCTCTGTCCTGCCTTCCATGCTTCTCATGTGGCGAGCGGGAGGTGGGGGATGAAGCCAACATGCGAGTCCCACCTGTCAGCCACTATGGCCCGGGGCCTCTCCCTCATAAGTGGAGGTGGGTTCTGCTGACAGTCGTCTTCCTGCAAGGGAGACACACTCCAGGGAGTGCACCATCGACGTGGCACCTTTTGCGGCATGCCTAAGCCACTGGCTCGTCCGGTGGTTATCGAGCGTCCAGGGCGCATTTTAGCAGTGGCTAATACTCCTTTTTCCTTTTTCTTTTTCTTCCAGTGAAGCAAATAATCCTAGTAAACTCATCCTAGCTCCAAAATTGATAATTCAAACTTCTACCTCTTCCTGAAAATGCCACCTATCATTTGGTACAACTTTTATATTCCCCCATAAATAATTGTAGTATTCAAATTTAAAACCAAATTGGAACTACTTATAGCCCACATCCTAAAATCAACTCCAAATGGACGATTCCAAATCCTAGAGAGTACAAATCAACTCCAAGTGGAGTGATTCCAAATCCTAGGTGTCTATAAAATCTTCCTATATTTTCTAGCAAAGAAATATTTTATCATGCATTGTTTCTGCTAGGTCTAATAAATGACAACAATCTCCATATAGCTCATCTTAAGAAATTCATAGGAAAACCATCCCAACTCCAAATCAAGTGAAACCACTTCCTAAATATTTCTAAAATCATGCCCTATTTAATGGTTGCCTCCACTCATTTTTAGGAAACTATTATGTGTAGATATATTGTGGGGCCAGTGATGCCTCCATTACCACCATTCAAAATTCTCCGGTGATTCAAATTGATTAGAAGAAACTTTAGGATTTTTTCTTCTTAGCAGATATGTACAGGAAAAATAAAACTCGTATTTATAGAGCACTTTTGTTTCTCTACTTGTGGTGTTGCTTATTGCAGTTGTTTCCGACCATAGTTGATGAAGTAGATGAAGTGCTCAAAGTTAGAGTAGTAGCCATTGAAGTCCTCAAAGTCTTTGCAGGATCAAGCAAGGAGCCCTTTGACCATGACCATGACACCACTTTTATGCATGTCATATGGCACTTTGTTTCGTTGCATGTGAGTCATGTTGAATTGGTAACCACCTTGGTGGGTTGTCTCTGATGTTTCCTCGTTGATACTTGAACTAAGCATGAATTTTCCTTCCTCAAAGGGTTGTGTGGGTGGGAAGTACTTAGGATGCTAATGTAGTTGCTACGCAAGGGGGACGTAAATATGCATGTTGAAGAAAAACAAATGATTCTTTTTGAAAACACCGTCGGGTGCCACTGATGCCCGAGGGAAATGGTGTTGAGTTGGGTAACCACTTGAGAAAGAAGTGATGTACAAAGACAAGTGGTGTGTGAGCTTCAGGAAACGGATTAGATTTAAGATTTGCTGACCGTCCCAACCTTACGTGTACTACCACGATACCCATTTATGGGACGAAGCTTTGTTCATTACCTTGATTTATGCTAGCACAGATCCCACATTACTAGTGGCGGGAGAGCCGAGTCACTCTCCCAATATGGGGTCGTGCCTGCTAGGGTGACCATGGGCTGTTTTCACACACACTAGGCACACTGTTGTCTCCCCTCATGTACAGACGATCTTGAGCGAGTCTCGTATGATGTACATCATGAGGACTTGGGCCAACGAGTGGACTCATTGCCTAGTGTCGCCAGGGGAAACGCATTGTTCGGCTATTCCTGCATAGACTATGTCCTTATAATATACCATGAGTCGTGGATGACACGGAAGTTCCCCAAGTCTCGTGGGTACAATGTGCAACATCTTCATAGTGTAAAACTATTCGAATAGCCGTGTCCATGGTCAACGACAGTTCGGTGGTCCTGCTTAGACTCTGTCTAGGTGTTTTCGTGAAACTTGGTGTGTGCGTGTGAGAAAGATAATACTTGAGGTAAGTGAGATGACTTGACATGATGAATGAACATGATATTCTCAAACCCTGCTTATGTTAAATATCTATAACTTATGCGTATAGATATCTGCAACCTGTTGATGCATACTATTACAAGCTAATTGATCATGACAGTGCACTCAAAACTAGATTTCTGCAAATTACCGAATTAGCGCATATCATGCATTATTGTTTCCTTGTTCCAAACATGGGTTGCTTGCGACTACATTCAAAGTAGTCATTAGCTTACCATAGACTATTATTGACCAAGCATTAGAGAACATGATGTGATGAAGAATACCTTGGTGACATTCGTGGGACCTAGGACGCTTACCTGTCGGAATGAATGTAGGTTTAAGCCAGATGGCATGGGTTCATGCCATGGATGAAGAATTTCTGCTGCAATTAAATGAAGACTTGGCCCCAAAGGCCTTAGTCGAGTAAAACAGTGTGTAATGGATGCAAGACTCTTGTTACTCGGTTTCTGTGTGTTCAGTTAGAATTGATATCTGGGATCACTATGCATGTATATTCGATGATCACGACTTATGAGTCGAGGTCCCCCACATGCCAAGACATGGAGGGCTCGACGCGGGAGACGCCCTCCTCATCGTCATCATTAAGCCGGAGCCGGTGGCGACTGCGCGGGCGCTAGGGAGGACTCGCCACTACTATCTTCCTTAGAGTGGGTGGCATCGCTGTCACTCGAGGTGGACCCTGTTCCGGAGGATCCTCAAGGAGCTCCATGGTCTCCTCAAGGTCCTCTCGAACTAGCCCCCACTACTCAAACCAAGGCATCGCCACGACAAGCTCCGCCCTGTTGACCCGGCGGTACACCGGACACGCGCGTTTAGGCACAACCCCCTAAGGGAACAAGACGTCCAGAGCTCTGGTCGCCTTTGCGTCCGAGATGCTCTCACGTGCGAGTCAGGTCCGGTCCTCGACTCTGGTAACCTCCCACACAGGGTGGTGAGCGCCTCTGCAAGGGTGTGATGCGCTAGCTGAGATATTCTTTGGCGACCATGCCCACAATAAGCCTGGCCTCGCAGAGCTCTACAAGCCTCACTAGGATCGGCTCCAAGGCTTCGTCGCTGAGCTTCCTATGCTTCCATCGACGGATCTTCTCGGACAACACTATCGGAAACACCGGGAGAGGATTGGTTTACAAGGCGTTGATGTAGATTGAGGGCGTTTAAAAGTTCTCCACCTTCTTGTGATCCACATATCCATAAAGGCGGTGCATTCCTGAGGAGACCCGCGGGGTGCAGAATGTCCAAAAGAGCACCACAGATGGCATTATCCCCAGGATGGCCTTTAGAGGTATGCGAAGAGAGTGAGGACGAGGATGGATTTGGGTTGAAGGTAGACTAGGCGAATCTGGTAGTGCCCTGGTAAGCCTAAGAGTAAGTCGCAGAAGGAGAGCACCTGTCTCGCATAGAGCGAGTGGAGGAAGACGGGAACCGACGTGTGATACTTGCAATATATGTTGGGTTTTCCGTGAACATGAACGGGTAATGGGAGCAAAGTACAGGTAAGTATTTCCTTAGTTAGGAAACCATGGTCTATCGAACTAATAGGAATGTCAATCCTCAACCGTCTTCAGCGGCTGCACACAAAAGAGCAAACAAGTTGCACCCAACACGGGCAAGAGGGTTGTCAATCCCCTTGATCTTGTTATTTGCAATCGTGTAAGGTGTGTAGATAATTGTAACTTGCAAAATAGAATAAAGGAGAAATAAGAACAGCGAGTAACTTACAAGTTTCCTAAATATATAAGTGAATAGACCTGGGGGCAATAGTGTTGTCTAGTGGCATCTCTCATGAAAGCAACATATGGTGGGCAAACAAATTATTGTTGGTCAATTGAAAGGACGATGGATAGTTATGCGATTTTCACGGCAATGATCATGTATATATAGGCATCACATCCATAAGAAAATAGGATGACTCTTGCCTGCACCTACTACTATTACTCCACTTCAAGAGCGCTTCTATGGTTGCCTCTCTACGTATTTAGTTCATTACAAACAAAGTAATGCTTGGAGAATGATGACATGATGTAGACAAAGTAGACTAAACCAATATGAATAAACCCCATTATTTTATCCTTGTGGAAACAACACAAAGACGCAACGTGTCCCCTTGTGTCAATATGATATAGAAACTCGCCAGGTTGAACCCACGACAGCGCGACCCTCTAACTGAAGAAATACCAAACTACTTGGCCAAAGCAGTTCAACAGATCGGTGAGAATTACGAAGCTATGATGATCATGTAAATAAGACTCATAAAACTCAAAGGAGATTTAATTAATTTTGTTCATAATTTGAACATAAACCCACAATTCATAGGATCCCAACAAACACACCATACAAAAGAATTAAGTTGGATGGATCAAAGCGAAGATGCGCTGATCATTGTATTGATGATCAATAGAGAGAGATAGCCATATAGGTACTAACTACACACCCGTAGGTCTGTGGTGAACTACTAACCCATCATCACCAGGGAAGCAAGGTTGATGAATTGGCCGTCCATGATTGATCCCCATCCGGTAGGATGCCGAAAAGGATCTCCAGACGGGACCACCATGGAATAGAGACTTGCGCAACGGAAAAAGTGTTTCTGTCTCATATTTTGGGTTTTTGGAATGTATGTGAATATATAGGCCACAGAACGGAGGCAGAGTGGGCACTTGGGAGGGAAAAGCCTGGCACGCCGACCCCCCTAGTTGTGCCCTGTTGGATTGTGCCTCCCTCGTGTGTCTTATGACCTCCTCCCAAATCTTCCAGGTCTTCTATTGGTCCGGAAGAAATCATAAAAAAGTTTTGGCGCAATTGGACTTTGTTTTTTATAGTAAACATGAAAAACAAAAAAACACGCAGAAAATAGCAACTCGCACAGGACACTGGGTCAATAGGTTAGTGCTAAAAAATAATATATATCAGCATGGAACAATCAAAAATTATTAATACATTGGAGACATATCAAGCATCCCCAAGCTTATTTCAGGCTCATCCTCGAGTAGGTAAATGAGAAAAAATAAAATTCTATGTGACATGCTACCCAATATGTAATCTTTTGTATGTATGCTTATTAAGAAATGATGAATTAACAAACATCAACATAGTAATATTTATAAGCACAAGCAACAAAATCATCAATCTTTCAAAGTATACGATCCTACAATAATGTTTACCCCCATTCAAGTTTCGTATTAGCAAGGCATGGCTCCGTCTTCACCACATTAAAACAAATGTCAAGAACCAGGTGTCCAAGTCAGGCGATTGGATCGTTCTTTTTCAATGTGAATTAACTTTTTATTCTTCACGCAATACATGCGCGTGAACCATGGACATAACATAAGGGTGGAATAAAATAGCGTGGTGGATATCAAAGGGTTAAAAAGCGGAGAAGATAGTCTCAAATAAACTAGGCGTACCAACGGGCTATGGAGACTCCCATCGGTAGATGTCAATGCAAGAAGTAGGGATTGCCATGAAAATGATGGACTAGAGCTATAAGTGTATGAAAGCTCAAATGAAGCTAAGTGGGGTGTGCATCCAACTTGCTTGCTCATTAAGTCCTTGGCCATTTGAGGAAGCATTTCATTGGAACATGCAAGCCAAGTTCATAATAATGAAAAATTAATTCCCACTAGCATATGAAAATGACATATCTTGAGACTCTCTGTATGAAGAACCAGGTGCCACTTTGAGGCACATGTATGGTAAAGGGTAGTAGCAAAGTCCCATCTGTCTATTTCTCTCATTCATATTTTTCATTTTTCATATATTTTTTATGGTCGGCTCATGTGGCTTCCCCATTTTTATTTTGCATCTAGAGTCAAATACCAACTTGTGGGGGACTCATAGTCTCCATCATCCTTTCCTCACTGGGATAATGCTCTAATAATGAATATCATCACACTTTTTATACTTACAACTCATGAAAGTTTGATATGAAGAACTATGACTCAATATGAATGCCTGTAGCAGTGTACCAGGATGTGCAACGATCTAGCGTGACATGTATATGCAATATAATGAATGATGATGAATGAACAAGTCATATGATGTAACAATAATTTGGATGGCAATATATCTCGGAATGTCTAAGGAAATGCCATGATAGGTAGGTATGGTGGCTGTTTTGAGCAATATATAGGAAGGCTTATGTGTGACAGAGTGTATCATTCCATGGGGTTTGGATGCACCAGCGAAGTTTGCACCGATCCTCGAGGTGACAATGGGCAATGCACGGTACCGAAGATGCTAGCAAAATATGAGGAGGTGAGATTGTCTATGTCCATGGTTTCATATTAGTCATGAATAAGTCAGATAATTATTGCAAACTTTTATTAGTTTCATCACAAATAAAATCACTACTCGCATGCCCAAAGGTAGAGGGATAGGAGCCATTAACCATCGCGCGACTTCAACCCTAAAAACAACAATGATGCACTCACACCTTTTTCATATTACCACATCAGTATCATTAACAACAATTTCTCATTATGTTCTACATGATGGCTTTGATTATCATTCGTTGAATACCTATTATTTTTGGACTATCCTTATGACCCACGCAAATTACCGTTATTGTTCATTAACTCTCAAACAAATATAAGCGAAGAATGAGAGTGCAAGTATTTCTGTAAAATCTACACACCACCGTGCTCAAAAAGATATAGGTGGAGTACTACAACAACTTCTAAGCTCAAAATATATAAGTGAATCACATAGAGTATTCTAACAAATCATGATGAATGTGTGTCTCTCTCAAGTTGGTGTATCCATCAAATGATGATTGTGTCAAAGTAAAAATAAAAAGAAAACTAAAGCAAATGACGCTCCAAGTAAAACTCATATCATGTGACGAATAAAATGCAGTTCCAAGTGACATACCGATGGATTAAGACAAGAGGGGATATCTGTTGGAGCATCCACAAGATAAGACACTTGAGTATTTCTAGAATATTACCTTGGGGTGCCTTTGGAGTCCCTACACTTAGGCTCTTTCTGCGCCTTATTCCTTTGTCCATTGCGATATCACCCAAACTTGAAAACTTCAATCACACAAAACTCAACAAAACTTTGTGTGATCCGTTAGTATAAGCAACATATAAATTACTTAGGTACCGTTATATATTGATTAATATTTCAGTATTTCACAATAGGTATTGTATTCTAACTTATCTATGTCTTATACCCCCAATACAATCCATAGCATCATCAAAACAAGCAAACTATGCAAGCAAAAACATAATTTGTCTAAAATAGATTAGTCTATAGTGATTTGTATTGAACATCTACTTCAGTAACTCCAAACATTCTGAATAATTGGTAAGACCTGAGTAATTTGTACAGTAATATTGTGTAACAAATTCATCTTAAAAAGACATTCCAGTAAAATCATAGAAATTCTGCACTGGACGTCAAAGTTTGTATTTTTGCACCGTATCAATTGTACTTGTCATACAAGTCATCCCAAAGGCTTTTCTTGGCACAGACACTAATGTAAACATAAAAACACAATCACTACAGAGGAAATAATCTTGTGATCACAATGAGACAGAAAACAAAAAATAAAAAATTAAGATAACTATGTGGTTGCATCCCAACAAGCGCTATTGTTTTATTCCCCTAGCTAGGCATAATGAATATGATCAAGGGTTGTAATCTTTTCGAAGATGACCCATCTTAATGTCTTAGTTAATAAGATATCTTAACATAATGATCAATTTCATATACGAAAACTTGGATTGGGTTATGAGCTTGAAATAGAATTAGTAAAATACCTCTATCAGAACTTATAGAATGAGGTGTTGACTATTTGTAACACCCTGTTTTTAACTCTCCTTACTGATTTGACTTTTCTTAAAAATTAGGACCAATTAAAATTTTGTGAATGCTTGTGATGCTTTATGTGATGTTAGCTTGTTTGCCTATTGCTTGTGCTTGAATCCAATGCTCCAGTTATTCTCCAAACTCAGCTCGTTGACCCAGACCCTTGCCTAATGATCATGCCATGTATTTAGGACGAGAAACTATTTTTACCAAATATTATTTTCAGCAAAAAGAATTTCCTTGATTTATGCTTTCAAAAACTCCTCATTTGGGATTGGTACAACAAGTCCTCGAATTAGGCAAGTTATTTTCCACCAAATATTTAATAAAACCCATTATCAAAATTACTTCCCAAAACCACAATATTATTATTTTAAAGATTATTTTACAATTTTATTTAAATGCCTTCGTGTGAGGCCAGAAATGGTCTCTTTTGAAGGAAAGTTATTTTTATTGCTTTCAAAATATTTGAGAAAATTTAGGGAAACTCACTGGACATATATATTCCATATATATGAGTATGAACACATGGTCATGTTCAAAATATTGGGCAAACCCTCCAAAACCCTTCATGCCTATTTCAAGCTTTTGGAATATTTCTATAAGAAATATTCTCAATAAATTCCTTTAAAATTATAGCATGTCACATATGATATTTATGATGATCTTGCCAAGGTTCATATCAATCCAAGTTGTTTTGATTACCCTAATTATTCTAAAACCCCATCTGTCCAGATCCAAATTTGAGCAACTCCATATTGCCAACTGTCTCCAATTGTGCTCAGATGTGGTGGACATGTTCTAATACTCCAATAATGCATCCACACCAAGTGGTGCATCAAGGAGAATAGTAGAACTTAACCCAAGCCCCTCAAAACCCTCTGTGTTGATTTCTGACTTTGGGAAACTTTACATTATGAAGTTTCTCCAATTGACCCCAAAATTGTTGGGCATGCTTTAATGCTTAAATAATGCCCCCACACCAAATATTGGATTTGTGGAAATTGATTTGAATAATTTTGTAAGAAGAAGGCCATTTCTGCCTATTTCATGGGTTTTCCAATTCTACAATGGAAAACTTGTCCACCAAATCCCAAATTTGGTGTCCAAGCTTATTTTCACCTATTATTTGATCCTGCTAAGTTTCATAACAATTGAAGTCCATCTGGTAGCCCTGACACTCATCAAACACCTTGTGTGCACTCACCAAAGTGGCTACTCTGGCCCCTTCCACTTTTACCCTTGAGCTTAGAATTCTACCACAGCTCTCTATAGTTACCTTTTACCTACAGAAGCTTTATCATGGCCTCTGGTCAATTATTGGAGGGAGACTCCTTGTAGGTACCCTTCATTTTCACCATGGCAACACCATATTTGCCCCTCTTCCTATACTTCTGCTTAATCCAAAGCCCCCCATTTTCCAGAGAATCTCTAATATGTCAATGCATCATTTCAAACCAGAGATGCATGCTCATCTAGGAAAAACGAGCAGCACAACTACAAGTTGATTTTTGGCTAGATTATAGCTTTGTACAGCAAGTACGAGTTGTACTCCTTTTCTTGAGCTCAAACTTGGCAATGTTTTAGTCCTTGCTTAGCTAACACCGCCATACATTGATTTTCCCTGAGACTCCCCATTTGAGACCCACTTTTCTTAGCTCTAAGTTTGCAACAAAGTTTGCTGTTGCCAAATTAACCTCAGTCAAAACCCATTCAAACCAACTCCAGTAGAGACCAAACAACTCATTCACACCCCAACTAGCATGCCCCACACCCCAGACATCCTTGACTAGTAAAAATGGCACCCTGGGCAAATGGTCGTGGTGACCACCACCATGGCCTGCAATATGGGTGCTCTATACCTTGTTTCCTTCTTCCAGACCTCATCCGGCCGTTGCAGCTTGTCTAAATGCGCCATAAGACCCTCCTTGACTGGTCTAACCCTTCTCCGATGCCAAGATGCAGCCAAGGTGGCTCAGGAACGCATGGCCGCCATGCACAGGGAGCACTGAGAGCTCCCGAGCTCTCCCTCTCCCTCTGTATAGAGCCTCCACCAATCCTTCTCGGCTCCTCTAGCCCCCTCGATCTCCCCTTAATGCCCCCTGACTCCAATCTCACTCCCATGCTCTCGTTCCCCTGCCATGGCCGAAGGAGCTCCAGCAGCCTCAGCTCGAATTCGGACACGCTGGGCATCCCTTCCCCCTATGAGCCGCACCATGGTGTCCCCCAAGCCGTCGTGAGCCTCCCCCGCTCCTCCCCATCCCCCGTTTGGGGTCATGGCATCGTGCCTCTGCCTCCGACGGCCGCATCTGCCCTGGCAAGAGGTGGCCGCAACCAGGTCCTCCCTGGAGTGCGCAGCGCACCCCTCCCCTCCAGGACGTCGCCTTTCCCTAAGGCTCCGGGGGGGCCTAGCCGGACGCAGCGCGGGTCATGGCACGAGCGGCGCCACGCCCCTCTTCTCACCTTCGGTCGATAGAGGCGGGAGGAGGAGGAAGGACCTGACAGGAAGCCCCATATCCTCCCGGGCCAACCCGACAGCCTAAGCAACCCGTCTTCCTCGCAATACGCTTCCACCATGGCCCTTCCCTAGTGAAGCCGTGCTGTTGGGCCGGCCCATCTGCCTATTGGCCGCCTAAGCGCAGGATAGCCCCTTTGCTGAGCCCTTTTATCAATTTTCTTTTTGGCATAAATTTCAAAAATCTATAGTTAAATCATATGAGCTCCAAAATTTATGATTCAAAGTCCTGCAGGTTCCTAAAATTCAGGGCTATACAAATATGTGCTTTTACTATTTTTTCCAACAACTTTTCTGTTTTATCATTATTCGAATACAGATTTGAATACGCCTAGCCTCACCTTTCAAAATTCCTTCAGGACTCAAATCAAGTCCAAATGAAGTGATTCCAAATTCCTGAGTCTTCTAATACCATATCCTATTTTCGAAGCCTTGGTTAACATTTTTGTATGACTTATTTCTGTTGCAATAAATAAATAGCTCCCTTTTTTCTATTTGTCCTATGTTAGAAAATCCCTAGTATATTCATATCAACTCCAAATCCAGTGAAACAACTTCCTAAATATTTCCAAAATTATGCCCTGTTAAATGAGTTCCTCCACTCATTTTTATCATGATATTTTCTGTAGGCTTCTTTAAAGATCACCTATTCATCCTTCCATCCATTCAATATCCCTGATGATCCAAATCTCCTATGGAAAACTTCAGGTATTTTTATTATGACTAGAGAGGCCCAAGAAAAAAATTCCATTTATATAGCACTTTTACTTCGGCTTGTTGTGTGGTTTACTATGTATGTTCCCGACGATAGTTGATGGAATAGACGGAGTACTCGGAGTTGGACCGAAAGACCTCGAAGACCTCGAGAACATATGAGAGCAAAGGCAAGCAGCCATTTGACCATGTTTGAGCATATATTATATTGCACGCTAATAGAGAAATTATTTCCGTTGCATATGAGCATGAATATTCGGTAAATAATCGATATGATGCTTCCGATGGCTCCTCCGGAGCACTTGCATTTGAGTATGATCCTACCACCTATGAGGGTCACGCTAATATTATGTAAACTAGTAGAGCTAAGCATAGTATAAGCATGAGCATGATTATGGTAAATATCAAATATTTATGAAAATTCTATCTGGTGCCACTAATGCCCGAGGGTGATGATGAGTTACGTGGCCAATTGTGAAGAAGTGGTGCACCAGGTATTTTTGGTGTGAGTGGTTTCGGAAACAGGATTAGACTTATGATGTGTCGACCATCCCAACCTTACATGTGCGACCATGTTACCCCTTTATGGAACGGGGCTTTGTTGATTACTCTGGTCGGTGCTAGCAAAGATCCACATTACTAGTGACGGGAGTGATATGTGGTCACTCTTGTGACGGGGTCATACCAGGTAGGTCGACCATGTCGTTTTTACGTGTTCCTGGCACAACGTTCGTCGCCGCATGGATGATCAGGGGAAAGGCGTTGATCGGGTACTTACCTCGGGTATGTTATATATCGCGTATCGTGGATGACACGGAAGTTTCCCGGATCTTGTTGGTACAACGTATAACCTCTGTAGAGTGTTAAACTATTCGAATAGTCATGGTCAAGGACAGCTGGCTAGTGCTGCTTAAACTACGTCCAGTCGTTTCTGCATAAACCAAGTGTGTGTGTGTTCATGGAGTTATGTGACAGAGTTGATATGACCAAGTTTGGTGACTTGGCATATAGGGTGAACCCGAAGTGTTCAGTCCTCAGCTGATATGTTGATATCGGTAACCTGTTCGTCTGAATACCGTCTAGCTTATGATGCATACCCATACCTTGTATGATCATGTTTATTTACATTCAAAGCTTGCTTTCCGCAAATGATGCATATCACTTATTATCATACCAACTGCATTATCCATATCATGGGCTGTTTGCGAGTACATTCAAAGGACTCATTGGCTTGCCACTGGTTATTTCATTGATATATGGTGAAGAGTAACTTGGTTATGTTCCTGCGAGCTAGGACGCTTCACAGTCAGAATGTGTGTAGGTTAAGGTTGATGGCATGGGTTCACATTTTCGACAAATATTTCCGCTATTGGTCAAGTTTGGTGTGTTGGCCCTTAAGGCCATATATATGTAAGACTTGACCGCAATGGTCATTTACTGTATCAAGCGATATGTATGGATGTAAGACTCTTGTTATTCAGTTACTGTGTGTTCGCTGAGCATTGATCTCTGGGATCACTGAGCACGTTCATTCGGTGATCTCGACTCGTAAGTCGGGGTCCCCACAGAGCTGGTATCGGAGCCATCCTGGCTGTAGGAAGCCCTTAGTTTTCACGGACGTTAGTTAGGACAAAAAAACTGTTTTCCAGACCTTTCAAAGTGCCTACAAAATATGCACCTTTCTCACGTCTCCTAGATTTTCAAAAGAAGCTAGGTTATTTCCTTAACACTTTCAACCGTATTCTCTGACACTTCTCGTCCTCTTTTTCAAAGCTTACAAATGGTCGCTAGCACCCTTATGCCCTCTAACAACGGGATTACTTAAAATCCTCTTGGGCAACTTGGAAGGAAGCAATCTTTCCAAGCGACCACCCAGGTACGGAAGGACAAGGATGACGACGCTACGACCAGACGACACCAACAAAAGTACCTCCATGAGGAACAAGGACATCGAGACCCAGAAGATGGCGACATCTCGGCACTGTTCCGGAGTGATGCCACCTTCACCTACGATAATCAGGACATAATATGTTCAAGACCCTGATTTGCATCACTAATCGGGCGACCCTGTAAACATCAAGGTTGTGTCGACCACCACCGGTGGATGAGAACCTTGCCATTTGGTCTGCCTCACCTTAGTGAGCAGGAAAACAGTTCTCTTCATCCCCTGCTCTAGATGTCGATATCGCGATCAGTATGACTGACAGGTCAGAACTCTATCATGCCTTGCTAATGTCATTGCATAAAAGTTGTCCACTTGGAAGTCTCGACGCCTTGGAAGGCAAGAAGACAATGGCAAGATTATAAAGACAACGGAAGACCTTGGCAACGACAGCCATGAAGGACCACTCTCGTCGGCAGCTCACCAGAAGATAAGTCATCAAGAATTCATTTCAGGCCAACCCGAGTCATTTCGGTGAACAAAAACAAGACGGACGGCAAGTCCATGGCAAGGTCCAGAAGACTTAGTGGACTGCCCTCCAGAGCGTGGAGCAAGCACGACCGTCGAGTCCGAGGACCCCTACGGTAGCATCAGTCGTGAATCCCCTATACGAAGTCGGGTCCGTGAAATGGTTCAGACGGGAGCATGTTGTGTGTTGCTTGTTTTTGTTTGGTTGCGCTTTGATATAAGTCGCACTTTTCCTCTAGGCAACAAGCATGCGGTTATATCACGTGCCTCATATTGATGTTTGAACTGACTTTCCCACAATTGTTTGTTTGCACTTACACTATAGCACCCCTTAGGCACTCTCCTTTGTGCTGCTACTCTATCTCTCTCTCTCTCTCTCTATCTCACCCCTCTCGTCAACTGAAGACCAGCAAGACATGATGCACCAAGGATCCACTTCGACGGACACCGACACTCAATATGCTGGCTACACCCTGCTCAACCAGACACAACCTGGTCACGCGTCTTCGGCTCAAATATTTGGTCACGCGTCTCATACACGGGTTTTCCAGAACACCGTCGAGCCCCGACAAAACCCCCGCTTAGCATCAGTTTCTTTATGGAAGGAGTGATCACAGGGGACGAGTATCCTTCATTCTTAAGCTAGCACATTTACTCTGATGCCATAAGAAGGACCATTCTCGGATATGAGAATATTATACTAAGGATTGTTATGGTATTGATAGGTGTCTTGAGGATATAGCTAGACTATCTTGGGGGATCGTAAGACCCTATGATGGTAGGTAAACCTGGTGGATCATGTTGACAGAGTAACATAACCTACGTATTCCTGGGGTAAGCTTGGACTCAGTAGGACGATTATGATCGTGAGAAATAATTCTTGGTGGTATAATTGAACTTAACAAGTAGTTGACGTGGTTTGATGCTTTTACCATAATGACCTGGAGTATCGAGTAAGAGCTCTTATTGGACTTGAGTCTTGGATTTAAAAAGGTAATCTCAAAAGAGTACCGATGGTGACGGAGACGACATGGTTCGGAGTAAATTGGATTTAGCCCGATGATCTCGATCATGACACCATGTTTCTCAGTGGATAACGAGCACAAGTAATTGGAGTTGTATAAATAGCATACAAACCTGTACAAACATGGCCTTGGAGATTAGTTGGCCATGATATTGGAAGTTGGTGGATATACTATGACGCAATCCTTGTGGTAATATGTGAATTATGAGGACTCTAAGTGATCCTGTAGAACCCCATCAATATTGGATTTGTAGGACTGCTGGGTCTAGTGATGATTGACTGGATTGGCGGACCACTTGCTCGGATTCGTAGAAAGGGAACAAGATCTTGGATTGGAATACTACATGTTTCCTTAATATAGAAATGCAGTACCCTGTCCCTTGAATGATCTAGTTGGACATTTGGATTTGTAGCATCTCAGTTCAAGCATAGCAGCTTGTATGCTTCCCCGAGGTTCTTGCATAGGGATGCATGTTCAATGTAGCTACACCATACTTGTGGTGTTTGGGTTTAGTCCCTTCCTCAACCCCGGAGTTGACTAGCATCAGTATTGTGGGGTTAACTTATTTGAGATGGTATCTTCGATGAAATAGGGTGATTTGTCGAGAGTTAGAGGTCGGACTATTGACATGTAAGGAATGTAGTTAAGTATAAGATGATAGATGTTCACTCACGTCCTAAGTTCTTTGAAACCCCAAGCTTCACCGAGCCATAAGGTGGTCGGATTACGACCATAGAAACGGCTCTGAGTTGTTGGAATATGGCCACTACTGCACCCGACCATCACCCCTCGTGTCTATGCCAAACATGGGCGTCAAGCACTAGATCATGTTGGACCACAAACCGGTCGTCCAGCGACCACCCATAGCAAGTCCCCGTTCTCCTCACCTGTCTCATGAGCATTGTGCTTATGTGATGCTTGGGGGAAGTATGCTGTTATCCTCAGGGATGGCACACTTATCCACCCAATAAGAGGAGAAACACTTAGTCATGTTGGATGAGCCCCAGGAACGCCGATCACTATACCCCTTGAGAGTAAGGCATTATCTCGATAATGTGGGCTTATCGAAGCAACCTCAAGGCAGCGAAGGTCTATCCTACCCAAGACAACAAGAAGAACCGCCATGGTTGGGAAACCATGACAATGAAGAAAAAGCAGAAGAAGTCAACCACTGCCCCTGCGCCGACTACATCAACAATGCCAAGAAGCCTCGACGATTCAAGCCTATGAAGCCCGAGGACAGCGAGAGAAATGAGAGAGCCTATTCTTGGTTCAAACCAAGGACGATAGTCCTGATTGAGTCATTGTGAAGACTTGCTAAAGGTGATTCACCTGCTTACCGAGCCACAACCTTGGGAGTGGATGACTGGTCTATACTCTTGGGTCGCCAGCTCATCCAGAACCCCTCACTTTCCATCCCCAATGGTAGGACCCGTCCTCAACACTAAGACTCCAAGCTAAAGACAAATGGGCGAGACCCAACCCAGACCCTTTCATGAGAAGCCTTCAAAGAGCACTACAACACCCTCGAGGATGAAGACCACCTCCGACCGTAGCTTGCGTGCCTTAAGGGAGCAAGGACTTCCCCGTCAGCAGGGAGCTACGCGAAGACCATGACCGTATGTTTTAACATGCGACATCTTGATGTCACTAACCGGGATGAGCAGCCCGAGACCAAAACCCAAAGACATTATATTGCCATGTATTTCGACTTTGGAATGCACTTGCAAGCCAGGAACTTGCACGGACTTAGTTCACCAAGCCCCCGACCCTCGGTTGAGCATAACTTATTGCCAGAACCCGCTCACGGTCAGGCAAGGACGTGCGGAGCATTCGAAGTTGTATCATCAAGCACCTCAAGACCCACAGAAG